>NC_047117.1:69293065-69638726 GCF_902500255.1 Thalassophryne amazonica | reverse complement strand
AGAGAGAACAGAGAGAGAGAGAGAGCGAGAGAACAGAGAGAGAGAGAGAGAGCAGAGAGAGAGAGAGAGAGAGAAACAGAGAGAGAGAGAGAGAGAAACAGAGAGAGAGAGAGATAAGGGTGATTCTTAGGCTACGGGCACTTATGTCCTTTGATCATATTGTATGAAAAACAGAAAAAAGGGGAAATTTCACACTTTTATAGTTATCTTTACAATGAAAGAGTTTTAAGAAATTTGTTCTAGTAGTCTATGATGACTTTTTCACCTTTTTTCAGCATCATTATATGCAAATATTGCCGTTTTGTGCTTGTCCCACACACAGACCTTTGATCTTCAATGATAAAAATGAATGGTAAAAAAACGTTTTTTCTAATGTTTTAAAATATCTCTGAATAAAATATCAGTAAAATAATCAAAACATAATTGGGGTATTCAATGTCATACAACTGTTGTGATTTTTTTTTAAACAAAATGTAGTTGTCCCACACTATTGCCGTAATTTCCAACACAACACTGTAATGTCCCTTTAAACAGTTTGTATGAAAGATTGTTTGGGTAATTTCTATGGAGATAAACAGTGACATCAGAGCACATGTATATAGCGCCAAATCACAACAAACAGTTTCCCCAAGGCGCTTTATATTGCAAGGCAATGGTGTGGTGGAAATTACATTTACAAGGCAAATAGTGCCCATAGTTAAAGAATCACCCATAAATAGAGACAGACAGAGATAGAGATAAATAGAGATAGAGATCAATCAAGACAGAGAGAGATAGTGATAGAGATTGATAGAGA
Source organism: Thalassophryne amazonica (assembly GCF_902500255.1). Lineage (NCBI taxonomy): Eukaryota > Metazoa > Chordata > Actinopteri > Batrachoidiformes > Batrachoididae > Thalassophryne > Thalassophryne amazonica. Next base: position 69,637,930 of record NC_047117.1, on the reverse strand, counting down.
TAAATAGCGATAGAGATAACGATCGAGATAAAGATATAGATAGATAGAGATAGAGACAAATAAAGATAGAGATAATATAGATATAGAGATAGATATAGATATAGAGATAGATTAAGACAGAGATAAATAGAGAAAGAGACAAATAGAGACATAGATAGAGAAAAATATAGATAGAGATAAATAGAGATAGAGATAATTAAAGGTAAATAGAGATATAGAGATAAATAGAGATGGACAGAGATAACTAGAGATATATAGAGATATATAGAGATAGAGAGAGAGATAGAGAGATAGATAGATAAATAAAAATAGAGATAAATAAAGATAGAGATAGAGAAAAAATGGATAGGGATCGATAGTGATAAATAGAGATAGATGGAGATGGAGATAAATAGAGATAGAGATAAACAGAGATAGGGATAAATAAAGCTAAATAGAAATAAATATAGATAGAGATGAATAGAGATACAGATAAATACAGATATGGATGATAGAGATAGAGATAAATAGAGATATGGATAAAGAGAGATAGGGATAGATAAAGATGAATAGGGATAGATATAGAGATAAGGATTAAATAAAGTTAGTTAGAGATGGACAGAGATAAACAGACAGAGATAGAGATAGATAGTGATATAGATAAATAGATATATATAGAAATAGAGATAAATAGAGATAGATATAGAGCTAGATAAAGACAGAGATAAATAGAGTTAAATGGAGATAGAGATAAATAGAGATAGAGAAAAATAGAGATAGATAGAGATAAAGAGAGATAGAGAAAAATAGAGATAGATAGAGATAAACAGAGATAGAGATAAATACAGGTAAATAGAGATACAGAGAAAAATAGAGATAGATAGAGATAAACAGAGATAGAGATAAATACAGGTAAATAGAGATACAGAGATAAATAGAGATAGAGATATATAGAGATATAGAGACAGAGATAAATAGAGACACATAGAGATAGAGGGAGATATAGATAAATAGATATATATATATATATATATATAGATAGAGAGATGGAAATGAATAGAGATAGAGATAAAGAAAAAAGAGAAATAGAGATATAGATAAATAGAGATAGAGATACATAGAGATAGAGAGATAAAGAGATAGAGATAGATATAAACAGAGATTTAGTGAGATAGATAAAAAGAGATAGAAATGATTAGAGATAGGGATGATAGAGATAAAGATAAATAAGGATAGAGATAAATAGAAATAATTAGGAATAAAGATAAAGAGAGATAGAGATAAATACAGATTGAGATAAATAGTGATGGTCAGAATTAAATCGAGAAATAGAGATATATAGAGATAGAGATAGAAATGGATAGGGATCGATAGTGATAAATAGAGATAGATGAGATAGAGATAGAGAGATAGATAGAAAAATAGAGATAGAAATGGACAGGGATCGATAGTGATAAATTGAGATAGAGATAGATGGAGATAGAGATGGATAGAGATAAATAAAGCTAAATAGAAATATATATAGATAGCGATACACAGAGATAGAGATAAATAGAGATAGAAATACATAGAGATATGGATAAATAAAGATTGATAGAGATAGAGATATAAAGATAAATAGATATAGAGATTAAATAGAGCTAGTTAGAGATGGACAGAGATAAACAGAGACAGAGATAGATTGTGATAGAGATAAATAGAGATAGATAGAAATGGAGATAAATAGAGATATAAATGGAGATAGAGATAGATAGAGATTGATAGAGACAAATACAGATATAGATAAAGGTAGAGATAAATAAAGATAAATAGAGATAGAAAGAGATCAATAGAGATAGGGATAATAGAGACAGAGTTAAATAGAGATTTAGATAAAGGTAGAGATAAATAAAGATGAATAGAGATAGATAGCGATAGAGATAAATACAGATAGATAGAGACAGAGATAAATAGAGATAGAAATAAAGATAGAGAGATATAGATAGAAATAATTATAGATAGATTCAGATAGAGATAGGGATAAATATAGAGATAGGGATAAAAAGAGATAAATAGAGAAAGAGATAGATAGAGATAGAGATAACTAGAGATAAATATGGATATAGATAGATAGCGATAAATAGAGATAGAGTTCAATGGGGATAGAGAGATAGAGATAAATAGAGATAGAGATAAATCAAGAAAGAGAAAGATAGTGATAGAGAATGATAGAGATTGATAGAGATAAATAGAGATAGAGATAAAGATTGAGATAAATAAAGATAAAGATAATAGAAATATAGAGATGGATAGAGATGAATAGAGATAGATTTAGAGATAAATAGAGATGGATAGTGATAGATAAAGAAAGAGATAAATAGAGATAAATGGAGATAGAGACAAAGAGACAGATATAGATAGAGATAAATAGAGATTGAGATAGTAAAGGTAAATAGAGATACATAGATAAATAGAGATAGAGAGAAATAGAGATATAGAGAGAAATAGAGATATAGAGAGAAATAGAGATATAGAGAGAAATAGAGGTAGATGGAGAGAAATAGACATAGAAAAAAACAGAGAGATAGAGATAAAGGTAGAGATAAATAAAGACAGATAGAGAGATAGAGATAAATAAGGATAATTAGAGATAGAGATAATTATAGATAGAGATAGACAGAGACAGAGATAAATATAGAGATAGGGATAAATAGAGATGGATAGAGAGAGATAGAAATAAATAGAGATACACAGAGATAAGTACAGATAGATCAAGATTAATAGAGATCTGGTGACAAACATGTCTTTTCAAACTACAGGTCAATCTCACTGTTACCACAGTTTTCAAAAATTCTGGAAAAATTATTTGTAAAGAGGTTGAATGATTTTATAACTAAACATCATATACTCAGCGAACAGCAGTATGGTTTTAGAAAAAAATTGTACTACTTCATTGGCTTTAATTGATTTTGTTGAACAGGTCACAAATGCAATAGAGATGAAGGAATACATTGTAGGGGTTTTCTTTGATTTGCAGAAAGCATTTGATACCATTGATCACACTTTATTATTGGACAAATTACAGATGTATGGTATTAGAGGATTGGCCTTTAATTGGATAGCTAGTTATTTACGCAATAGGTAGCAGTGTGTTCAATTTGGAGGGAACACAGGGGGTCAGTCCTTGGGCCTTTATTGTTTTTTGTTGTATATTAATGATATAGGTTTGGTTTCTAAGTCTGAGTTGTATTTTGTTTGCTGATGATACGACTCTGTTCGGTAGTGGGAATCATTTGGGACAAATTCTTGGACATGATGGAGAGAGAATTGCAAAATGTTAAATATTGGTTTGACTCAAATAAATTATTGCTTCATCTTGGTTAAACAAAGTGTATTATATTCAGAAATAAGCCCAGGAATTTAACTAGAAACTTACTATTGAATGATGCAGAAATTGAAATTGTATCTGAAACCAAATTTCTTGGAGTTTTTTTATTGATGATAAATTATGCTGGAAAACTCATATAAAATATGTTAAATCTAAAATAGCAAAAGTTATTGCTATTTTGTATAAAACACAATACTTCCTCTCCCAGCATTCGTTGGTTACATTGTATCATTCATTACTTGTCCCATACAGGACTTATTACATCGAAATTTGGGGAAACACATATATAGCAAAAACAAATCCAATATTTCTGTAACAAAAGAAAACTATAAGAATGATAAGCAAAAAAACCACACTGTGAACCAACGTTTGACAACCACTGTTTGCTTGTCTTCACATTTTGAAATTCTGAGACTTGGTTGATCATTTTACAATACAGATCATGTATAAAGTTAAAAATGGACTGTTATCTCAACATGTCCAGGAGCTGTTTAAAGTGAGGGAGTCCTGTTATTATTTGTGAGGAATAATGGTATTTGATAGAAGAAAGATTTGAACTACTGTTAAAAGTCATTGCGTGCCTGTGAAAGGTGTTAAAATCTGGAGTAAATGTTCTGATTGTATTAAGTTATCTGGTACACTGGCTTGCTTTAAAAGATTATATAAAATCAATATAATTACTTATTATAGTATGAAAAATTAAGCAAACTGACTTTGTGGCTACTTTTCTGTTTATTTGTCCGTTGTATTACTGTTTGTCTCACTGTGTTCAAACATTTTATTTCACTGATTGGTATTTGTTGTTCTGAGTGTATTTTCATGTGTATATAGTAACTGGTGTAAGGGGTGATCGTTTATAAGCTTCTGCTTCAACCCACACCCGTTTGGCTGCACTAAAATGGGTAATTGTTTAGAAGTTTTGCTTTACTTTCTTTTTTTTCTCTTGTTTTGTTTTGTAAATGAGAGATTTTTTTGTGATGTATGTTTGTGCGTGCTGAATAAAACCATTCATTCATTCATTCATTCATTCATTCATTCATTCATTCATTCATTCATTCATTCATTCAAAAACAGCAAAAATTGTGACAAAGGTCAGCTTCAGTTTGTACAGGGATCAAAAAATTAAAGTTGCTCCAATTTCAGTAAAAGATTATGCAAATAATTAGTTGAAATTAAAGGATTAATAAATGCAATAGTTCTGACCGTGTTGAATGTTTGGTCTCCAAAGTAAAAATCAAATAAGTCACGTCCATTGGATTCTATGACGTGACATATGTTACAGTGTAACGTGAAAACTAAGCTTCACAGAGGGTGCATACTGTTTCTTTTAAACCTTATTATCTCAACCAATAATTTGCATCTCTTCTTACCAAAATTGGAACAGTTTTGAGCCCTGTACAAACTGAAACTGACCTTTGTCACAGGTTTTGCTGTTTATACCCCATAACTCTATAGCATTCAGTCATAAATAGTCCAAACTATACCTTTTTGTAATTGTTATGATCAGACAAATAGTGTGGTACATTTCACAATATGAATGGAGGAATTTTACATTTTGACCTCTGTGGAATTCTTCATTGACCCCTACCTTGCTATAACTACCCATCATACATGTTTGTGTAGCCCATGGTACACTGAGGCTGGATTCTAAGTGTCGCTTCATCCCCTTAAGTGGTACCAAAAACCTGCTTGGCCCATGGACTATGTGGTTTGGTAAACGTTTGGAATTCTTTTCCCATAGGCTCAGTTGGTATTCAATATATGTTTTGCATACTGGGTAAACATTCTTTCATAACACTGTTTATTTTACAGAAATTATTCCTACTTCAGTGCCTCTGCAGTAAAGGTAATTTCACAGAGATCATATTTTCCCATGACACCTTTAAAAAAAAAAACTAAACTAAAAAACAAAACATAAATCCTTTTGGCTCATGTGAGATCACATACAAAGCCATAAATTGATAGTCTAGGCACTAAAAAGAACTAAAACAGCAATTTCTGGAACGTAAGTGCCTTTAAGAGTCCAACTCTGCACAAACAATGGTTTTTGTGCAAGAGTATAATGACAATTAGCCTACTGCAGTGTTAGAACATTGTGAAATAATGACCTATTTGTAAATGTGCAATCCCTTAACAGCTATAGAAGATTTCTCAACTCTCAGACTAAGGTTAACAAGTGAAGATGTGCCTTGGCTGAATTGTTTGGCCCTGCGGTTAATGCATCTTCACGCATTGGAAACCGCTTCTGGATGATATTCACTTCACATGCCCTTAAAATAAAGCTCAACAGAATCCGCAATGGCCAGCAGCAGCAACATTCAGACTTACTTTCTGCATGATGTGGTTGACCCAGGGCGACGTGCAGTTGCTGAGGTCAGGGCCTTGGGGATCCCAGACACCCAAATGGGCCATGCACATGTACGTGGCCACGCCTGCAAGACAAGTAAACAAACAGGCTAAGACAGCACTGACATTCACCAGGAGACACATACACTGTTGAGGTGCCCGGGGTTCATCTGGCAGTTTCTGTTTTTGCAGCGTGTGCCTGTGCGGACAAATCACATGTGTCATGAGAACTCACTGATAAAAGTGGGCTGAAGAAATGTGCAACTTCCAACTGGTAACTCACAGCAAGCATTTTTGCAAGTGCATGACTTTATACTGTGTATTTTTTTTTTTTTTTTTAGGATAAATCAAGAATTTATGACCGACTTTCTGAGAGCAGCAACAAGGCCAACAGCACAAATTTAGAGCTGCAGCAGGGGAATAATACTGAATCAAATTCTCACCTTTGCACAAACTGTATGTTTTATGTGTATCTATGCACAATGACCTACGCGATTTCATGTCAATACAAAGTACAAGTGCACACACTTTTGATTAAATAGGATGCTACATCCATGTTAGTCCAAAGTCAGTAAGATAAGTGCAGAGGATACATAATGCAAGTGCACTATGACTACAGAGCTGAATTAAAAGTATATTTATACTTAAAAAAAAAAAAAAAAAAAAAAATATATATATATATATATATATATATATTAATTACACATTTTTTATTTTAATAATACTTTTTAAATGATTAGAAATTTCAAGAACAAACATTGAATTTTCAGGTTCAAAATTTATTTTTTCAATCTTTTATTTTTCAGATTACAAAACGTTTGGCCTGGATTTAGCTCCATAGGCCACACCCCCCATCAACAGTGAAGGAGGGCAGGTATGATGTGACTGAACGCTTGACAGCAGTACATGTGGGCGTGTCTCACATATGACCACCAAGATCACAACTCAGATCTCAACAACCAGTGAGGCTTCAGTGTAACTTTTGGTCTTAAATGATTTAAACACCACAAGTTTCTATTTGTTGCAATTAAAAGCAGTTGCTGAAAATACCAGTATTGACCTTTCATCCTGATGAAACGGCCCCTTGCAAGAACCACTCAGGCTAGAGAGCTGATTTTGCTTTGTTTGTGTTGGGCCCACAGCCTATAGAATAGAACAATGCAAAGATCTCATCCTTCCTAAATGTTCTAAACTGCCACCACCATCAGAAATACAGACCATGTGGTTTGGAACAATGGGCCATAAAATCCATTAAAGACAAACGACCAGCAGAAAGGTTGGGGGGGTGGGGCAGAGAGAGTGGGGAAAACATCTGGCAGGGTACCGGAATGGAGAAACCAGCCAACCTCCCCAGGACCTTCGCAGCAACACCAACAAAAAACCTCAAGAAGGCCTCGTCTCAAGCATGTCTTTCTAGTTCCTGCTCATCATCCGGCCTATCATGCAGAGGTGAGCTCTGGATGCCTTGACGCCATCAATCTAATCATACGCGCCAACGACAAAATGAGCCACAAATGCTTTACCCATCGACAAGGGTACCGGATGTTATTGTCACTAACATTAAAGGAAAGGGGAAAAAACAAACAAAACTTGTCTCCATCAGCACTGCAACCAAAACTGGAAGGTTTAAAAGTGAACTGTTTCTTGACGGAACCTTTTTTTCAAGGAAAATCTAACCACTTTTGCTTATAATTGTTTACTGAGCCATGCTACAAATAAGTGGAATTGCCACACTGCTCCATGAACATTATTACCATTTGCAACTATTAACTTACGCTAATAACCACACCTGCCCTACCTGTGCACATTTGTTATGTTTGTTTTTTATGTGTAACCCCCCCCCCCCGCAAAAAATGTCTGGAAATAACAGCAGTCAACAATCATCTCAATGAAATGGCCGCTAACTGTATCTCAACAACTGCTGAGGCTAGACCTCAAAATGCACAAATTTGTCTTTGCTATTGCTGAACAGTCACTAAAAACACCCAAATGAAATGGACCCTGCTGAGGGATGCTAAGATTATGTTGGATCCAACTGAAATTTATTTTCCAAAAAATGGAATCATCTCCCTTGTAGCTTCATACCTAGTGTTCCCACAGGGCAGGGCTGCTTGGCTGTCTGGCCTTGCTGGGTCCGGGGCCACGATATATCGGCGGTCAACCTCGGAAGGCAGAAGTCCTGAGGGGGCAGCGCTGGAGGCTGTGGGGCTGCAGGGCGGATTTGCACTGGTGGGGAGCGTCCCCCAACTTTCTGGTTCGAGTCAGGAATTTGGTTAGTGTCAGACGATGAGCCACCAGCTGGAATCAGGATGGGCAGGCGGACCGTGGTGGTGGTATGATAACGTTGGCCAGGGGAGGTGGTGAGGAGTGGCCGTGGGGTGGTGTAGAAGGGAGGAGAACGGGTGGTGGTGGTGGTGCGGCTGGTAGATGAAGAGGATGAACCTCCTCCTCCTACTCCTATGCCTCCACGGTTAGGAGGAATCATTGGAGAGCGGTAGTCTGAAGAGATAAGAAAAAGAGGAGAGAGTTGAAATTCACATTAATAGTTTGCTTGGATATGAAACTTGTATTCTACTCAACTATTACTGACAAACACAATCATGTTTCAAGACATTCATTTATTCTAATCAGGTTTGTCAGGGAGGAGCTGAGGTTTCTGATGACATCCCGGTGTCAGTGTTGTTTCCTCGTCAATGTAAGCCTCTGATAAACCTCTGTGATGGATGAGCAACATTAAATGAACTCGAAGGGGCACTCAGAGCATCCTGTCAATTAATTCTTTGTGATTCAGTAATACCATAATACAGGATTCACCAACCCTGCACCTGGAGATCACCAGACCTGCATATGTTTTGTAGATCTCCCAGGTCCACTCACTGCTAATTGACTAAGTCTGGTGTGCTAGGCCAATCAAGAGCTAAGCAACATGAGAGTTGACAGATGATCTCCATCAGCAGTGGTGAACACAGTTCCATTAATGCGCTAATGAACAAAGCTAACATTTTGTTAGTAGATTAGTTTTTCAGCTAACTTTGAAAACCATCAGCGGACCAGTTGGCTTCTGCTAAATTTAGTTCTACTAACTTTCAATCCTCTAACATGATTTTTTTTTTTTTGCTGGTAAAGTCAGTAAATGTAATGGTCAAAAACATTTGTAAACCCAAAAATCATACATGTTAGTTCCTGTTTATGAACACAGAGAGCTAGCTAACACTTAGCAAAAAGAAGTTTATTCAAGTGTACTATGAGTATACTTATTTTTACTAAAATTGAGGAAGTACACTTGAAGGTGACTTTTTATAAACTATATTTTTTATACTTAAGAATAGTATAGTGAAGTGTACTTGGCTTATACTGAAAAGTATAAACAAAAGTCTAAGTCTAAGTACATTAATACTAAGACTTACACTTATACCTTAATACTAAAACTTTCTGCCACAAAGTACAAACACTTATTATGCACTTGGAGCAAGATATACTAAGTCAAGCCACTGACTCAAGTAACTGAAAAGAAGTCATAAAAGTACAGATTTTTTTTTTTCTATGTAGTTATTTATTTTTGGTTCCAAAGGTTCGCACTTTTCTTTTACCTTTTTTTTGACAAGGAAGTACTTTAGTTCTCAGTTGAAGACGCTATGTTTACATTTTTACAAATAAGGACTTGATCTTGGAGAGACCATTATTGTACTTCTTCCTTTACTTCCATGTATTTTATGTATCTTATTTTTGTTTTATTCGTGTGTTTGTATGACTGTTTTATGACTGTTTTTTTTGTCTTTTTTGTGCTGGTGAGCCGAAGACAATTTTCCACATCGGTGGACAATAAAGAATTATTCTATTCTATTCTATTCTATTCTATTATGTTTACATTTTACATGCACTTTTTGGTTTAATTTTCTCCACAAAGGAAGGACTTGATTTCATAGGTCTTTGTTTTTGAAATGTTTGAAAATATATCAAACTTGTTTTCAGCATTCTGTCTTGTGATTTTTTAAATGCATCACACTCTTGTGTACATACAGTATGAGTAAACGTTAAGAATACTTTAAGGAGTATATTTTCAGTATATAAATAGTAAGTTACAAGTAATATGCCAAGCAAAATTAAAGTATAAAAAGTAAAATAGTGAAATAACCAGTGTGTATAAAAGTATACTTTAAGTATACGATAATAAACTAAAAATAGGGATTCAAAGTATACAACTAGTATAATGGCAGTATATCGATAAGTGCACTTGTTGTATACTTTAAGCATAGGAGAGGGATATATCAAGTACATTGATAAGTGTACGTGTGGTATACTTTAAGCATACAAGAGGGATATACCAAGTACATTGATAGTATATAGATGAGTGTACTTGTATACTTTAAAGTGTACTTTTGCAAATTTAAAACGAACTTTAAAATATACTTTTATAAATTTGAAATGTTCCAATTTAGTCCATAAAAATATTAAATTTGTGTACTTTCTAGTATACTAACAGTACATGGTCTGTAGTATACTTGCTATACTTTTACTGAAGCATACTTAATAAAATGAACTTTAAGTATACTACTTTTTGCTAAGGGAACACTTCCGGTTCACAGGTCAAAGCACACGAGTGCTGGTAAGAAGATAAGAAGTTACACTGTGGACAAAAATGGTATGTAATCAGCTCAAAAGTCAGTATTTTTTATTTATTTATTTATTTTTGTGCATTTGTTTTGTGTTTGTGAATAAAATACAGGTGAGCTGTAGCTCCATTAATGTTAATAAATACATAATATAGAGATAAACTGTGACTTCTAATACTGAAATTTACTGCTTTTGATAAAGATGATGACAGTGTTTGGGGTTTTATTTTTTATTTATTTATTTTTCATGCATTTGTTTTGTGTTTGCCTTTGAATTTACCCAGCAGCCCCTGCGGTGCTTAAACTTGAAACTGGCTTATCAGTAGTTGACAGTGACAGAGTCAATACACGAAGTTAGCGGTTAGCTGTAACATCTGCTCAATTTTTTTTTAGCGGTTTATCAGTTTAGCGTTATAAAAATGAACTTTAATGGTTCTCAAAGCTAACTTTCCAGGTAGCTGTGACCACCACTGTCCATGAGCACAGTTGGTGATGTCTGTCATAATATAAGGTTCTGTATGGGTTTGGAATTTGACCAAAAGGTAAAGTCAGGACTTTAACCTCTTAAAATTACCCAAAGTCAAAGGCCATGTTCCAAATAGAAAGGCCATATTCGTAAGCATCAATGCTGAGCAAATTTTTCAAAATAGCCATTTTAAACATGCACTATATATAAGCATTACGTCAAATATTGATCTTGACCTGTGGCCAATCAATTTTTCCTCAACATTAAATCTGTTTGTCCGTGGCTGACTCATTTATTCCACCAAGTTTGGTCCAACTTGGATCAAAACTCTCATTTTTTTCACACACATCAAACAAGCTGAGCAACACAACGGTTGTGTAAATTTAGCACAAATTGTCCGGTCTACCCGGTGGGACTGGTCACAGTAGGTTCTCGTTGCCCAACTTGGCAGGAAGAAACATTATTTCAGTGTCACGCATGATTCATATCAGTAGTTTACGTCAATGGTAGCAGGAAGACCACTGAATGCACACTCTTTTTTTTGTCAACATTTTACTGGATAAAGGCTTCATTATTCACACTGACCCCATTGCAGAAAGAAATAAAGAATGCATGCAATGAGATGATGGAAAGAGAAGAAAACAACACGATTTGGAAAGGTTTTATCACTGCTTTTTAATCAAGATACTGTCTAGTCTGTCTAGTCCCTTTAATTTCAAACTACACTATGTGTGTCACAAAACAACTCAGTCAAAAGCTGGGTAAAAAGGAATCAACCATTTTTCCTCACTTCCACTTCAAACATTTTTCTTGTTCTTAATCACTGATTTTTTATTTTTTTTTAGACCTCACTTGCATGTGTGTGTGTGTGTGTGTGTTAACATGGCAGAGAATGGTATTTTAAAAGCGGAAATAAAAGTAACTGACTTCAGTTTTTAACAATTTGTAATATATATAACAAATTTTGTTGCAGAGAGTAGGGAAATTGGGAGTTAATTCAACGGGAAAATAAACATGCTATTTCTTGAGGATACAAAATATTTTCTTAAACACACACTAACTTAATATATATGTACTATTTGCAGGTACATACATACTTTATAGATCTGTTTTCAAGACACTTGGTGACCTACATTAAAGGGCATGATGTTAACATTTTTTCAGCCTTATTGATGCTCAGACATTATTCTCCGTCAAGCGTCTGAGTCCTTTACTCACCTTTGGAAAAAAAAAAAAAAAAAAACTGTTTAAGAAAAGTACTGTTAAAGAACGACATAGGTGTCAGAAAAGCACCTTCCTTAGACCTCAAAAATACATCAAAATGCATTTTTCCAAATTCTAAAATTCCACTGTGCCATTATTAATCTGTTCTTGCATTTGAATTATTTATCTTTATTTGTATTTATAGTTACATTTGCAAACTGCTTTTTTTTTACTTTCACTTTTGATACTCTGTGCTTCTTCCCCTGTGTGCTGCTATACAATGCTGCTGGAACGTCAATTTCCCTGATGGAGTCTAATCTAATCTAATGTTATGATAACTTGCAATACATATTTCAAATTTTGGAATGGACCACATTGTCACCAGACAAACTGACAAAAACTATCAGAAAACTGGCCCAAGGCTGATATATTAAATATAACTGGCTGTAATTTCTTCAAATGTTGCTTAACATTAACAGATTACTTCTGTGTGTGTAGCGCTCTCTCTCTCTCTCTCTCTCTCTCTCTCTCTCTCTCTCTCTCTCTCTCTCTCTCTCTCTCTCTCTCTTCTCTCTCTCTCTCTCTCTCTCTCTCTCTCTCTCTCTCTATATATATATGTATATATGTAATTATATTTTATTTGAAATGATGCAGTTGTCAAAGATGAACACAACACAGATGCTTGAATGTTTAAAAAAATATTTTATCGTGCAGTGCAAATATTTCTGCTTCAAACTCAAAATGTCAGATGTGTCTCATTCAAGTCTTTAATAATAATAATAATAATAATAATAGTAAGCCCCTTCAGCTGCTCCCTTGTTTGCACTCGGGGTCGCCACAGCAAATCCAAGGTGGATCTGCATGTTGATTTGGCACAAGTTTTACGCCGGATGCCCTTCCTGACACAACTCCACATTACATGGAGAAATGTGGCAGGGGTGGGATTTGAACCTAGAACCTTCCGAACTGAAACCAAGCGCATTAACCACTTGGCCACCACCCCTGCTCAATAATAATAATAATAATAATAATTATTATTATTATTTATTATTATCTCAAATTAAGCAGTTGTCACAACACAACAGAGATAATTTTTTTGTATTTTGACTATTATTGTGTTAATAATAATAATGAGGATGATGATACTGATGATAATAATAATAATATCAATAATAGTAATAATATATTACTATTATTGATATTATTATTATTATTATTATTATTAACTTGATTCTTTAACTTTCAGCAAACCCTGATCCAAGAGCATTTGGTGCGTCTTTGTCTCTGGTGTTGATTTAGCCACACAAACTGCATGTACTACATGTACTACATGCTGGTCAGTGACTTTGAAAGGTTACTTCCAGTTTGTCATCTGTCTGCAGAACTGTGAGTGTTGTGCACAAGTAAAAGCGCTGTGATTGTGTGAGCTGATGTAACAGCATGTGTACAACGTGCAAACAGTGCTGTCTGCAGACTGCACACACGCAAGCTCGGGGCCAGTCTGCAGGATTGTACTGCAACCACATGACCTCAGGACGTGTATTCAGTGAGTTTTAAGGTTAATTAAAGACACCGTCAGTACATCGATCCTTCTCTCTTTCCATCTGGATGACTGACAGCTGTGTAACGCCGCACTCCTCCACTGCATTCACTTCTTTTCCTCCTCATCTCGATGAAGTCCTTCTGTACCTAAACTCTGCTGCTCCCATTACTGAATCTGTCTCGCCCTGCCTCATGCATTTTCCACGGAACATTGCCATCAATCATGCGTGGCAGCAGTGGCCTGGGGACGAGCTGTCAATCTGCGTGCGTGTGCGCTTATGAAACACAGTGCGCGTCTGTCTGAACTCAAATGGGAAGTTCCATTTGAGCCTCTGCCATGACAATAGGAGAGTAATGGTGTATGTGTGTGTCTGAGGTTGATGCCTGCTGTCATTTCAGTACAGGGCAGAAAACACAGGGGCTGGCAGCTTGGAGTGAGCTCAGACAAAAGCCTGCAAGCGTCACAGGCAAGAGGCTACAGCACTTCATTACCCATGCATCTCTCTTTCTCCCTCCCTCACCCTGGTCTCTTCACATTTTCCACCTGATTTGAAATCTTCCCAAAAACTTTCTTTAAATTCCTGCACATTCTGCAGCCTGTATTTCCACTCTGTGCATACGTCTTTCATGTCTTTTACATCCTTCATTGCATGCTCTTTTGAAGCATTTATCCAAAAACAAGGCTGGTAAAATGATGAAATCATCACCCTTGATTCTGTGAAAGACGGCTGAATGGAGCAACACGAACGTGACACAACAGCCTAATGAAACATTTATAAGGCTTAAAAAGACAGGAGGTTGTACTCACGGGGACAGACGTATCTCCCTGCGATTAAGCTGAGGAAGCCCTGAACAAATGCACTATGACAACTTAGTGATGTCAGCGAACCGAAATGTGTTTGTCGCCAAGACCGATGTCAAAAGAACACGTTTGTGACACTCGGTGGGAATACAGTCACAAGCTGAGTACAAGCTGTTCACTTGGAGATTTCAAACTTTATCCGTGAATGTCGACAACACATTCTGATGGATATGGTTTTAGATAAACATCCGTATTCATAGTGTAAGATTTGTGGAGGGAGTGGGTGACATGCTAAACATTTCAACACCCATTTCACATAGGGAGTTAAGTTTGTGATGCCGATCCAAATTATTTAATATTGAGATGTTTGCAGACACTGAGTCCCAATCTGATACTTGTATGTTCCAAGATAACACACTTTAATAGCACACACTAGCAAGCACAAGTCAACTAAGAAAAAAATTCCTTCAGTTCAAGCTACTCTCTGTTTTTTATTTGTTCATTTATTCTATTATTTTATTAAAATTAACAATGGAAACAAATAGAATGTTTTAAAAATAGTCTATTTTTCTTATATTTCTATATATCTTATATTTGTATATAATGGTATATTTTTCTTATTTTTCTCTTTCTGTCCACAGCTAGACTTATAAATAATGCCAGACACCCCTACTTACCCTGCTCCCCCTCCCCACAAAGTACAGACTGAAAGGTACTGTACATCTGCATGCCTGCACAGCCCCATTCCACTATATTTATTTGAGAGTAAACATAGTTTTGCCCATTTTTTTATTTGACTCCTTTACTTCTTACAGAAGTATTTTTTTCCTTTGCTTTTATTGCTGTTTATGCACCAATTACTTTTACAGAAGTTTTTTTTTCTTTTTCCTTTTCTTTTATTGTTGTTTATGCACCAATGACACCAGCTCAAATTCCTTGTATGTGAGAACTTACTTGGCAATAAATTCGATTCTGATTCTGATTATATGGCTCATATCACTTACAGTTAGTGCAGCTTTGTTGTAGTAAAGCTGGAACAGAGAGTAATACTGATTGAAGGAAACTGATGAAAGACTGGTGACTGTGTTTTAGTTCAAAATACATTCATGGTCATCATTATCATCCTTATTATTATGGTTAAACAGTTGTTTAAAATATGTCTTCAAAGGTGGACCTTTACTCAAGTGGAGGTGCTTCCGACTCACTGGCTATGAGCCTGTATAATCCCTGTTAGAAAGATGCAAACAGACAAAATTACAGGCTAAACACATGTATTCAAGTGGAAAGTACCACATGATTGTCTGATAAGAAGTGGGAAGTCACTTGGTGTGCATCTGAAGGGAAGAAAAGTGTAAATATGCTTCTAAAACATAGACATAAATTACTGATGAATCAGTGGCTCCTAGTTCACCACAGAGTTTATGAAATAAGCGAGATGGAATGCAGACTGATATAAGATTCGTGTTTGATTATTCTGATGCAATCAAAGTTCAGTTCTGATGACTGCTATAATTTCATATCAGCTAGCCTTTTAATTTTCAAAAATATTGTGCCACCCAATAAAAAATTTCTTTCAGCAGTTGGCAGTGTTCATGGCTGTATGAACAGCATTTGCTGCCACACATTCGCTAAAAGTTCTGAATCCACTTAAACAGAATTTTCAGTTTTCAAATTGCCTCTGTTTTTTTTACAAGTGAAAAAACCCCCCGACATATTTACAAATACAGATTTATTTGTAAAACCCACCACACGTTTCAGTAAAGCTGCGTTTACACATAACGACGACAAGTCACGAATGCCACGAAGTTGGCCGCTGATCACGAATGTGATGATTCAGGGCAGAGGCGTCAGGTGTCCTCAGGAACTGCTGCAACCTGTTACCACACGTTACGATTAATGGCACATGTTGCTGGAGAATTATCAGGAACCATTACGCGTAACAGCGCATCGTTAAGTTCTGTCACGTTGTGAATGAGGTGAATTGTCTCCACACACACACATACACACCCACCCATATTCATCCAACTGTTGATAACAATTCAGATCGCTCCAGTTTTTCAGAAGAACTTTGTGACTGCATGCATAGTTGGGCTCTGTGCCATGGAGTGGTGCAGAGAGGAGGAGGAGGACAGAGCCAGATGTGTGGCTTCATGCAGCTCTCGTCTCGTGCCTTTTCCCAAACATCAGGCACATGCAGCAGGTGGAGCACCTGCAGGAGCGCGCTGAGGAGCACTGAAATGAGACTTTTAGCCGACTTGGTGTCAGCAATCAAACTGAATGTGGTTTAATTGTGCGCACAGTTCTTCCTCCGGTGGACTGGAGGAGGTGCAGAGATGTCTGGCTGCACGTGAGTCTCCTCTCGCTCCTCTGGCTCAGATTCGTTCCCCCGCTCATCGGTTACAACTGCAGGTGGAACACCTGCAGGAGCGTCCTGAGGAGCTTCAGCAGCAACTGTGGAACGACACTTGGCTGACTTCGAGTCACTGTTCCTCTTCAGCATCCTGCATCAAACTGAACGCTGTGGAGCTGAGTTTAATTGTGGGCACGTAACAGAAAACTGATTCGTCGTGGTGCGCAGTGAAATGTGACGCCGCGTTACAAGTCGTGTCAAAACTTGACAGTTTCCGTGTCACTTCATAATAACGCGTGACAGTTTGGGCTCCAAGAACCATCATAGGAACCACTACGAACGTGGTCACGTTCTATTAAGGATCAATACTCATCAAGACGGATCAATACGCTCAGTTGCGATCTCCAGGACACGAGATGAAATGAGGGTGGTGTGTGACATTCGTGGAAGATTTTTTGACAGGCAAAAACATGCTCCACGAATATAAAGAATATCACGCACCAACACGCACTATTAAAAAACCTATTCAGATGTGTTAAGTCATGTAAAGAATGTCAGGAATGTGTCACGAATGACAGAAAAATGACATTTGGAACGTGTCTTGCTCATGTGTAAACGCACCATAAGTTGTGTGTTACCAACCAACCACTTGTCAGGAAACTAATTTCCCCATAATGCATGCCGGCATGTGTGTCTAAACGCTAAAACCTTCAAAATTAGTGCATTACTTTAAAACTAAAACATATAGCTGATATTTTCACTTTGTAAAATGACACACGTAAATTTAATTGATATGCCGGTGAGTCTGTATGGTGTGAAGAGAAATTATCTTTTTTCCCCTTGCCTTCCTCTTTCTTTCTGGCTGGTAGTCAGCTCTTCACTGCCTGCAGAGCATAGAGCTGTACCACTCATAGCTGTCTGTCTGCTACAAAACATGTAACAGGCAGGCACTAAAATCTTTGATTTCAGACTTCACAAATGTTTTTAACTGTTAAGCTTTATTCACTATGCCTGCAAAAAACAGGTTTAAAAATGATCAGAACTAAATTTATCCAAAGCTAATTGGTCTGCTGATGGGTTTCAAAGTTATCTGAAAAGCTAATCCGCTAATGAAAAATTTATCTTTGACAATTAGCGGTTAGCAGATTAGCAGAACTTAGCCCACCACTGCAGTTAATTTAATACAGGCTAGCATAGCTGGCTAATGTGGCTTGCCTACAACAATGCTCACAAGGCAAGGTTATTGAGGGAGCTATCATGGTTAAGATACGTCATGTCTTTTTATAATGTTCTGCCCTACAGATGTCCATGCAACGTATGCTGTGGTGCACATTAGAGCATGGATACCTGACCTGGGCCCGATGGGATCCAACAGGTCAGGTCAGCATTGGACAAATATTTTAAAATGATATTTGGGTTCAAGTCAGATTCAGTCACGTCAGCACAAAGACACTGAATTTATGAAACCCTTCTGAAATGATGATGTCATTGTCCTACAACTCTTAGCTCAGATGCTCATAATGAATGACATGCTTTTGTTGTTGTCAACAGTGTAATTGAACATACTTTTTTGTCTTGGTGGATCATTAATGGGATTTATTTTGTCAGAGTGCTGAAGAAATGATGGATTGCTTTGGTGAATGCTAATTGTGAATAAATGGAGTGCTGTGACACTAATAACCTAATTGTAGAAAGAACTTTTAGCTTTTAAAATAAATGATTTTTTTTTCTTCTTGTTGGAGGCAGGACAAAGCCACAGTGGGCTGAGAAACAACAAGCAATTTCCATAATAAGGAATTAAAGTATTTCCAGATCTTATGTGGACAACAGATGTCATCAGGCTGTGATGATGAATCCAGTTGAAAGAATGCAAACAGGTCAGATTAAAAGATTTTATTCACTCTGTGTGCTGGGGACAACAGGTCTGCTTCACATAACAGAAATGTAAATTTTTGTTAATTAAAAAAGAAATTAAACAACATACAGGATCTAACAGCTTTCTTCCTGTCTGCAAGGATTAAAAAAAAATGGAAATAACAGCGACATTAACAGCATCGGGTTTGGTCACTACTGTGTCTGTCTCGAACCACACTCTAGTGCACATACAGACCCTGTGTTGATTGTAACCTTTAAATATAAAATTCAAAAGCTTTGTAATCTGAGCTAATTTAAGTGTATTTTAATATTTCAACACCATAAAGAGCAAACCAACTGGAATGTTTTGAAGCATTTGTTTCAAATCCTTTGGTGACGTATTGCGCTCCTATCTACTGTAGCACAGCTCATTATGTATTCCATTTGATATTTACTCTAGAACAATGTTCAAAGCAGGTTGCAAAATATTCGGGAGCAGTGTTATGAGATAGGGTCACTACTCTGCAGTGTTGAGGAAAAAAAATGTGGCACCAACCCCAGCCAAATGTTATATGTATTATTTAATTCCACTTCTACTTCCCCATTCTGTTGTATATTTTGCCTCATATTTGTTTCTTTCCATGGCAACTAGCTCGTTGGTTGAGTGGAGTGGAGGGGGCAGAGCACACGACATGTCCAGTATTCAGTCAGCAGACAAACTACATGTTGTTTCGAATTTGACAATTAATCAGCATGTTTGTAGATTGATGCGGTGCATCAGATATCACCAGTTTTAAATGAATTTGTCCCCATTAAATGCCCCTTTTAATTTGAAGGCTTATAACACAATAGCATTCATTGTTTTTGGGTATTTGATTTATTTGTTTTTGTTAGTTTTATTGTTGTTATATTATTGTGGGGGTTTTTTTTACGGACTACTGAAATGAAATTGCCCCTTGTGGGATTAATAAAGTTGTTGATTGACTGATTTCTAAACTGGAGAGGATGGACTTTTCCATCCATCTATCTCATCACTGCATTTTGGATGGTACATACCTCGGCTTGTTTATCAAATTTTTTAATTTAATATGAGGGCTCGATAAATTACCTTACGCTGTCAAACACTTTATTAGTTTTCTAATATGAAGACCATTAAACTGAGTATGATCATGTTAATAGCTCTTGGGGTAATTATTTCTATTATTTTCCATCTTCTCAGAGGGATAGTGGAAAGATGACAAGTTGGAAGTAAAGTCGTTCCTGCAGTTGTCCGTCTGTCACCACACTGGAAGGGCTGCAGAGATGTTGTCAGTCAACTGGGGATGCGAGCAGATGAGTATCTGACATGCAGACAAACACTGTGTGTGTATAACTGTGCGTACGTGTGTGCACCGATTTTATTTGGAGACTTATTGTGTGCTCTGTTGCCAAGAATCCTCTCGTTGAGTTCTCGCTCGGTAAACAGAGGGATCATAATCTACAGCAGAAAGTGTTAGAAGATATTGAGGGGGGAAAACACACAACCTTTGGCAAATTTGCCAGAAACGGCTGAACGAGGAGAGGCAAAGGGAATCGGGAGGTTTGAATTAAAGCTACGGTGTGTAGGATTTAGGCCATGGTTATTCGCATTAATGAAATCTAGCACGCATATCCATCTGTTCATTAGTGTGTTATGACTTACAACAAAGAATCTGTGTGTTCTTATAAGCTAAGAATGAGTCCGTCATATCTTCCTGGGAGCAGAAGCCCGTCATGGAGGCGGTCATGTTGATACAGCAGCCCAAATAGGACGTATTTATGGCTCATTGTGCTCCAATGACTCCGTAAACCTATCTGCATGTTTCAAACAGAGAAATCGTCCCTGCCCACATACTTCCTTCCTTTTCAATAGCATAGATGTGACAAAAATATCCATTACATGGCACTGCAGACTGTTTGAAAGGTTCCGACAATATCCAACACGGCAATGGTAAAAAAACAAAAAAAAAACATAATAATGTTTCTACCGCAAAAGAGACAATAGGGTAGGTAGTAGCGTAGACGGAAGTGGACTATGCAGCCATTAAATATTTAATAAGACTATCCCTACATCAAAATACTAGTATGTACAGTACTTTAACAATGGTTAGTATCAGTAGTGGGCACAGTTCAGCTAATCCGATAACAGCTAATTATTGAAGATAATGTTTTTGCAAGCAGATTTTCAGATAAGTTTTAAAACCATCATTGGACCAATTATGTTCAAATAAATTTAGTTCTGATAACTTTCAGTCCAATAACATTTTTTGTTGGTAAAATGAGCAAAATTTAACGGTCAAAAACATTTGTAAACCCTAAAATCAAACATTTCAGCCCATCTGTTGTGTGTTTGTAGCAGACTGGCTGCCTGTCACTTGCTGATGATGTCATCATTAAATGCAAAATGTGATTGGCTGGTCGACGCAGGGAGCACTGTGGGTAGTGTAGTTCAGGTTCACTTTGGATGTTACAGTGAGTGAGTCCACTCGATACAAAAACAAAAACGGACTAATTTTAACATTATTTTATTATATTTCTTTGTGGCTGATGACGGTATAATTAATCGCCAAGACAAGTGGGGGTGAGACGCTCTCACGGCGCAGCTGTGTACAGAGGGACAGAAGTGTAATCTGATGTGGCCGGGTCTGAATCAGTACTAAAATTTATCAGCCCACCACTGGTTCATATATACTACCTAGCTGTTACTGTCATATGTACTAGAACCAAGTGAGAAAGTACTTGGGACACAATTCAAATGTACTATGCCATGTTACCTGTCCTTTGACCCTGATGATAATAGATGGCATATATATGCAGTCCCATAAATGCTGCAAAAATGTCTAATCTGCAACAGCAGACTTTTTTGAACGATTCCTGACGTGTATTCGTACAATGCCATGGCCCCTTGGACACTGCTACCATTGTTCATCATACACCATGTTATCATCTCTGAATTGTCGTGGAAGTTCATCTTTGGTTACCAGGCTCCAGATGCATCATGGGATAGCATAGTGCAGTTCGTTGGCACACTATGCTTCCACAACAATTGTTGCCTGACATTCATGGTAAATTTAATTGTTTCCTTGTTTCACACGGTTGTCATGGCCAGATTTCCAGCTGGCGTGTGTATGACATTTGAGTGAGTTCAAGAGTCTGTTATCAGGTGTATATCAGGTTAACTAATGGCTTGCATGTTTGGGTATAAAAAAAACAGACTTCACTGTACATTATGCCACCAAACCAGTAAGGATTACCAAGTATGCAAAGATAAGAAAGTTTACCAAGAAAACCAAGTTTTCAAAGATGAGTGGACAGAGACATATGTGTTCATTTTGCCGCGAACCAGCATGAAGCCCTTGTGTTTGATTTGCGAAGTTGAAAGGATTTTGTCTCAGACTGCCTTAAACATGCTTGTAAGTTATAAGGAAGTTGAATAAATGTCATCTGATTATCAGAGGTTTGACCTGAAATAGAGATTTGTTAATGGTCTTCTTTGTGTCTTTTTACTTTAAGGTTGCATCTTTCTTCAGTTTTGGCTACAGCGCCCCTATGAATTCCTGTGGTATTGCTCTGTTTCGAAATGTACACAGAGGGCGGAGAGAAAGCTCTGTCCATACGTGCATCTACATCTTGCTCCCCTATACACTGTCTACTGGTTGCTATCGCTATCATTAATATTATACACTCAACAAAATATAAACGCAACACTTTGGTTTTGCTCCCATTTTGTATGAGATGAACTCAAAGATCTAAAACGTTTTCCACATACACAATATCACCATTTCCCTCAAATATTGTTCACAAACCAGTCGAAATCTGTGATAGTGAGCACTTCTCCTTTGCTGAGATAATCCATCCCACCTCACAGGTGTGCCATATCAAGATGCTGATTAGACACCATGATTAGTGCACAGGTGTGCCTTACACTGCCCACAACAAAAGGCCACTCTGAAAGGTGCAGTTTTGTTTTATTGGGGGGGATACCAGTCAGTATCTGGTGTGACCACCATTTGCCTCATGCAGTGCAACACATCTCCTTCGCTCATCGTGAAGAGACACCTCTCCAACGTGCCAACGGCAGCGAATGTGAGCATTTGCCCACTCAAGTCGGTTACGACGATGAACTGGAGTCAGGTCGAGACCCCGATGAGGACGACGAGCATGCAGATGAGCTTCCCTGAGACGGTTTCTGACAATTTGTGCAGAAATTCTTTGGTTATGCAAACCGATTGTTCCAGCAGCTGTCCGAGTGGCTGGTCTCAGACGATCTTGGAGGTGAACATGCTGGATGTGGAGGGCCTGGGCTGTGTTGGTTACACGTGGTCTGCGGTTGTGAGGCTGGTTGGATGTACTGACAAATTCTCTGAAACACCTTTGGAGACGGCTTATGGTAGAGAAATGAACATTCAATACACAAGCAACAGCTCTGGTTGACATTCCTGCTGTCAGCATGCCAATTGCATGCTCCATCAAATCTTGCAACATCTGTGGCATTGTGCTGTGTGATAAAACTGCACCTTTCAGAGTGGCCTTTTATTGTGGGCAGTCTAAGGCACACCTGTGCACTAATCATGGTGTCTAATCAGCATCTTGATATGGCACACCTGTGAGGTGGGATGGATTATCTCAGCAAAGGAGAAGTGCTCACTATCACAAATTTAGACTGGTTGTGAACAATATTTGAGAGAAATGGTGATATTGTGTATGTGGAAAAAGTTTTAGATCTTTGAGTTCATCTCATACAAAATGGGAGCAAAACCAAAAGTGTTGCATTTATATTTTTGTTGAGTATATCTCTTTTTACCTGCAATGGGCTCATGGGCCAAACGTGGCCACTGGAGAGTGACTGCATTCCTTTTTTTTTCTTTTGCATATATCTGTTTATATTACCAGGTATGCACATTTTTTAAATTGTTTTATTGAAGGTTAATATTATATCTCTTTTTATCTGCAATGGCCTCATGGGCCAAATGTGGCCACTGGAGAGTGACAGCATTGCTTTTCTTGGATATATATTTATGTTACCAGGAATAAAGGTTGAAAGAAAAGTGAACGTCTGTTTGATGGTGCGGGAAAAGCAAAAACAAAACAAACAAACAAACAAAAAAAAAACAATGCAGATTTAAAACACTACACAGGCTAACAAGTTTGGAAACCTCTCATTATTATGATATGTACACTCATACACATTGCTTATCACAAGAGAAGGCAAGGGAGCATGAATCCCCATCACCCAAAAAAAGTGAAAACCTGAAGTGGAAGGAAATGCATAATATAATCTGCAACTAGATGGCACTAATTCCTACCCACTGTAGTTTTACGTTTCTCAGAGCTGATATCTGCTCTTATCACGGAGTCTTCTGTATATGAAAGATTGTTACTTTTCTGCAGTTTCCTTAATAATGAAGGATTATTTCACTTTGCCACACATGGTGCTGAACAGCGAGGACGTTGTGGATCCAGAGGGGTAACGTTTAAAACGACAATCTGACTTGAAGGCCCAAGCTTTCTCGCGTGGATAGGAGCATTGGCACAGAATACAGCTGCACACTGTGATAACAACTGCCCCTGTGGCTGGGAGCGCACACACTTACACTCCCAGTGCACCATGCCAGTGCATGCACACATACACTTACACAAAGTATATGCACGGACAGCTTGTGGGCGAGCGTCACCAGCCTGCTGATAAGACAGAATGGCACACTTCAAAGCTGTGATGCTAGAGATAGAAAACAAACTCAACTAATAGTGCCTCCCACAAAATGGCTGCTGGGCATCACCGCCGCTGCATTCCACGGCTAATGCTTCACATTCAGACAAGTCAGCGATCGGCTCTGCCGGCCCAGCAGTTGCATAACCACCACATGTCCGTGCTGAGCTCGAAGGCACCTGCAGCAACCTCAGCAATTACACACTTCTTTCTTAATCAAGGGATGTTCCCTCATTCAAAGCGAAAAGCTATAGGATGGATTTTTTTTTTCTGTTTTCCAATTTAATGAAGAAATGATAATGTCATCAGCATAAAGCTGTAAACAAGCAAAGTCTTGTATTCAAATTGCAGCGTTCCACACAAGTGGGAGACTGGTTCAGATGTACATTAGGCATCCGGCCAAATCTCATTAGTGTGTCAGAATTATTGCTGCAGTTTGTGGCAAATGATCCCGTGACTAATCAATATTTGCTCCCTGTAATTCATCATCCAAGGAATCATGTCCTATCACTGAGAGATTAAAAGTGCACTATAGATACAGTATATCATGAAAGCTATGTGTTGCCGATGGATACGTATGTATGAGATAGTTGACATTTGTCATAGAATGCCATGCAATGTTTCAGGACCCTTGTGTTTTGCACTCTTTTTTATGGCATCATAAAAAGAAGAAAAAGAAAAGAAAAATAATTTGGGCTACTGCGTATGAAAATTTCTGACGTTCAGTTCTTTAAATTCACAGTGACAAAAAAATCTCTACAACATGGTACATATTAAACTAGATGGCTCACCGTGCATCTATTGACTTCAGTAATTTGTCCAGATGACAGGATCTCTTGAGTGGCATAATAATGAAATCAATATTCCCCTGTCTTCATCATGAGTAAAATCTGAGACCCCCCCCCCCCCCCCCCCCCCCCCCCCCCCCCCCCCCCCCCCCCATTGGCATCTTGCCACCAAACCTCTCCCTTGCATTGCTGGCCCCTTCCTAAAGGTGCAAGCCCCGTCTTAGTCTAAATTTCTGGAGGAGATCACTGAGGTCCCTGAAATGGAATGGAGTTCATCTGACATCACAGTGCTCCATTTTCTACGTCCAACACATTTTTGTTTTTATGGGAGCAACTTGGGGCAACTGTTTGTTGTGATTTGGCGCTATATAAAAAAATTGATTGATTGATTGATTGATTGATGGGAGCCGGTCACAGTGATCAATGTTGAGCCGATATAAATTACATCATGTCATTACATGGAATAGCATCATCGTGACATTTTTATGGCCTCCCAGAATATAGACCTCTGAAGTGTAACGATATCTTTGACAATGCCCAAGCTGGTTCTATCCCATTTTTTTCAAAATGCAAGTTTTGCATTTTGAAAACCATCTGACAATATGTGGACTTTTTTTTCATCCTTGTGTAGAGTGGTAATGAATTAAATAAATAAGGTGAGTTATTCATATATGTAATGTATCCAGTGGTGGGCACAGTTCAGCTAATCCGTAGCAGATAATATCGAAGCTAATGTTTTGCTATTGGATTAAGTTTTTCAGATAAGTTTTAAAAACCATCATCAGACCAATTATCTTCTGATAAATTTAGTTCCAATAACTTTCAGTCCGATAACATTTTTTTTTGGTGGTAAAGTAAGCAAAGTTTAATGATCAAAAACGTTTGTAAACCCTAAAATCAAAGATTTTAGTCCATATTTTGTGTGTTTGATTCAGACTGGCTGCCTGTCGCTTAATGATGTTGTCATCATTAACCACAAAACGTGATTGGCCAGTCGAGACAAGCATTGTGGGTAGTGTAGTTCAGGTTCACTTTGGACGTTACAGTGAGTCATCCACTCGACACAAAAACAAAACAGACTAATTTTAACATTATTTCATTTTATTTCTTTGTGGCTGTAATTTAGTCACCAAGACTCAGTGGGAGAGAAGAGCTCTCACGGCACAACTGTGTGTACAGAGGGACTTTTCTTCACGTTTAGACACTGTTTCAGATTTTTAAAAAAAAAGGGTGCTTTATGTGGATTATTTATTCAGATGAATCCCACTGAAACTAACAGGTCAGAATTTATATTTACGATGTGTATTTTACTCTGCCAATCAATGTATTAATGGATGTATTTTGGTTGTTTAAGCTGCAGGGTTCAAAGCATGCAAAAAAGCGGCAGCTTTTAGCTCGTAAATGACAGTGTATCTAATACGAGATAAACTGTGACTTCTAATACTGTGGTTTACTGCTTTTGAAAGATGATGACAGTGTGTTGGGTTTTATTTTTTTTTATTTATTCATCTTTCGTGTGTTCTTTATGTTTGTGATCCTTGAATTTACCCATCAGCCCCTGCGGCGCTTTAAGTGATACTGGTTTATCAGAAGCCAACAGTGTAATCTGATGTGGCCGCTTCTGAATCAATACTAAAGTTATCGGTTATCTGTAATAAAGATAATTTTTTTTTGCATCGGTTTATCGTCATAAAGATAACTTTTCAGTTATCGAATTAATGGTTATCAAGCTAGCTTTTTTATGAGCTGGCCCACCACTGAATGTATCAATAGGCAGTGCATAGTGGAATTTCAACTTAGTTCACGCTTGGAGAGCTAGTACACACGTCAACCTATGGGCAGGTGTTAATGGTTGATCCCTTTGGGATGCACCAAAGTGCCACGAAGGTGCTTGACTGTCACTCTGACCTGATTCCTGTACATTCAGTATGCAATATAACATTAATTGCAGACTGCTTTGTAATTCTGTTTATTTTTTCCTGCACAGTTGTGGCCTTCTCTTCTACTGTGTTTTCTGACTGTGTCTGCTTAATTTGGCATCTGCTGTTTGGCAAGAGAGAAGCCATGTGGAAGCCAAACACACGCAGAGGGTCTGGACAGGGCAAGCCAATCGATTGGGACACCTTGGAGGCGAGAAACAGGTGCACCAGACTCTCTGCAACACAAGTCAGAATGTGCTGTGATGACCGTGTCATAATTTGGAGAAAGTCGAACAATAGGTGATAGATTCAGGTGTAAAGAAAACAAAAAACAAACTGAGTTCGAAACAGGAAACACAAACAATGCACACAACTGTGAAGGATGCTGTCTGTTCGTGCAATAAAGGTAACAAAGTGCTCTGGTAGTATTGTGTTGTACACACATGACTTTATGCACTTTGTAGATGGTGTTCTTCAAAGTGACAGTCTGTCATCAAAGGCGTTTCAACACACAGCAGTAGCAACCAAAGCGTAAGTGTATCGATCTTCTAACCCTTTGGTCTCAGTCTGTTCAATTGATCCCTCCAATTTTCAATGGCTACTCATGGTCTGTAGAGCAGGTAGATAAGTGGCGTAAGGAATTAAACTTACAAAACATAGACCTGAGTTTGATTCCCAGTCACGCTACCTGTCTGTGTCCTTGGACAAGACACTTATCTGCATTATCTCAGTCCACCCAGCTGCAAATGGGTAAGAACCTTGGCTGATACTTGAATGTACCTAACATCATTTAGTACATACTACCCAACCATTACTCTAGTCAGGCCGGGCGCCAGACACAGATTTGCAGAGGAGCCTTGCATTTCTCTGAGGGGGCACTTTTTTAGGCCTGAAGTGTAAAGTAGAGCCCAGCACGGGACTATTTTCTTCGTCCTGCAGCCACTCCTGCCCACCCCACTCCCACTGAATTTCAGACCATTGCCACAACACGTGTGCTGCCTTTCACACCAAATGTGTTCAGGGTATTAAAAGCATTGCGCATCGCTCTAATACCAATTTTCAATGAGGTGGGTGGGTTCCCCAACCCAGTCTCATGGCAAGTCATGATTCAGCAGCACGAAATACACATTAATCTATTGGTTTGTGATATTGTGATGAAAAGCGCCTTATTTTCGTCATGGCAGCACAAATTTCTAATTCATTCCGTGATGGCTGCACGAAATTAAAAGTGAAGCAGAGGGGTCGGGGTGGTTATGGTTAGGGTGGGGGGAAGGAGTACGATTAGGTTATGGTTAAGGTTAGCGTTGGGGGTAGGAGTAGGGTTAGTAATCGTGAATTTAAAAAAAACCCATCACGAAAATTTGACTCATTTTGTGACAGGAGCACGAGAAAAAAACGAAAAAACAAACTGGGACTGGGCTGGTGTCTCGTGTAGGTGCCTCATACCGTGCCTCCCTGGAGGAATTTCACTCATCCAGGAACACCTTATGGGAAAATCCACACTTTGTGCCCAGTCACAGTGCATCTTCGGTGGTTTAAAATCGGTCACTTTTCGATTATAACTTGGGAATTCTCACACTTGTCTTTACTGAGGGATTGGAAGCAATGGAATTGCATAAAGACATTTTCTTTGTGGGTGTGCAGTATGTGATTCTGAGCAAAGCAGTGGTCAATGTGGCACCTTTCTTGATCTCATAATTACGAGATCCTGATCTCATAATTATGAGATCTTTTCTCATAATTACAAAATAAGGCGTCAAATTTTTTTATCCACTGAATATAATGCATTTCCGTAGTTGCTGCATCGAATCATTCAGTTATTTTAGTAAAATCAGATAAAGCACAGTATGTTTATCAATATTATTATGAATCAACTACATTGGAAATTTATACAAATTGTAATTATGGTAGCCTGCATGTCCAACTGTGTCAGAGGGCAGGCAAGGCACCCTAAGGCCTGTCCATAATGATGGGTCTGAATTTAGTTCAGACCAGAAGTAACAGAGAGTAGCTGGGTTGACAATTCTGATGGTACATGCAGCTGCCAGCTTACCTGTCTATTGACCTGCATGTTAACAGATGAGGCATTTGCACATACAGTGCATTCAGAATGTATTCACAGCGCTTCACATTTTCCACATTTTGTTATGTTACAGCCTTATTCCAAAATGGAGTGAATTCATTTTTTCCATTAAAATCCTACTCACAACACTCCATAATGACAATACAAAACAAACAAAAAACTAAGACGTCATATGTACACGCAACAAAAATATAAATGCACCACTTTTGGTTTTGCTCCCATTTTGTATGAGATGAACTCAAAGATCTAAAACTTTTTCCACATACACAATATCACCATTTCCCTCAAATATTGTTCACAAACCAGTCTAAATCTGTGATAGTGAGCACTTCTCCTTTGCTGAGATAATCCATCCCACCTCACAGGTGTGCCATATCAAGATGCTGATTAGACACCATGATTAGTGCACAGGTGTGCCTTAGACTGCCCACAATAAAAGGCCACTCTGAAAGGTGCAGTTTTATCACACAGCACAATGCCACAGATGTCGCAAGATTTGAGGGAGTGTGCAATTGGCATGCTGACAGCAGGAATGTCAACCAGAGCTGTTGCTCGTGTATTGAATGTTCATTTCTCTACCATAAGCCGTCTCCAAAGGTGTTTCAGAGAATTTGGCAGTACATCCAACCAGCCTCACAACCACAGACCACGTGTAACCACACCAGCCCAGGACCTCCACATCCAGCATGTTCACCTCCAAGATCGTCTGAGACCAGCCACTCGGACAGCTGCTGAAACAATCGGTTTGCATAACCAAAGAATTTCTGCACAAACTGTCAGAAACCGTCTCAAGGAAATTCATCTGCATGCTCGTCGTCCTCATCGGGGTCTTGACCTGACTCCAGTTCGTCGTCGTAACCGACTTGAGTGGGCAAATGCTCACATTCGCTGGCATTTGGCACGTTGGAGAGGTGTTCTCTTCACGGATGAATCCCAGTTCACACTGTTCAGGGCAGATGGCAGACAGCGTGTGTGGCGTCTTGTGGGTGAGCGGTTTTCTGATGTCAATGTTGTGGATCGAGTGGCCCATGGTGGCGGTGGGGTTATGGTATGGCAGACGTCTGTTATGGACGAAGAACACAGGTGCATTTTATTGATGGCATTTTGAATGCACAGAGATACCGTGACGAGATCCTGAGGCCCATTGTTGTGCCATACATCCAAGAACATCACCTCATGTTGCAGCAGGATAATGCACGGCCCCATGTTGCAAGGATCTGTACACAATTCTTGGAAGCTGAAAATGTTCCAGTTCTTGCATGGCCGCAGATAGAGATAGAGATAAATAGGATAAATAGAGATAGAGATAATTATAGATAGAGATAGACAGAGACAGAGATAAATATAGAGATAGGGATAAATAGATGGATAGAGAGAGATAGAAATAAATAGAGATACACAGAGATAAGTACAGATAGATCAAGATTAATAGAGATCTGGTGACAAACATGTCTTTTCAAACTACAGGTCAATCTCACTGTTACCACAGTTTTCAAAAATTCTGGAAAAATTATTTGTAAAGAGGTTGAATGATTTTATAACTAAACATCATATACTCAGCGAACAGCAGTATGGTTTTAGAAAAAAATTGTACTACTTCATTGGCTTTAATTGATTTTGTTGAACAGGTCACAAATGCAATAGAGATGAAGGAATACATTGTAGGGGTTTTCTTTGATTTGCAGAAAGCATTTGATACCATTGATCACACTTTATTATTGGACAAATTACAGATGTATGGTATTAGAGGATTGGCCTTTAATTGGATAGCTAGTTATTACGCAATAGGTAGCAGTGTGTTCAATTTGGAGGGAACACAGGGGGTCAGTCCTTGGGCCTTTATTGTTTTTGTTGTATATTAATGATATAGGTTGGTTTCTAAGTCTGAGTTGTATTTGTTTGCTGATGATACGACTCTGTTCGGTAGTGGGAATCATTTGGGACAAATTCTTGGACATGATGGAGAGAGATTGCAAAATGTTAAATATTGGTTTGACTCAAATAAATTATTGCTTCATCTTGGTTAAACAAAGTGTATTATATTCAGAAATAAGCCCAGGAATTTAACTAGAAACTTACTATTGAATGATGCAGAAATTGAAATTGTATCTGAAACCAAATTTCTTGGAGTTTTTTTATTGATGATAAATTATGCTGGAAAACTCATATAAAATATGTTAAATCTAAAATAGCAAAAGTTATTGCTATTTGTATAAAACACAATACTTCCTCTCCCAGCATTCGTTGGTTACATTGTATCATTCATTACTTGTCCCATACAGGACTTATTACATCGAAATTTGGGGAAACACATATATAGCAAAAACAAATCCAATATTTCTGTAACAAAAAAAACTATAAGAATGATAAGCAAAAAAACCACACTGTGAACCAACGTTTGACAACCACTGTTTGCTTGTCTTCACATTTTGAAATTCTGAGACTTGGTTGATCATTTTACAATACAGATCATGTATAAAGTTAAAAATGGACTGTTATCTCAACATGTCCAGGAGCTGTTTAAAGTGAGGGAGTCCTGTTATTTGTGAGGAATAATGGTATTTGATAGAAGAAAGATTTGAACTACTGTTAAAAGTCATTGCGTGCCTGTGAAAGGTGTTAAAATCTGGAGTAAATGTTCTGATTGTATTAAGTTATCTGGTACACTGGCTTGCTTTAAAAGATTAATAAAATCAATATAATTACTTATTATAGTATGAAAAATTAAGCAAACTGACTTTGTGGCTACTTTTCTGTTTATTTGTCCGTTGTATTACTGTTTGTCTCACTGTGTTCAAACATTTTATTTCACTGATTGGTATTTGTTGTTCTGAGTGTATTTTCATGTGTATATAGTAACTGGTGTAAGGGGTGATCGTTTATAAGCTTCTGCTTCAACCCACACCCGTTTGGCTGCACTAAAATGGGTAATTGTTTAGAAGTTTTGCTTTACTTTCTTTTTTTTCTCTTGTTTTGTTTTGTAAATGAGAGATTTTTTTGTGATGTATGTTTGTGCGTGCTGAATAAAACCATTCATTCATTCATTCATTCATTCATTCATTCAAAAACAGCAAAAATTGTGACAAAGGTCAGCTTCAGTTTGTACAGGGATCAAAAAATTAAAGTTGCTCCAATTTCAGTAAAAGATTATGCAAATAATTAGTTGAAATTAAAGGATTAATAAATGCAATAGTTCTGACCGTGTTGAATGTTTGGTCTCCAAAGTAAAAATCAAATAAGTCACGTCCATTGGATTCTATGACGTGACATATGTTACAGTGTAACGTGAAAACTAAGCTTCACAGAGGGTGCATACTGTTTCTTTTAAACCTTATTATCTCAACCAATAATTTGCATCTCTTCTTACCAAAATTGGAACAGTTTTGAGCCCTGTACAAACTGAAACTGACCTTTGTCACAGGTTTTGCTGTTTATACCCCATATCTATAGCATTCAGTCATAAATAGTCCAAACTATACCTTTTTGTAATTGTTATGATCAGACAAATAGTGTGGTACATTTCACAATATGAATGGAGGAATTTTACATTTTGACCTCTGTGGAATTCTTCATTGACCCCTACCTGCTATAACTACCCATACATGTTGTGTAGCCCATGGTACACTGAGGCTGGATTCTAAGTGTCGCTTCATCCCCTTAAGTGGTACCAAAAACCTGCTTGGCCCATGGACTATGTGGTTTGGTAAACGTTTGGAATTCTTTTCCCATAGGCTCAGTTGGTATTCAATATATGTTTTGCATACTGGGTAAACATTCTTTCATAACACTGTTTATTTTACAGAAATTATTCCTACTTCAGTGCCTCTGCAGTAAAGGTAATTTCACAGAGATCATATTTTCCCATGACACCTTTAAAAAAAAAACTAAACTAAAAAACAAAACATAAATCCTTTTGGCTCATGTGAGATCACATACAAAGCCATAAATTGATAGTCTAGGCACTAAAAAGAACTAAAACAGCAATTTCTGGAACGTAAGTGCCTTTAAGAGTCCAACTCTGCACAAACAATGGTTTTTGTGCAAGAGTATAATGACAATTAGCCTACTGCAGTGTTAGAACATTGTGAAATAATGACCTATTTGTAAATGTGCAATCCCTTAACAGCTATAGAAGATTTCTCAACTCTCAGACTAAGGTTAACAAGTGAAGATGTGCCTTGGCTGAATTGTTTGGCCCTGCGGTTAATGCATCTTCACGCATTGGAAACCGCTTCTGGATGATATTCACTTCACATGCCCTTAAAATAAAGCTCAACAGAATCCGCAATGGCCAGCAGCAGCAACATTCAGACTTACTTTCTGCATGATGTGGTTGACCCAGGGCGACGTGCAGTTGCTGAGGTCAGGGCCTTGGGGATCCCAGACACCCAAATGGGCCATGCACATGTACGTGGCCACGCCTGCAAGACAAGTAAACAAACAGGCTAAGACAGCACTGACATTCACCAGGAGACACATACACTGTTGAGGTGCCCGGGGTTCATCTGGCAGTTTCTGTTTTTGCAGCGTGTGCCTGTGCGGACAAATCACATGTGTCATGAGAACTCACTGATAAAAGTGGGCTGAAGAAATGTGCAACTTCCAACTGGTAACTCACAGCAAGCATTTTTGCAAGTGCATGACTTTATACTGTGTATTTTTTTTTTTTTTTTAGGATAAATCAAGAATTTATGACCGACTTTCTGAGAGCAGCAACAAGGCCAACAGCACAAATTTAGAGCTGCAGCAGGGGAATAATACTGAATCAAATTCTCACCTTTGCACAAACTGTATGTTTTATGTGTATCTATGCACAATGACCTACGCGATTTCATGTCAATACAAAGTACAAGTGCACACACTTTTGATTAAATAGGATACATCCATGTTAGTCCAAAGTCAGTAAGATAAGTGCAGAGGATACATAATGCAAGTGCACTATGACTACAGAGCTGAATTAAAAGTATATTTATACTTAAAAAAAAAAAAAAAAAAAAAAAATATATATATATATATATATATATATATATTAATTACACATTTTTTATTTTAATAATACTTTTTAAATGATTAGAAATTTCAAGAACAAACATTGAATTTTCAGGTTCAAAATTTATTTTTTCAATCTTTTATTTTTCAGATTACAAAACGTTTGGCCTGGATTTAGCTCCATAGGCCACACCCCCCATCAACAGTGAAGGAGGGCAGGTATGATGTGACTGAACGCTTGACAGCAGTACATGTGGGCGTGTCTCACATATGACCACCAAGATCACAACTCAGATCTCAACAACCAGTGAGGCTTCAGTGTAACTTTTGGTCTTAAATGATTTAAACACCACAAGTTTCTATTTGTTGCAATTAAAAGCAGTTGCTGAAAATACCAGTATTGACCTTTCATCCTGATGAAACGGCCCCTTGCAAGAACCACTCAGGCTAGAGAGCTGATTTTGCTTTGTTTGTGTTGGGCCCACAGCCTATAGAATAGAACAATGCAAAGATCTCATCCTTCCTAAATGTTCTAAACTGCCACCACCATCAGAAATACAGACCATGTGGTTTGGAACAATGGGCCATAAAATCCATTAAAGACAAACGACCAGCAGAAAGGTTGGGGGGGTGGGGCAGAGAGAGTGGGGAAAACATCTGGCAGGGTACCGGAATGGAGAAACCAGCCAACCTCCCCAGGACCTTCGCAGCAACACCAACAAAAAACCTCAAGAAGGCCTCGTCTCAAGCATGTCTTTCTAGTTCCTGCTCATCATCCGGCCTATCATGCAGAGGTGAGCTCTGGATGCCTTGACGCCATCAATCTAATCATACGCGCCAACGACAAAATGAGCCACAAATGCTTTACCCATCGACAAGGGTACCGGATGTTATTGTCACTAACATTAAAGGAAAGGGGAAAAAACAAACAAAACTTGTCTCCATCAGCACTGCAACCAAAACTGGAAGGTTTAAAAGTGAACTGTTTCTTGACGGAACCTTTTTTTCAAGGAAAATCTAACCACTTTTGCTTATAATTGTTTACTGAGCCATGCTACAAATAAGTGGAATTGCCACACTGCTCCATGAACATTATTACCATTTGCAACTATTAACTTACGCTAAAACCACACCTGCCCTACCTGTGCACATTTGTTATGTTTGTTTTTTATGTGTAACCCCCCCCCCCCGCAAAAAATGTCTGGAAATAACAGCAGTCAACAATCATCTCAATGAAATGGCCGCTAACTGTATCTCAACAACTGCTGAGGCTAGACCTCAAAATGCACAAATTTGTCTTTGCTATTGCTGAACAGTCACTAAAAACACCCAAATGAAATGGACCCTGCTGAGGGATGCTAAGATTATGTTGGATCCAACTGAAATTTATTTTCCAAAAAATGGAATCATCTCCCTTGTAGCTTCATACCTAGTGTTCCCACAGGGCAGGGCTGCTTGGCTGTCTGGCCTTGCTGGGTCCGGGGCCACGATATATCGGCGGTCAACCTCGGAAGGCAGAAGTCCTGAGGGGGCAGCGCTGGAGGCTGTGGGGCTGCAGGGCGGATTTGCACTGGTGGGGAGCGTCCCCCAACTTTCTGGTTCGAGTCAGGAATTTGGTTAGTGTCAGACGATGAGCCACCAGCTGGAATCAGGATGGGCAGGCGGACCGTGGTGGTGGTATGATACGTTGGCCAGGGGAGGTGGTGAGGAGTGGCCGTGGGGTGGTGTAGAAGGGAGGAGAACGGGTGGTGGTGGTGGTGCGGCTGGTAGATGAAGAGGATGAACCTCCTCCTCCTACTCCTATGCCTCCACGGTTAGGAGGAATCATTGGAGAGCGGTAGTCTGAAGAGATAAGAAAAAGAGGAGAGAGTTGAAATTCACATTAATAGTTTGCTTGGATATGAAACTTGTATTCTACTCAACTATTACTGACAAACACAATCATGTTTCAAGACATTCATTTATTCTAATCAGGTTTGTCAGGGAGGAGCTGAGGTTTCTGATGACATCCCGGTGTCAGTGTTGTTTCCTCGTCAATGTAAGCCTCTGATAAACCTCTGTGATGGATGAGCAACATTAAATGAACTCGAAGGGGCACTCAGAGCATCCTGTCAATTAATTCTTTGTGATTCAGTAATACCATAATACAGGATTCACCAACCCTGCACCTGGAGATCACCAGACCTGCATATGTTTTGTAGATCTCCCAGGTCCACCACTGCTAATTGACTAAGTCTGGTGTGCTAGGCCAATCAAGAGCTAAGCAACATGAGAGTTGACAGATGATCTCCATCAGCAGTGGTGAACACAGTTCCATTAATGCGCTAATGAACAAAGCTAACATTTTGTTAGCAGATTAGTTTTTCAGCTAACTTTGAAAACCATCAGCGGACCAGTTGGCTTCTGCTAAATTTAGTTCTACTAACTTTCAATCCTCTAACATGATTTTTTTTTTTTGCTGGTAAAGTCAGTAAATGTAATGGTCAAAAACATTTGTAAACCCAAAAATCATACATGTTAGTTCCTGTTTATGAACACAGAGAGCTAGCTAACACTTAGCAAAAAGAAGTTTATTCAAGTGTACTATGAGTATACTTATTTTTACTAAAATTGAGGAAGTACACTTGAAGGTGACTTTTTATAAACATATTTTTTATACTTAAGAATAGTATAGTGAAGTGTACTTGGCTTATACTGAAAAGTATAAACAAAAGTCTAAGTCTAAGTACATTAATACTAAGACTTACACTTATACCTTAATACTAAAACTTTCTGCCACAAAGTACAAACACTTATTATGCACTTGGAGCAAGATATACTAAGTCAAGCCACTGACTCAAGTAACTGAAAAGAAGTCATAAAAGTACAGATTTTTTTTTTTCTATGTAGTTATTTATTTTGGTTCCAAAGGTTCGCACTTTTCTTTTACCTTTTTTTTGACAAGGAAGTACTTTAGTTCTCAGTTGAAGACGCTATGTTTACATTTTTACAAATAAGGACTTGATCTTGGAGAGACCATTATTGTACTTCTTCCTTTACTTCCATGTATTTTATGTATCTTATTTTTGTTTTATTCGTGTGTTTGTATGACTGTTTTATGACTGTTTTTTTTGTCTTTTTTGTGCTGGTGAGCCGAAGACAATTTTCCACATCGGTGGACATAAAGAATTATTCTATTCTATTCTATTCTATTCTATTATGTTTACATTTTACATGCACTTTTTGGTTTAATTTTCTCCACAAAGGAAGGACTTGATTTCATAGGTCTTTGTTTTTGAAATGTTTGAAAAATATCAAACTTGTTTTCAGCATTCTGTCTTGTGATTTTTTAAATGCATCACACTCTTGTGTACATACAGTATGAGTAAACGTTAAGAATACTTTAAGGAGTATATTTTCAGTATATAAATAGTAAGTTACAAGTAATATGCCAAGCAAAATTAAAGTATAAAAAGTAAAATAGTGAAATAACCAGTGTGTATAAAAGTATACTTTAAGTATACGATAATAAACTAAAAATAGGGATTCAAAGTATACAACTAGTATAATGGCAGTATATCGATAAGTGCACTTGTTGTATACTTTAAGCATAGGAGAGGGATATATCAAGTACATTGATAAGTGTACGTGTGGTATACTTTAAG
Organism: Thalassophryne amazonica; assembly: GCF_902500255.1. Lineage (NCBI taxonomy): Eukaryota > Metazoa > Chordata > Actinopteri > Batrachoidiformes > Batrachoididae > Thalassophryne > Thalassophryne amazonica. The sequence continues at coordinate 69,600,257 of NC_047117.1, read as the reverse complement.
CATACAAGAGGGATATACCAAGTACATTGATAGTATATAGATGAGTGTACTTGTATACTTTAAAGTGTACTTTTGCAAATTTAAAACGAACTTTAAAATATACTTTTATAAATTTGAAATGTTCCAATTTAGTCCATAAAAATTAAATTTGTGTACTTTCTAGTATACTAACAGTACATGGTCTGTAGTATACTTGCTATACTTTTACTGAAGCATACTTAATAAAATGAACTTTAAGTATACTACTTTTTGCTAAGGGAACACTTCCGGTTCACAGGTCAAAGCACACGAGTGCTGGTAAGAAGATAAGAAGTTACACTGTGGACAAAAATGGTATGTAATCAGCTCAAAAGTCAGTATTTTTTTTATTTTTATTTTTGCATTTGTTTTGTGTTTGTGAATAAAATACAGGTGAGCTGTAGCTCCATTGTTAATAAATACATAATATAGAGATAAACTGTGACTTCTAATACTGAAATTTACTGCTTTTGATAAAGATGATGACAGTGTTTGGGGTTTTATTTTTTATTTATTATTTTTCATGCATTTGTTTTGTGTTGCCTTTGAATTTACCCAGCAGCCCCTGCGGTGCTTAAACTTGAAACTGGCTTATCAGTAGTTGACAGTGACAGAGTCAATACACAAGTTAGCGGTTAGCTGTAACATCTGCTCAATTTTTTTTTAGCGGTTTATCAGTTTAGCGTTATAAAAATGAACTTTAATGGTTCTCAAAGCTAACTTTCCAGGTAGCTGTGACCACCACTGTCCCATGAGCACAGTTGGTGTCTGTCATAATATAAGGTTCTGTATGGGTTTGGAATTTGACCAAAAGGTAAAGTCAGGACTTTAACCTCTTAAAATTACCCAAAGTCAAAGGCCATGTTCCAAATAGAAAGGCCATATTCGTAAGCATCAATGCTGAGCAAATTTTTCAAAATAGCCATTTTAAACATGCACTATATATAAGCATTACGTCAAATATTGATCTTGACCTGTGGCCAATCAATTTTTCCTCAACATTAAATCTGTTTGTCCGTGGCTGACTCATTTATTCCACCAAGTTTGGTCCAACTTGGATCAAAACTCTCATTTTTTTCACACACATCGAACAAGCTGAGCAACACAACGGTTGTGTAAATTTAGCACAAATTGTCCGGTCTACCCGGTGGGACTGGTCACAGTAGGTTCTCGTTGCCCAACTTGGCAGGAAGAAACATTATTTCAGTGTCACGCATGATTCATATCAGTAGTTTACGTCAATGGTAGCAGGAACCACTGAATGCACACTCTTTTTTTTGTCAACATTTTACTGGATAAAGGCTTCATTATTCACACTGACCCCATTGCAGAAAGAAATAAAGAATGCATGCAATGAGATGATGGAAAGAGAAGAAAACAACACGATTTGGAAAGGTTTTATCACTGCTTTTTAATCAAGATACTGTCTAGTCTGTCTAGTCCCTTTAATTTCAAACTACAGTATGTGTGTCACAAAACAACTCAGTCAAAAGCTGGGTAAAAAGGAATCAACCATTTTTCCTCACTTCCACTTCAAACATTTTCTTGTTCTTAATCACTGATTTTTTATTTTTTTTTAGACCTCACTTGCATGTGTGTGTGTGTGTGTGTGTGTTAACATGGCAGAGAATGGTATTTTAAAAGCGGAAATAAAAGTAACTGACTTCAGTTTTTAACAATTTGTAATATATAACAATTTGTTGCAGAGAGTAGGGAAATTGGGAGTTAATTCAACGGGAAAATAAACATGCTATTTCTTGAGGATACAAAATTTTCTTAAACACACACTAACTTAATATATATGTACTATTTGCAGGTACATACATACTTTATAGATCTGTTTTCAAGACACTTGGTGACCTACATTAAAGGGCATGATGTTAACATTTTTTCAGCCTTATTGATGCTCAGACATTATTCTCCGTCAAGCGTCTGAGTCCTTTACTCACCTTTGAAAAAGAAAAAAAAAAAAAACTGTTTAAGAAAAGTACTGTTAAAGAACGACATAGGTGTCAGAAAAGCACCTTCCTTAGACCTCAAAAATACATCAAAATGCATTTTTCCAAATTCTAAAATTCCACTGTGCCATTATTAATCTGTTCTTGCATTTGAATTATTTATCTTTATTTGTATTTATAGTTACATTTGCAAACTGCTTTTTTTTTACTTTCACTTTTGATACTCTGTGCTTCTTCCCCTGTGTGCTGCTATACAATGCTGCTGGAACGTCAATTTCCCTGATGGAGTCTAATCTAATGTTATGATAACTTGCAATACATATTTCAAATTTTGGAATGGACCACATTGTCACCAGACAAACTGACAAAAACTATCAGAAAACTGGCCCAAGGCTGATATATTAAATATAACTGGCTGTAATTTCTTCAAATGTTGCTTAACATTAACAGATTACTTCTGTGTGTGTAGCGCTCTCTCTCTCTCTCTTTCTCTCTCTCTCTCCTCTCTCTCTCTCTCTCTCTCTCTCTCTCTCTCTCCTCTTCTCTCTCTCTCTCTCTCTCTCTCTCTCTCTATATATATATGTATATATGTATTATATTTTATTTGAAATGATGCCGTTGTCAAAGATGAACACAACACAGATGCTTGAATGTTTAAAAAAAATATTTTATCGTGCAGTGCAAATATTTCTGCTTCAACACTCAAATGTCAGATGTGTCTCATTCAAGTCTTTATAATAATAATATAATAATAATAGTAAGCCCCTTCAGCTGCTCCCTTGTTTGCACTCGGGGGTCGCCACAGCAAATCCAAGGTGGATCTGCATGTGCATTGGCACAAGTTTTACGCCGGATGCCCTTCCTGACACAACTCCACATTACATGGAGAAATGTGGCAGGGGTGGGATTTGAACCTAGAACCTTCCGAACTGAAACCAAGCGCATTAACCACTTGGCCACCACCCCTGCTCAATAATAATAATAATTATTATTATTATTATTTATTATTATCTCAAATTAAGCAGTTGTCACAACACAACAGAGATAATTTTTTTGTATTTTGACTATTATTGTGTTAATAATAATAATGAGGATGATGATACTGATGATAATAATAATAATATCAATAATAGTAATAATATATTACTATTATTGATATTATTATTATTATTATTATTATTATTAACTTGATTCTTTAACTTTCAGCAAACCCTGATCCAAGAGCATTTGGTGCGTCTTTGTCTCTGGTGTTGATTTAGCCACACAAACTGCATGTACTACATGTACTGCATGCTGGTCAGTGACTTTGAAAGGTTACTTCCAGTTTGTCATCTGTCTGCAGAACTGTGAGTGTTGTGCACAAGTAAAAGCGCTGTGATTGTGTGAGCTGATGTAACAGCATGTGTACAATGTGCAAACAGTGCTGTCTGCAGACTGCACACACGCAAGCTCGGGGCCAGTCTGCAGGATTGTACTGCAACCACATGACCTCAGGACGTGTATTCAGTGAGTTTTAAGGTTAATTAAAGACACCGTCAGTACATCGATCCTTCTCTCTTTCCATCTGGATGACTGACAGCTGTGTAACGCCGCACTCCTCCACTGCATTCACGTTCTTTTCCTCCTCATCTCGATGAAGTCCTTCTGTACCTAAACTACTGCTGCTCCCATTACTGAATCTGTCTCGCCCTGCCTCATGCATTTTCCACGGAACATTGCCATCAATCATGCGTGGCAGCAGTGGCCTGGGGACGAGCTGTCAATCTGCGTGCGTGGTGCGCTTATGAAACACAGTGCGCGTCTGTCTGAACTCAAATGGGAAGTTCCATTTGAGCCTCTGCCATGACAATAGGAGAGTAATGTGTATGTGTGTGTCTGAGGTTGATGCCTGCTGTCATTTCAGTACAGGGCAGAAAACACAGGGGCTGGCAGCTTGGACTGAGCTCAGACAAAGCCTGCAAGCGTCACAGGCAAGAGGCTACAGCACTTCATTACCCATGCATCTCTCTTTCTCCCTCCCTCACCCTGGTCTCTTCACATTTTCCACCTGATTTGAAATCTTCCCAAAAACTTTCTTTAAATTCCTGCACATTCTGCAGCCTGTATTTCCACTCTGTGCATACGTCTTTCATGTCTTTTACATCCTTCATTGCATGCTCTTTTGAAGCATTTATCCAAAAACAAGGCTGGTAAAATGATGAAATCATCACCCTTGATTCTGTGAAAGACGGCTGAATGGAGCAACACGAACGTGACACAACAGCCTAATGAAACATTTATAAGGCTTAAAAAAGACAGGAGGTTGTACTCACGGGGACAGACGTATCTCCCTGCGATTAAGCTGAGGAAGCCCTGAACAAATGCACTATGACAACTTAGTGATGTCAGCGAACCGAAATGTGTTTGTCGCCAAGACCGATGTCAAAAGAACACGTTTGTGACACTCGGTGGGAATACAGTCACAAGCTGAGTACAAGCTGTTCACTTGGAGATTTCAAACTTTATCCGTGAATGTCGACAACACATTCTGATGGATATGGTTTTAGATAAACATCCGTATTCATAGTGTAAGATTTGTGGAGGGAGTGGGTGACATGCTAAACATTTCAACACCCATTTCACATAGGGAGTTAAGTTTGTGATGCCGATCCAAATTATTTAATATGAGATGTTTGCAGACACTGAGTCCCAATCTGATACTTGTATGTTCCAAGATAACACACTTTAATAGCACACACTAGCAAGGCACAAGTCAACTAAGAAAAAAATTCCTTCAGTTCAAGCTACTCTCTGTTTTTATTTGTTCATTTATTCTATTATTTTATTAAAATTACAATGGAAACAATAGAATGTTTTAAAAATAGTCTATTTTTCTTATATTTCTATATATCTTATATTTGTATATAATGGTATATTTTTCTTATTTTTCTCTTTCTGTCCACAGCTAGACTTATAAATAATGCCAGACACCCCTACTTACCCTGCTCCCCCTCCCCACAAAGTACAGACTGAAAGGTACTGTACATCTGCATGCCTGCACAGCCCCATTCCACTATATTTATTTGAGAGTAAACATAGTTTTGCCCATTTTTTATTTGACTCCTTTACTTCTTACAGAAGTATTTTTTTCCTTTGCTTTTATTGCTGTTTATGCACCAATTACTTTTACAGAAGTTTTTTTTTCTTTTTTCCTTTTCTTTTATTGTTGTTTATGCACCAATGACACCAGCTCAAATTCCTTGTATGTGAGAACTTACTTGGCAATAAATTTCGATTCTGATTCTGATTATATGGCTCATATCACTTACAGTTAGTGCAGCTTTGTTGTAGTAAAGCTGGAACAGAGAGTAATACTGATTGAAGGAAACTGATGAAAGACTGGTGACTGTGTTTTAGTTCAAAATACATTCATGGTCATCATTATCATCCTTATTATTATGGTTAAACAGTTGTTTAAAATATGTCTTCAAAGGTGGACCTTTACTCAAGTGGAGGTGCTTCCGACTCACTGGCTATGAGCCTGTATAATCCCTGTTACAAAGATGCAAACAGACAAAATTACAGGCTAAACACATGTATTCAAGTGGAAAGTACCACATGATTGTCTGATAAGAAGTGGGAAGTCACTTGGTGTGCATTTGAAGGGAAGAAAAGTGTAAATATGCTTCTAAAACATAGACATAATTACTGATGAATCAGTGGCTCCTAGTTCACCACAGAGTTTATGAAATAAGCGAGATGGAATGCAGACTGATATAAGATTCGTGTTTGATTATTCTGATGCAATCAAAGTTCAGTTCTGATGACTGCTATAATTTCATATCAGCTAGCCTTTTAATTTTCAAAAATATTGTGCCACCCAATAAAAAATTTCTTTCAGCAGTTGGCAGTGTTCATGGCTGTATGAACAGCATTTGCTGCCACACATTCGCTAAAAGTTCTGAATCCACTTAAACAGAATTTTCAGTTTTCAAATTGCCTCTGTTTTTTTTACAAGTGAAAAAAACCCCCCGACATATTACAAATACAGATTTATTTGTAAAACCCACCACACGTTTCAGTAAAGCTGCGTTTACACATAACGACGACAAGTCACGAATGCCACGAAGTTGGCCGCTGATCACGAATGTGATGATTCAGGGCAGAGGCGTCAGGTGTCCTCAGGAACTGCTGCAACCTGTTACCACACGTTACGATTAATGGCACATGTTGCTGGAGAATTATCAGGAACCATTACGCGTAACAGCGCATCGTTAAGTTCTGTCACGTTGTGAATGAGGTGAATTGTCTCCACACACACACATACACACCCACCCATATTCATCCAACTGTTGATAACAATTCAGATCGCTCCAGTTTTTCAGAAGAACTTTGTGACTGCATGCATAGTTGGGCTCTGTGCCATGGAGTGGTGCAGAGAGGAGGAGGAGGACAGAGCCAGATGTGTGGCTTCATGCAGCTCTCGTCTCGTGCCTTTTCCCAAACATCAGGCACATGCAGCAGGTGGAGCACCTGCAGGAGCGCGCTGAGGAGCACTGAAATGAGACTTTTAGCCGACTTGGTGTCAGCAATCAAACTGAATGTGGTTTAATTGTGCGCACAGTTCTTCCTCCGGTGGACTGGAGGAGGTGCAGAGATGTCTGGCTGCACGTGAGTCTCCTCTCGCTCCTCTGGCTCAGATTCGTTCCCCCCGCTCATCGGTTACAACTGCAGGTGGAACACCTGCAGGAGCGTCCTGAGGAGCTTCAGCAGCAACTGTGGAACGACACTTGGCTGACTTCGAGTCACTGTTCCTCTTCAGCATCCTGCATCAAACTGAACGCTGTGGAGCTGAGTTTAATTGTGCGCACGTAACAGAAAAACTGATTCGTCGTGGTGCGCAGTGAAATGTGACGCCGCGTTACAAGTCGTGTCAAAACTTGACAGTTTCCGTGTCACTTCATAATAACGCGTGACAGTTTGGGCTCCAAGAACCATCATAGGAACCACTACGAACGTGGTCACGTTCTATTAAGGATCAATACTCATCAAGACGGATCAATACGCTCAGTTGCGATCTCCAGGACACGAGATGAAATGAGGGTGGTGTGTGACATTCGTGGAAGATTTTTTGACAGGCAAAAACATGCTCCACGAATATAAAGAATATCACGCACCAACACGCACTATTAAAAAACCTATTCAGATGTGTTAAGTCATGTAAAGAATGTCAGGAATGTGTCACGAATGACAGAAAAATGACATTTGGAACGTGTCTTGCTCATGTGTAAACGCACCATAAGTTGTGTGTTACCAACCAACCACTTGTCAGGAAACTAATTTCCCCATAATGCATGCCGGCATGTGTGTCTAAACGCTAAAACCTTCAAAATTAGTGCATTACTTTAAAACTAAAACATATAGCTGATATTTCACTTTGTAAATGACACACGTAAATTTAATTGATATGCCGGTGAGTCTGTATGGTGTGAAGAGAAATTATCTTTTTCCCCTTGCCTTCCTCTTTCTTTCTGGCTGGTAGTCAGCTCTTCACTGCCTGCAGAGCATAGAGCTGTACCACTCATAGCTGTCTGTCTGCTACAAAACATGTAACAGGCAGGCACTAAAATCTTTGATTTCAGACTTCACAAATGTTTTTAACTGTTAAGCTTTATTCACTATGCCTGCAAAAAACAGGTTTAAAAATGATCAGAACTAAATTTATCCAAAGCTAATTGGTCTGCTGATGGGTTTCAAAGTTATCTGAAAAGCTAATCCGCTAATGAAAAATTTATCTTTGACAATTAGCGGTTAGCAGATTAGCAGAACTTAGCCCACCACTGCAGTTAATTTAATACAGGCTAGCATAGCTGGCTAATGTGGCTTGCCTACAACAATGCTCACAAGGCAAGGTTATTGAGGGAGCTATCATGGTTAAGATACGTCATGTCTTTTTATAATGTTCTGCCCTACAGATGTCCATGCAACGTATGCTGTGGTGCACATTAGAGCATGGATACCTGACCTGGGCCCGATGGGATCCAACAGGTCAGGTCAGCATTGGACAAATATTTTAAAATGATATTTGGGTTCAAGTCAGATTCAGTCACGTCAGCACAAAGACACTGAATTTATGAAACCCTTCTGAAATGATGATGTCATTGTCCTACAACTCTTAGCTCAGATGCTCATAATGAATGACATGCTTTTGTTGTTGTCAACAGTGTAATTGAACATACTTTTTTGTCTTGGTGGATCATTAATGGGATTTATTTTGTCAGAGTGCTGAAGAAATGATGGATTGCTTTGGTGAATGCTAATTGTGAATAAATGGAGTGCTGTGACACTAATAACCTAATTGTAGAAAGAACTTTTAGCTTTTAAAATAAATGATTTTTTTTTCTTCTTGTTGGAGGCAGGACAAAGCCACAGTGGGCTGAGAAACAACAAGCAATTTCCATAATAAGGAATTAAAGTATTTCCAGATCTTATGTGGACAACAGATGTCATCAGGCTGTGATGATGAATCCAGTTGAAAGAATGCAAACAGGTCAGATTAAAAGATTTTATTCACTCTGTGTGCTGGGGACAACAGGTCTGCTTCACATAACAGAAATGTAAATTTTTGTTAATTAAAAAAGAAATTAAACAACATACAGGATCTAACAGCTTTCTTCCTGTCTGCAAGGATTAAAAAAAAATGGAAATAACAGCGACATTAACAGCATCGGGTTTGGTCACTACTGTGTCTGTCTCGAACCACACTCTAGTGCACATACAGACCCTGTGTTGATTGTAACCTTTAAATATAAAATTCAAAAGCTTTGTAATCTGAGCTCATTTAAGTGTATTTTAATATTTCAACACCATAAAGAGCAAACCAACTGGAATGTTTTGAAGCATTTGTTTCAAATCCTTTGGTGACGTATTGCGCTCCTATCTACTGTAGCACAGCTCATTATGTATTCCATTTGATATTTACTCTAGAACAATGTTCAAAGCAGGTTGCAAAATATTCGGGAGCAGTGTTATGAGATAGGGTCACTACTCTGCAGTGTTGAGGAAAAAAAATGTGGCACCAACCCCAGCCAAATGTTATATGTATTATTTAATTCCACTTCTACTTCCCCATTCTGTTGTATATTTTGCCTCATATTTGTTTCTTTCCATGGCAACTAGCTCGTTGGTTGAGTGGAGTGGAGGGGGCAGAGCACACGACATGTCCAGTATTCAGTCAGCAGACAAACTACATGTTGTTTCGAATTTGACAATTAATCAGCATGTTTGTAGATTGATGCGGTGCATCAGATATCACCAGTTTTAAATGAATTTGTCCCCATTAAATGCCCCTTTTAATTTGAAGGCTTATAACACAATAGCATTCATTGTTTTTGGGTATTTGATTTTATTTGTTTTTGTTAGTTTTATTGTTGTTATATTATTGTGGGGTTTTTTTTACGGACTACTGAAATGAAATTGCCCCTTGTGGGATTAATAAAGTTGTTGATTGACTGATTTCTAAACTGGAGAGGATGGACTTTTCCATCCATCTATCTCATCACTGCATTTTGGATGGTACATACCTCGGCTTGTTTATCAAATTTTTTAATTTAATATGAGGGCTCGATAAATTACCTTACGCTGTCAAACACTTTATTAGTTTTCTAATATGAAGACCATTAAACTGAGTATGATCATGTTAATAGCTCTTGGGGTAATTATTTCTATTATTTTCCATCTTCTCAGAGGGATAGTGGAAAGATGACAAGTTGGAAGTAAAGTCGTTCCTGCAGTTGTCCGTCTGTCACCACACTGGAAGGGCTGCAGAGATGTTGTCAGTCAACTGGGGATGCGAGCAGATGAGTATCTGACATGCAGACAAACACTGTGTGTGTATAACTGTGCGTACGTGTGTGCACCGATTTTATTTGGAGACTTATTGTGTGCTCTGTTGCCAAGAATCCTCTCGTTGAGTTCTCGCTCGGTAAACAGAGGGATCATAAATCTACAGCAGAAAGTGTTAGAAGATATTGAGGGGGAAAACACACAACCTTTGGCAAATTTGCCAGAAACGGCTGAACGAGGAGAGGCAAAAGGGAATCGGGAGGTTTGAATTAAAGCTACGGTGTGTAGGATTTAGGCATGGTTATTCGCATTAATGAAATCTAGCACGCATATCCATCTGTTCATTAGTGTGTTATGACTTACAACAAAGAATCTGTGTGTTCTTATAAGCTAAGAATGAGTCCGTCATATCTTCCTGGGAGCAGAAGCCCGTCATGGAGGCGGTCATGTTGATACAGCAGCCCAAATAGGACGTATTTATGGCTCATTGTGCTCCAATGACTCCGTAAACCTATCTGCATGTTTCAAACAGAGAAATCGTCCCTGCCCACATACTTCCTTCCTTTTCAATAGCATAGATGTGACAAAAATATCCATTACATGGCACTGCAGACTGTTTTGAAAGGTTCCGACAATATCCAACACGGCAATGGTAAAAAAACAAAAAAAAAACATAATAATGTTTCTACCGCAAAAGAGACAATAGGGTAGGTAGTAGCGTAGACGGAAGTGGACTATGCAGCCATTAAATATTTAATAAGACTATCCCTACATCAAAATACTAGTATGTACAGTACTTTAACAATGGTTAGTATCAGTAGTGGGCACAGTTCAGCTAATCCGATAACAGCTAATTATTGAAGATAATGTTTTTGCAAGCAGATTTTCAGATAAGTTTTAAAACCATCATTGGACCAATTATGTTCAAATAAATTTAGTTCTGATAACTTTCAGTCCAATAACATTTTTTGTTGGTAAAATGAGCAAAATTTAACGGTCAAAAACATTTGTAAACCCTAAAATCAAACATTTCAGCCCATCTGTTGTGTGTTGTAGCAGACTGGCTGCCTGTCACTTGCTGATGATGTCATCATTAAATGCAAAATGTGATTGGCTGGTCGACGCAGGGAGCACTGTGGGTAGTGTAGTTCAGGTTCACTTTGGATGTTACAGTGAGTGAGTCCACTCGATACAAAAACAAAACGGACTAATTTTAACATTATTTTATTATATTTCTTTGTGGCTGATGACGGTATAATTTAATCGCCAAGACAAGTGGGGGTGAGACGCTCTCACGGCGCAGCTGTGTACAGAGGGACAGAAGTGTAATCTGATGTGGCCGGGTCTGAATCAGTACTAAAATTTATCAGCCCACCACTGGTTCATATATACTACCTAGCTGTTACTGTCATATGTACTAGAACCAAGTGAGAAAGTACTTGGGACACAATTCAAATGTACTATGCCATGTTACCTGTCCTTTGACCCTGATGATAATAGATGGCATATATATGCAGTCCCATAAATGCTGCAAAAATGTCTAATCTGCAACAGCAGACTTTTTTGAACGATTCCTGACGTGTATTCGTACAATGCCATGGCCCCTTGGACACTGCTACCATTGTTCATCATACACCATGTTTATCATCTCTGAATTGTCGTGGAAGTTCATCTTTGGTTACCAGGCTCCAGATGCATCATGGGATAGCATAGTGCAGTTCGTTGGCACACTATGCTTCCACAACAATTGTTGCCTGACATTCATGGTAAATTTAATTGTTTCCTTGTTTCACACGGTTGTCATGGCCAGATTTCCAGCTGGCGTGTGTATGACATTTGAGTGAGTTCAAGAGTCTGTTATCAGGTGTATTATCAGGTTAACTAATGGCTTGCATGTTTGGGTATAAAAAAAACAGACTTCACTGTACATTATGCCACCAAACCAGTAAGGATTACCAAGTATGCAAAGATAAGAAAAGTTTACCAAGAAAACCAAGTTTTCAAAGATGAGTGGACAGAGACATATGTGTTCATTTTGCCGCGAACCAGCATGAAGCCCTTGTGTTTGATTTGCGAAGTTGAAAGGATTTTGTCTCAGACTGCCTTAAACATGCTTGTAAGTTATAAGGAAGTTGAATAAATGTCATCTGATTATCAGAGGTTTGACCTGAAATAGAGATTTGTTAATGGTCTTCTTTGTGTCTTTTTACTTTAAGGTTGCATCTTTCTTCAGTTTTGGCTACAGCGCCCCTATGAATTCCTGTGGTATTGCTCTGTTTCGAAATGTACACAGAGGGCGGAGAGAAAGCTCTGTCCATACGTGCATCTACATCTTGCTCCCCTATACACTGTCTACTGGTTGCTATCGCTATCATTAATATTATACACTCAACAAAAATATAAACGCAACACTTTTGGTTTTGCTCCCATTTTGTATGAGATGAACTCAAAGATCTAAAACGTTTTCCACATACACAATATCACCATTTCCCTCAAATATTGTTCACAAACCAGTCGAAATCTGTGATAGTGAGCACTTCTCCTTTGCTGAGATAATCCATCCCACCTCACAGGTGTGCCATATCAAGATGCTGATTAGACACCATGATTAGTGCACAGGTGTGCCTTACACTGCCCACAACAAAAGGCCACTCTGAAAGGTGCAGTTTTGTTTTATTGGGGGGGATACCAGTCAGTATCTGGTGTGACCACCATTTGCCTCATGCAGTGCAACACATCTCCTTCGCATCATCCGTGAAGAGAACACCTCTCCAACGTGCCAAACGGCAGCGAATGTGAGCATTTGCCCACTCAAGTCGGTTACGACGATGAACTGGAGTCAGGTCGAGACCCCGATGAGGACGACGAGCATGCAGATGAGCTTCCCTGAGACGGTTTCTGACAATTTGTGCAGAAATTCTTTGGTTATGCAAACCGATTGTTCCAGCAGCTGTCCGAGTGGCTGGTCTCAGACGATCTTGGAGGTGAACATGCTGGATGTGGAGGGCCTGGGCTGGTGTGGTTACACGTGGTCTGCGGTTGTGAGGCTGGTTGGATGTACTGACAAATTCTCTGAAACACCTTTGGAGACGGCTTATGGTAGAGAAATGAACATTCAATACACAAGCAACAGCTCTGGTTGACATTCCTGCTGTCAGCATGCCAATTGCATGCTCCATCAAATCTTGCAACATCTGTGGCATTGTGCTGTGTGATAAAACTGCACCTTTCAGAGTGGCCTTTTATTGTGGGCAGTCTAAGGCACACCTGTGCACTAATCATGGTGTCTAATCAGCATCTTGATATGGCACACCTGTGAGGTGGGATGGATTATCTCAGCAAAGGAGAAGTGCTCACTATCACAAATTTAGACTGGTTTGTGAACAATATTTGAGAGAAATGGTGATATTGTGTATGTGGAAAAAGTTTTAGATCTTTGAGTTCATCTCATACAAAATGGGAGCAAAACCAAAAGTGTTGCATTTATATTTTTGTTGAGTATATCTCTTTTTACCTGCAATGGGCTCATGGGCCAAACGTGGCCACTGGAGAGTGACTGCATTCCTTTTTTTTCTTTTTGCATATATCTGTTTATATTACCAGGTATGCACATTTTTTAAATTGTTTTATTGAATGTTAATATTATATCTCTTTTTATCTGCAATGGCCTCATGGGCCAAATGTGGCCACTGGAGAGTGACAGCATTGCTTTTCTTGGATATATCTATTTATGTTACCAGGAATAAAGGTTGAAAGAAAAGTGAACGTCTGTTTGATGGTGCGGAAAAGCAAAAACAAAACAAACAAACAAACAAAAAAAAACAATGCAGATTAAAACACTACACAGGCTAACAAGTTTGGAAACTCTCATTATTATGATATGTACACTCATACACATTGCTTATCACAAGAGAAGGCAAGGGAGCATGAATCCCCATCACCCAAAAAAAGTGAAAACCTGAAGTGGAAGGAAATGCATAATATAATCTGCAACTAGATGGCACTAATTCCTACCCACTGTAGTTTTACGTTTCTCAGAGCTGATATCTGCTCTTATCACGGAGTCTTCTGTATATGAAAGATTGTTACTTTTCTGCAGTTTCCTTAATAATGAAGGATTATTTTCACTTTGCCACACATGGTGCTGAACAGCGAGGACGTGTGGATCCAGAGGGGTAACGTTAAAACGACAATCTGACTTGAAGGCCCAAGCTTTCTCGCGTGGATAGGAGCATTGGCACAGAATACAGCTGCACACTGTGATAACAAACTGCCCCTGTGGCTGGAGCGCACACACTTACACTCCAGTGCACAATGCCACGTGCATGCACACATACACTTACACAAAGTATATGCACGGACAGCTTGTGGCGAGCGTCACCAGCCTGCTGATAAGACAGAATGGCACACTTCAAAGCTGTGATGCTAAGAGATAGAAAACAAACTCAACTAATAGTGCCTCCCACAAAATGGCTGCTGGGCATCACCGCCGCTGCATTCCACGGCTAATGCTTCACATTCAGACAAGTCAGCGATCGGCTCTGCCGGCCCAGCAGTTGCATAACCACCACATGTCCGTGCTGAGCTCGAAGGCACCTGCAGCAACCTCAGCAATTACACACTTCTTTCTTAATCAAGGGATGTTCCCTCATTCAAAGCGAAAAGCTAATAGGATGGATTTTTTTTTTCTGTTTTCCAATTTAATGAAGAAATGATAATGTCATCAGCATAAAGCTGTAAACAAGCAAAGTCTTGTATTCAAATTGCAGCAGTTCCACACAAGTGGGAGACTGGTTCAGATGTACATTAGGCATCCGGCCAAATCTCATTAGTGTGTCAGAATTATTGCTGCAGTTTGTGGCAAATGATCCCGTGACTAATCAATATTTGCTCCCTGTAATTCATCATCCAAGGAATCATGTCCTATCACTGAGAGATTAAAAGTGCACTATAGATACAGTATATCATTGAAAGCTATGTGTTGCCGATGGATACGTATGTATGAGATAGTTGACATTTGTCATAGAATGCCATGCAAATGTTTCAGGACCCTTGTGTTTTGCACTCTTTTTTATGGCATCATAAAAAGAAAGAAAAAGAAAAGAAAAATAATTTGGGCTACTGCGTATGAAAATTTCTGACGTTCAGTTCTTTAAATTCACAGTGACAAAAAAATCTCTACAACATGGTACATATTAAACTAGATGGCTCACCGTGCATCTATTGACTTCAGTAATTTGTCCAGATGACAGGATCTCTTGAGTGGCATAATAATGAAATCAATATTCCCCTGTCTTCATCATGAGTAAAATCTGAGACCCCCCCCCCCCCCCCCCCCCCATTGGCATCTTGCCACCAAACCTCTCCCTTGCATTGCTGGCCCCTTCCTAAAGGTGCAAGCCCCGTCTTAGTCTAAATTTCTGGAGGAGATCACTGAGGTCCCTGAAATGGAATGGAGTTCATCTGACATCACAGTGCTCCATTTTCTACGTCCAACACATTTTTGTTTTTATGGGAGCAACTTGGGGCAACTGTTTGTTGTGATTTGGCGCTATATAAAAAAATTGATTGATTGATTGATTGATTGATGGGAGCCGGTCACAGTGATCAATGTTGAGCCGATATAAATTACATCATGTCATTACATGGAATAGCATCATCGTGACATTTTTATGGCCTCCCAGAATATAGACCTCTGAAGTGTAACGATATCTTTGACAATGCCCAAGCTGGTTCTATCCCATTTTTTTCAAAATGCAAGTTTTGCATTTTGAAAACCAATCTGACAATATGTGGACTTTTTTTTCATCCTTGTGTAGAGTGGTAATGAATTAAATAAATAAGGTGAGTTATTCATATATGTAATGTATCCAGTGGTGGGCACAGTTCAGCTAATCCGATAGCAGATAATTATCGAAGCTAATGTTTTTGCTATTGGATTAAGTTTTTCAGATAAGTTTTAAAACCATCATCAGACCAATTATCTTCTGATAAATTTAGTTCCAATAACTTTCAGTCCGATAACATTTTTTTTTGGTGGTAAAGTAAGCAAAGTTTAATGATCAAAAACGTTTGTAAACCCTAAAATCAAAGATTTTAGTCCATATTTTGTGTGTTTGATTCAGACTGGCTGCCTGTCGCTTAATGATGTTGTCATCATTAACCACAAAACGTGATTGGCCAGTCGAGACAAGCATTGTGGGTAGTGTAGTTCAGGTTCACTTTGGACGTTACAGTGAGTCATCCACTCGACACAAAAACAAAACAGACTAATTTTAACATTATTTCATTTTATTTCTTTGTGGCTGTAATTTAGTCACCAAGACTCAGTGGGAGAGAAGAGCTCTCACGGCACAACTGTGTGTACAGAGGGACTTTTCTTCACGTTTAGACACTGTTTCAGATTTTTAAAAAAAAAGGGTGCTTTATGTGGATTATTTATTCAGATGAATCCCACTGAAACTAACAGGTCAGAATTTATATTTACTATGTGTATTTTACTCTGCCAATCAATGTATTAATGGATGTATTTTGGTTGTTTAAGCTGCAGGGTTCAAAGCATGCAAAAAAAGCGGCAGCTTTTAGCTCGTAAATGACAGTGTATCTAATACCGAGATAAACTGTGACTTCTAATACTGTGGTTTACTGCTTTTGAAAGATGATGACAGTGTTTGGGTTTTTATTTTTTTTATTTATTCATCTTTCTTGTGTTCTTTATGTTTGTGATCCTTGAATTTACCCATCAGCCCCTGCGGCGCTTTAAGTGATACTGGTTTATCAGAAGCCAACAGTGTAATCTGATGTGGCCGCTTCTGAATCAATACTAAAAGTTATCGGTTATCTGTAATAAAGATAATTTTTTTTTGCATCGGTTTATCGTCATAAAAGATAACTTTTCAGTTATCGAATTAATGGTTATCAAAGCTAGCTTTTTTATGAGCTGTGCCCACCACTGAATGTATCAATAGGCAGTTGCATAGTGGAATTTCAACTTAGTTCACGCTTGGAGAGCTAGTACACACGTCAACCTATGGGCAGGTGTTAATGGTTGATCCCTTTGGGATGCACCAAAGTGCCACGAAGGTGCTTGACTGTCACTCTGACCTGATTCCTGTACATTCAGTATGCAATATAACATTAATTGCAGACTGCTTTGTAATTCTGTTTATTTTTTCCTGCACAGTTGTGGCCTTCTCTTCTACTGTGTTGTTCTGACTGTGTCTGCTTAATTTGGCATCTGCTGTTTGGCAAGAGAGAAGCCATGTGGAAGCCAAACACACGCAGAGGGTCTGGACAGGGCAAGCCAATCGATTGGGACACCTTGGAGGCGAGAAACAGGTGCACCAGACTCTCTGCAACACAAGTCAGAATGTGCTGTGATGACCGTGTCATAATTTGGAGAAAGTCGAACAATAGGTGATAGATTCAGGTGTAAAGAAAACAAAAAACAAACTGAGTTCGAAACAGGAAACACAAACAATGCACACAACTGTGAAGGATGCTGTCTGTTCGTGCAATAAAGGTAACAAAGGATGCTCTGGTAGTATTGTGTTGTACACACATGACTTTATGCACTTTGTAGATGGTGTTCTTCAAAGTGACAGTCTGTCATCAAAGGCGTTTCAACACACAGCAGTAGCAACCAAAGCGTAAGTGTATCGATCTTCTAACCCTTTGGTCTCAGTCTGTTCAATTGATCCCTCCAATTTTCAATGGCTACTCATGGTCTGTAGAGCAGGTAGATAAGTGGCGTAAGGAATTAAACTTACAAAACATAGACCTGAGTTTGATTCCCAGTCACGCTACCTGTCTGTGTCCTTGGACAAGACACTTATCTGCATTATCTCAGTCCACCCAGCTGCAAATGGGTAAGAACCTTGGCTGATACTTGAATGTACCTAACATCATTTAGTACATACTACCCAACCATTACTCTAGTCAGGCCGGGCGCCAGACACAGATTTGCAGAGGAGCCTTGCATTTCTCTGAGGGGGGCACTTTTTTAGGCCTGAAGTGTAAAGTAGAGCCCAGCACGGGACTATTTTCTTCGTCCTGCAGCCACTCCTGCCCACCCCACTCCCACTGAATTTCAGACCATTGCCACAACACGTGTGCTGCCTTTCACACCAAATGTGTTCAGGGTATTAAAAGCATTGCGCATCGCTCTAATACCAATTTTCAATGAGGTGGGTGGGTGTCCCCAACCCAGTCTCATGGCAAGTCATGATTCAGCAGCACGAAATACACATTAATCTATTGGTTTGTGATATTGTGATGAAAAGCGCCTTATTTTCGTCATGGCAGCACAAATTCATTCTAATTCATTCCGTGATGGCTGCACGAAATTAAAAGTGAAGCAGAGGGGTCGGGGTGGTTATGGTTAGGGTGGGGGGAAGGAGTACGATTAGGTTATGGTTAAGGTTAGCGTTGGGGGTAGGAGTAGGGTTAGTAATCGTGAATTTAAAAAAAACCCATCACGAAAATTTGACTCATTTTGTGACAGGAGCACGAGAAAAAAACGAAAAAACAAACTGGGACTGGGCTGGTGTCTCGTGTAGGTGCCTCATACCGTGCCTCCCTGGAGGAATTTCACTCATCCAGGAACACCTTATGGGAAAATCCACACTTTGTGCCCAGTCACAGTGCATCTTCGGTGGTTTAAAATCGGTCACTTTTCGATTATAACTTGGGAATTCTCACACTTGTCTTTACTGAGGGATTGGAAGCAATGGAATTGCATAAAGACATTTTCTTTGTGGGTGTGCAGTATGTGATTCTGAGCAAAGCAGTGGTCAATGTGGCACCTTTCTTGATCTCATAATTACGAGATCCTGATCTCATAATTATGAGATCTTTTCTCATAATTACAAAATAAGGCGTCAAATTTTTTTATCCACTGAATATAATGCATTTCCGTAGTTGCTGCATCGAATCATTCAGTTATTTTAGTAAAAATCAGATAAAGCACAGTATGTTTATCAATATTATTATGAATCAACTACATTGGAAATTTATACAAATTGTAATTATGGTAGCCTGCATGTCCAACTGTGTCAGAGGGCAGGCAAGGCACCCTAAGGCCTGTCCATAATGATGGGTCTGAATTTAGTTCAGACCAGAAGTAACAGAGAGTAGCTGGGTTGACAATTCTGATGGTACATGCAGCTGCCAGCTTACCTGTCTATTGACCTGCATGTTAACAGATGAGGCATTTGCACATACAGTGCATTCAGAATGTATTCACAGCGCTTCACATTTTCCACATTTTGTTATGTTACAGCCTTATTCCAAAATGGAGTGAATTCATTTTTTCCATTAAAATCCTACTCACAACACTCCATAATGACAATACAAAACAAACAAAAAACTAAGACGTCATATGTACACGCAACAAAAATATAAATGCACCACTTTTGGTTTTGCTCCCATTTTGTATGAGATGAACTCAAAGATCTAAAACTTTTTCCACATACACAATATCACCATTTCCCTCAAATATTGTTCACAAACCAGTCTAAATCTGTGATAGTGAGCACTTCTCCTTTGCTGAGATAATCCATCCCACCTCACAGGTGTGCCATATCAAGATGCTGATTAGACACCATGATTAGTGCACAGGTGTGCCTTAGACTGCCCACAATAAAAGGCCACTCTGAAAGGTGCAGTTTTATCACACAGCACAATGCCACAGATGTCGCAAGATTTGAGGGAGTGTGCAATTGGCATGCTGACAGCAGGAATGTCAACCAGAGCTGTTGCTCGTGTATTGAATGTTCATTTCTCTACCATAAGCCGTCTCCAAAGGTGTTTCAGAGAATTTGGCAGTACATCCAACCAGCCTCACAACCACAGACCACGTGTAACCACACCAGCCCAGGACCTCCACATCCAGCATGTTCACCTCCAAGATCGTCTGAGACCAGCCACTCGGACAGCTGCTGAAACAATCGGTTTGCATAACCAAAGAATTTCTGCACAAACTGTCAGAAACCGTCTCAAGGAAATTCATCTGCATGCTCGTCGTCCTCATCGGGGTCTTGACCTGACTCCAGTTCGTCGTCGTAACCGACTTGAGTGGGCAAATGCTCACATTCGCTGGCATTTGGCACGTTGGAGAGGTGTTCTCTTCACGGATGAATCCCAGTTCACACTGTTCAGGGCAGATGGCAGACAGCGTGTGTGGCGTCTTGTGGGTGAGCGGTTTTCTGATGTCAATGTTGTGGATCGAGTGGCCCATGGTGGCGGTGGGGTTATGGTATGGCAGACGTCTGTTATGGACGAAGAACACAGGTGCATTTTATTGATGGCATTTTGAATGCACAGAGATACCGTGACGAGATCCTGAGGCCCATTGTTGTGCCATACATCCAAGAACATCACCTCATGTTGCAGCAGGATAATGCATGGCCCCATGTTGCAAGGATCTGTACACAATTCTTGGAAGCTGAAAATGTTCCAGTTCTTGCATGGCCGGCATACTCACCGGACATGTCACCCATTGAACATGTTTGGGATACTCTGGACCGGCGTATACGACAGCGTGTACCAGTTCCTGCCAATATCCAGCAACTTCGCACAGCCATTGAAGAGGAGTGGGCCAACATTCCACAGGCCACAATTGACAACCTGATCAATTCTATGCGAAGGAGATGTGTTGCACTGCATGAGGCAAATGGTGGTCACACCAGATACTGACTGGTATCCTCCCCCCCAATAAATCAAAACTGCACCTTTCAGAGTGGCCTTTTATTGTGGACAGTCTAAGGCACACCTGTGCACTAATCATGGTGTCTAATCAGCATCTTCATATAGCACACCTGTGAGGTGGGATGGATTATCTCAGCAAAGGAGAAGTGCTCACTATCACAGATTTAGACCGGTTTGTGAACAATATTTGAGGGAAATAGTGATATTGTGTATGTGGAAAAAGTTTTAGATCTTTGAGTTCATCTCATACAAAATGGGGGCAAAACCAAAAGTGTTGCGTTTATATTTTTGTTGAGTGTAAGTATTCATAGCCTTTGCTCAATACTTTGTTGATGCACCTTTGGCAGTAATTACAGTCTCAAGCCTTATTGAATATGATGCCACAAGCTTGGTGCACCTATCGTTGGGCAGTTTTGCCCATTCCTCTTTGCAGCACCTCTCAGGCTCCGTCAGGTTGGATGGGGAGTGTCGGTGCACAGCCATTTTCAGATCTCTCTAGCGATGTTAAGTCGGATTCATGTCTGGGCTCTGGCTGGTCCACTCAAGGATGTTCACAGAGTTGTCCTGAAGTCACTCCGTTGATATCTTGGCTGTGTGTTTAGGGTCATTGTCCTACAGAAAGATGAACTGTTGCCCCAGTCTGAGGTCAAGAGCGCTCTGGAGCAGGTTTTCATCCAGGATGTTTCTGCACATTGCTGCATTCATCTTTCCCTCAATCCTGACTAGTCTCCCAGTTCCTGCCTCTGAAAAACATCCCCACAGCATGGTGCTGCCAACACCATGCTTCACTGTACAGATGGTGCCTTCAGGTGCATTTTGGCAAACTCCAGGTGGGATGCCATATGCCTTTTGCTAACAAGTGGCTTCCGTCTGGCCACTCTTCCATACAGGCCTGATAGGTGGTTTGCTGCAGAGGTGTGTGTCTTTCCAAATCATGTCCAATCAACTGAATTTACCTCAGGTGGACTCCAATTAAGCTGTAGAAACATCTCAAGGATGATCAGTGGAAACAGAATGCACCTGAGCTCAATTTTGAACATCATGACAAAGGCTGTGAATACTTTATGTACAGGTGATTTCTTATTTTTTATTTTTAATACATTTGCAAATATATATATATATATATATATATATATATATATATATATATATATATATATATATATATATATAACTTTTTCACATTGTCATTATGGGGCATTATATGTAGAATTTCAAGGCAAAAAAAGAATTTCATCCCTTTTGTAATAAAGCTGTAATATAAAGAAATTTGGAAAAAGTGAAGTGCTGTGAATATGTGCTGGATGCACTGTATGCCACAGAAATGTCTTTTGCAATGACATATTTTTTTTTAAATGCGTTCTGATTCCTGATATGTAATTATACAGTGCCACGGCCCCATGGATGCTGCTGCCATTTTTATACAGCATGTGCTATCTTCTTTAATATTTCCTGGGAAGTTCTTATTTGGTCACCAGGTCTCAGTTGCATTGTGGGATAGTGTAGTGCTGTCCATTTGCATAATATGCAGATAGTAGATCATCTGGGTACTGTTGAGCTACCAGCAAATACTGAGTATTTGGACATGCTATGGATTAAGACGTACTGCTTTCTGCCTACTAAGTAGTAAGTATATAGTATAGTATTTGTAAGTGGATGTAGCTGTAGATTGCCATCAGCTTCATGTTAGAGAATCTTGGCATACGCACCGGCAACAATGGGCCTACCTATGACTTACTTATTCTTTTGGTAAAGTTGCAAATTTTGACTTGAAAAATTGCTAAAGTGCATTTGGGTAGCATGGTAGATTAGTGGTTAGCACTTGTGCCTCACAGCAAGAAGGTCGTGGGGTCGATTCCTGGCCTCGATTCTGCGTGTGTTTCCTCTGGGCACTCCAGTTTCCTCCACAATTAAAAACATGCTGATTTAGGGTCTTCTCCTTTCTCTGCCTCTGACCAAGGCAGTGTCACCACATCTGGAGTTGGTCCCTGGGTGCTGGACTGTGGCTGCCCACTGCTCCTAGTGGTTGGATTGTGTCTAACTTTAATTAGGATGGTTAAATGCAGAGGACAAGTTTCGTTGTATGTATATATGTGCAATGACAATAAAGTTTCTATTCTAGTGTATTTTTAATAGTATTTGTTCTGGTTTATAAACCACAGCAATGTTCTTCAACTTGAAAAGAAACTGCATCAAAATCATGCCTATGGTATGTTTTTCCAAATGTCCAGTGGTGGGCACAGTACCGATAATCCGATAACCGATAATTATCGAAGATAATGTTTTCATTATCAGATTATCTTTTTAGATAACTTTAAAAACCATTATCGGACTAATTATCTTGCAATAAATTTTTGTCCGATAATTTTTAGACCGATAACGTGGTAAATAAAGCTGAAGAATTACAAACATTTATAAAATTTAAAATCAGATGAGCACCTACCTGTTAAGGGTGATCCTTAGACTATGGGCACTTATTATGTCCTTTGATCATATTGTATGAAAAACAGAAAAAAGGGGAAATTTCACACTTTTATAGTTATCTTTACAATGAAAGTGCATTAAGAAATTTGTTCTAGTAGTCTATGATGACTTTTTCACCTTTTTTCAGCATCATTATATGCAAATATTGCCGTTTTGTGCTTGTCCCACACCCAGACTTTTCATCTTCAATGATAAAAATGAATAGTAAAGAAACATTTTTTCTAATGTTTTAAAATATCAGTAAAATAATCAAAACATAATTGGGGTATTCAATGTCATACAACTGTTGTGATTTTTTTGAAACAAAATGTAGTTGTCCCACACTATTGCTGTAATTTCCACCACAACACTGTAATGTCCCTAAACAGTTTGTATGAAAGATTGTTTGGGTAGTTTCTATGGAGATAAACAGTGACATCAGAGCACATGTATATAGCGCCAAATCACAACAAACAGTTGCCCCAAGGCGCTTTATATTGTAAGGCAATGGTGTGGTGGAAATTACGTTTACAAGGCCAATAGTGCCCGTAGTTAAAGAATCACTCTTAAACGTTTCGTAGCTTTTGTGTAGTTCTACTCTTTGCATAACAGAAAAGAGCTGCTTCAAAAAGAAACCACTCTATCCTCTGTAGGCAAAGGAGAACCGGCCTCTCCACAAAAAAAAACCAAAACCCTCATTTCTTTTAACCCCATACTAACACAAGCCTAATATCACCCAAGTCATCCAGAGGCATACTTTTTTAACTTATGGTTCAACTTTTAACCAAACTAATTTCAGACAAGTTATTTAAATTAATGTCATGTCTGAAGTTTTATAAAATGAAAATATCAGATATATGTTTTAGTTTTAAAGTAATGCGCTAATTTTTAAAGTTTTAGTGTGGATATATGCTGTGCCCAGCAGTGCATTATGGGTAGGATAGGGTAATCTCAGTATGTTCACGACATGAGAAATGCATTTGAAACACAATGATCAGGACCTACGGACAACAGCAATAAACTCTAGTGCCTAAAACTCATGTGAATATATTCTCTGGGTTTATAGATGTTGTTATTGTGTCTGCATTAAATTCCACGCATCTTAAATGTAGCAGACACAGATTATCTGGAATTTTGTTTTGGCAAGTTTTCAAGGTCTCTACTGCCATCTACTGGCCAGCAGTGTTCATGGCAGTATTGGCCCTGAAACTGGGCTATGGAACCCGGGAGAGGTCACTTAAAGTGATATTTTTTTCTGGCCATGATCATTTGTGCGCATGTTTTCCTTTAATTGAGCCCATGAATTAATAAAATGTGCTCTCAAATTAATAAAACGTGCACACATTTTCCTGGCCGTGATAATTCGTGCGCATGCTTTCCTTTAATTGAGCCCTCAAATTAATAAAACATGCACACGTTTTCCTTTCGTTCAAAAGGAACTTCATAATATGACCTAAATTGTCATCCTCACGCCAGGGAGACGCTTCGCCTTCAGCATCCTTTTTAATGTGCTTTAACTGCAGATGATGTCATGCTGGGTAGCTGGAGTTCTCTATTCGCCCTATTGACGTATCCCATAATCCCTTATGTGCCAGAGAGTCGCTGCAGTCAAAACAACATAGAGAATCCACATGATGACAATTGTAAATGAATATTACACTACAAAAATTTATTTTTTATGCTTTTCATCACGTTAATAAGCGACTGCTGTATGATACCCTGAAAACTTGCTAAAACAATTATAACAAATAATCTGTCTGCTACGTTTAATCTGCGTCAAATTTAATAAACACAAGCCGAATTTCAGACATGGGTGATTCTTTAACTACGGGCACTATTGGCCTTGTAAATGTAATTTCCACCACACCATTGCCTTACAATGTAAAGCGCCTTGGGGCAACTGTTTGTTGTGATTAGGCGCTATATACATGTGCTCTGATGTCACTGTTTATCTCCATAGAAACTACCCAAACAATCTTTCATACAAACTGTTTAAAGGGACATTACAGTGTTGTGGTGGAAATTATGGCAATAGTGTGGGACAACTACATTTTGTTTAAAAAAAATCACAACAGTTGTATGACATTGAATACACCAATTATGTTTTGATTATTTTACTGATATTTTATTCAGAGATATTTTAAAACACTAGAAAAAACGTTTTTTTACCATTCATTTTTATCATTGAAGATCAAAAGTCTGGGTGTGGGACAAGCACAAAACGGCAATATTTGCATATAATGATGCTTAAAAAAGGTGAAAAAGTCATCATAGACTACTAGAACAAATTTCTTAAAACACTTTCATTGTAAAGATAACTATAAAAGTGTGAAATTTCCCCTTTTTTCTGTTTTTCATACAATATGATCAAAGGACATAATAAGTGCCCGTAGTCTAAGAATCACCCACATATATTAGTCTGGAACAAAGAGGACAAACAGTGTTGTAAAGAACAATAATCAAGACCAAACTTCACTTTCCCCCAGAACGACATAATCAGGAAGCGAGTGTAGCTCACAGCAGCTCCCATTGAAAATAACAGAGAGACAGCCTGTGATTCTTGCATGTTTACATAAAACAAACGCAATAACAACATCTATAATCCCAGAGAATATATTTATAAGAGTTTTAGGCACAATATAAAAATAGTTTCATGTTGCGATGTTAATGGTGTTGTCTGTAGGCAGCGGCTAAAGTGCAGCCTGATCAGAGCGTCTCAATGCAGTTCTCAGTGTTACTGAGATCTCGCAGCACGGCGACCTCTCCGAGGTTTTGCGAGATTTGAAATGTCAATCCTTGTGCGCCCAAACCATGATGATACACTCTGACCACATCCATTTCTAATGGGGAAATGTATTACACTGTCTCCTGGTTTGTTGGCTAATAGCCAACATTTATGTGTCAAGACAGACAGGATGAGTGCAGGTTTTACAAATTGTGGCCATGTTTAAGTAGATCGTGCTCTTGTTTTACTTAAATGATGCTTAAAACGAGCTCACAATATAATAAAACGTGTGCACAATGCAATAAAACGTCTGCACAATACAATAAAATGTGTGCACAGCATCATAAAACATGTGCACAATATAATAAAATGAGTGCACATTCTCTCCACATGCAAAACATTTTGCGATGACACTTCCAGGGCTCCGTAAAAATGCCTGTTTTTACAAAAAAATTGAATATTTTACAAAAGCACATTTATCTGTAAACACCAACACATGACACACGTCACATTAATGTGTTGGTTTACATAATGAATGACTCAACCAATCAATGTTTAGCAGAGGCACATTTTACCCACAATCCTTTGTGATCTGTCTGTGTTTGTTACAAAACTTCAGAATTAGTGCATTATTCAACATTAAAAGATATATGTTATATTTTAACTTTGTACAAATGACAGAATTGACATTAATGGAGTTATTCTATCAGTATTCATTTTATTTATACACCAAACCATAACTCAGCATTGCTTTATTTTGCAAGACCTCCACCTGACCGGTATGTTGTGGTTGCTCTCAGCTTGTGTCTGTGCTGGAAGCCATGGCATAAACAAGAGCTGCCAGTAGGGGGCAAAATGTTCAAAGACAAAAGTGTGGGCTCATTGTTTGGATCTGTTGTCGCTTTTGATGCTACTAGAAGCAATCGTGGTGTTAAAACTCAAATTCAGTTTGTTAGTAGTTGCAACTGTATCAGAGGCAATACTGGAATTTATCGGTTATCTGTAACTTCCGATACATTTTTGGGTGTTTTATCTTTATCAAAGATCACTTTTCAGTTATCTGATTATCTATTATCGAAGTTAATTTTTTTGGTTATCTGTGCCCACCACTGCAAATGTAACATCAAAAATGTGAAAATTATTTATAATGATGTTAAAAAGTTGCAGCAGTACTCAATTCAGTATTTTATATTAATAAATAACCAAATGTAAGGACTCAAATTTGAAATAAATGATTTTGGAACAGCTCCAATGGCTGCAGAAGCAGAATCTGGGAATGACTTGTGGCACTTACTTTGTGTTGTGAGCACGAGTTCCAACACCAAAACTCAAACATCACAAACACTAGATTAAATGGTGTGTTTTTTTCCTTCTTTCTTTTTTAAGATTTTTAAAATATATTTATGTTTTTTCCTGTACTGTTGTCCAGCTGGGTGGCTGTGGAAGCTGTGCTCGGACCTGCACATGGTTGGTGTGACAGAAGAGTAAGCACAGGACAGGGTGAGATGGAAATGGAGACAGATAATCTGCTGTGGCGACCCCTAAAGGGTGCAGCCAACTGAAGAGAGAAGGAAGACTGAAGAAGACTTCATATTCCAACGCCCAAAGAGATAAACTTGCAGAACTGCAGTTGAATCTCTTTCAACCTATGGTGATGTCATGCAGAAGGGAATAGACTTATCCCAAATTCAAAGACATGCAAACCTCCTAAAACCTGTTTGGGGTCAATTTTGTGATTTAACGTGATGGTGTCTTATAGCATTTCCTGTGACATTTGGTCTATTATCACAAAATCTCATTTCAGGATTTGTCCTGATACTGATTTACGGTATTCTTATGAAGCAATATGTCTCATAATCCCTACTGTGATTCAGGATTAACCAGATGCTATTTCAGATTTTTATACTGAAACGTTTACATTTCATTATTTTTATTTAATAGAAGGTGATCATAAAAGCACAGTAAACCTCCCAGCATTCTGAGCAAGCAGAACGCTCTGAACCGCTAACACATTCCCATCGACAGCTGCCCACACAAATGCATGCATGCACACATGCACACGCACACACACAGAGTCCTAAATGTGATGAGCAGGAGTGGGCTGAGAGTTCGTCTGATCAGTGATCAGGTGAAAGGTCTCCACTCCAGCCATTAAATCTGGTTATTCAGTCCGCTTCAGTCCGCTTTAGCTTGTTTCCACCATTTTCTGCTTAGTTTAGCTTTGCCGCCTTTCTCACCATCCCCGTGCCAAGGAAGGAAGGAGAGGAAAGAAGACGATAAGGAAAAAAGAGCAGTTGAGACAATAGATAGTCTTTGCTTGACTTCCTCAGGAAATTGAACATGGTGATTCCAGCCAATATGAGTTCAAAGGTTAACCTTTGAATTACTATAAGTGACAGTGGCAAACAGAGGTCACAAACTCTATAACTGTGCTTTTAATAGATCTGAATAGAATGGCAGTGTTTGATTACTCCCTAATTAAGAATAATGATATCACATTTGACAGTTTCAATATGCATGTGAAGTAATTTGTTGTTCATCACATTTTTTGGCTACAAAGACTTATGGCCCAGTTACACAGCACTTAACGAAGGGCAACGAAGCCCTAACGAAACAAGAAATCTGGACTTTTGTTGACTTTCGTTGGCATCGTTTAACCTTCGCGCAGCTTCGTTCCTGCAGCTGGCGCTTCAGAGCAGGTGGTTCCACTGATATGCACAAAGATCTCCACAGCTTCAGTTTGCAGCTTCTCCAGGACTCAGGCGCTATGAGCTCTGTCCCAGCGTCGAGTCCTGGAACTCAGAGACGCAGACACACACTGCTCCAGCAGTGGCTCCCAGCGTCGAGACCGTTAGCTTCAGTTTTGTTAAGTTCCTCTTTCATCCCTTTTGCGCTCTTGCTTCGCAGGCTTTTCGGTGATTAAGCTCTTTTGTTCACCCTTTCTCAACGAATTGTGACTTTTTTTTAACTTTTTCCCTTCGTTCAAGAATCGTCGTGTGCCGTGTGACTGGGCCATTATTAGTGGGATACATTTTTCTTAGAAATTTGTGCAACACTCAACAGTAGAATTCCACTTGATCAGGAATCTTGTATGGATATCTTGTTCTACAACTTATATAGGAACAAAAGCTTTGCTTCTGGTAGCAAATCTTGCTAGCCACTATGCATATTGCTAACGTGACTGCATTAGCTTATCCTTACTTCACATTTCAAGGTATTTTTGTAATAAACCTAACAGTTATGCTTGAAAACTGTCATTTCTCCATGCAGGCTTTTAAAGACGATGTTGTTGTTGCAGAATTCTTGTAATTCTGACACATATGTTATTAACATTAGCTTCCTTTTGTTATATCCACACACAGTAGCGTTTTCAGTCCTCTGTCTACTGATATCTTTTGGACCAATCTAGGTAGACTGGGTCAGCTAAGGACAAAGTGACTATAAACTACACATTTTTAGAAAACTCATGAAATGAGGAATCAAAAAACAGTGTTTCCATTTGTTCAGAGGTTGTTACAGCCGTCATCTTTGAGTTCCAAAATTGGCAACTTTCAGTAATTAACTTTTCCCTTTCTTGACTTTATTTGTGCAAGAGGATTGAAAACGTGTTTTTTTTTTATTTTTTATAGTAGGCAGTTACAAATATCTGGATCTAATTAGTAAGGAAAAGACACCCGCATAGATCAGATTCTTATGTTCCATAAGTCATTCACATCAGCTGCATGCAATAAAAATCCAAAAGAGCAGCACACATTATTACTGCTCATGAGCTTCAATAATTTATAATAAGTATCTCCAGACCTTTGCCCTCCAAAATTCTTATTTAGTAACTCCAGTCATGATCCCACGTTGTTCACTCGATGTCCAGAAAATGAAAAGTTAGTTTTCAAAGGTTCTTATTTGAAAATCCAAGATGACAGCAGTGACAACCTTTGAAAAAAAATGGGAAAAAATCTTTTTTGGATTCCTTATTTCATAATCTTCCAAAAAAGGTATATTTTTCCAAATACCCCCCCCCCCCATTTTTTTTTTAAACACAATTATGAATCAGTATGAAAGGAACCTCCCTATTAGACTCTGAAGCAAATGCTCACAATTGGTGCAAATGCTTATATACAGTGAATATTTAGAATGAACATTTGGGTGAATTGGTGAATGATACACCCACTAATTAGTGAAACACTAATATGAAGTTTTATATCACCTTTACAATGGTGATATCAGACAAACAATCTCAAGGTCATAACTTCAATTCAATCTCTCTCTCTCTCTCTCTCTCTCTCTCTCTCTCTCTCTCTCTCTCTCTCTCTCTCTCTCTCTCATCTTCGACCGTTTACTCGAATTAAGAGTCGCAGGGGCTGGAGCCTATCCCAGCAGTCATAGAGCATGAGGCAGGTTACACCCTGGACAGGATGCCAGTCTCTCGCAGGGCCACATATAGACAAACAAACACATTCACACCTGCACGTACACACCTACGGACAATTTAAAGTTTCCACTTCACCTAACGTGCGTGTCTTTGGATGTGGGAGGAAGCCAGAGTGCCTGGAGAGAACCCACACAAACCCGGTTAAAACACGCAAATGCCACACAGAAAGGCGACAGGTGGGAATCAATCCTATAATCTTCTTGCTGTGACACAACAGTGCTTACCACTAAGCCACTGTGCTGCCTGCAATTCAAACAGCTTGGAACCAATGGATTAAACATGGTGGAAAGGCTGTGTGCTAAGTGGTCCAGTTTTTTTGGGCACAGCAGATCAAATGTCAAGGCCATAAAGGCCATATATTATGGCAACACTGAATCACAAATAATTAACTTGCATGACTCCATGTCAAGTTCAGTGCCCCTTCAGGGACACGTGTGAGAAAGTACCACAGCTGAAAACAATCACAGACATGAGCTCAAGTGAAAGCAAGGCAAGTAAAGAGTTCCAAAATAAAAGTCCAGGTGGACGCATGGCAGGAAATGATTATAATGCATTTTTGTTTCCAGTGGTTTGATGAGTTTTTTTACTTCCAGTTTCACACTGCTTTAAACATCGCTCATGGTAATATTTACCAAAGGTCAGTCTCAGTGGTGTCAGAGGTCAGAATTCACACTTTTTTCCAACATGATGATTTGTATCAAAGTTGACACACATGACACAGTTTGGAGCAAATGAGGCACAAAGAATCGTCCTGGAAAGGTCAACGAGAAGTCAATCATTTGGGTAAAGGTCAAGGTCAGTGGACCAAATTCTTGATTGCAATAACGCTTAGTTGGAAAGATGCTGGAACATACCAATATAGAAATACTCAGTTAAAAAAAAGCATAATATATGAACTAGTTTAGCTGATAATACTGACAGACCAAATTAGATGTAAACAAATGTTTAGGTTGAATGAAACATGCATGTTACAGCAGTGAAATCCAGACTGCACAAGTAAGCAAAAGTGAATCATCTTGCCTGAGGTGTTACAAACTTACACGTAGCCAGGGGTGGGCTTGGATGGGCCTGGGCCCACCCACTTGTCAGCTAGGCCCGCCCCATCCAATGAGAAGGCTGAGTCGACACTCGAAAATCACCTGTTGTTGCCTCATTGTATTCCTATGATATGGTATTGCATTAGCACTGAGCGACAATTAATAAATTTTGTCAAAAAAATCTGGTTCATCTTCTGTGATTTTTATTAATTCATTTTCAGAGTACAGAGTGCTATAACGGATTTTTTTAGAGCAATTTTGCATGCTTTTTTTTAACGGCATGTTGTGTTCTGCGTCCTTATCAGGCGGGCTGGTCGCGGCACCGGTCGGCATCACCATGATTGCTCTCACTGCCTCCGATGCGCTTTCTGCGGGCTTGGTAAACACAGCAGCCGGCCAGTCACACCGCCCTCCTGTCTGCTGTGCTGAATTGCGCCAAATCTGGCAACAGCTCCAGAGACTACGCTCGCTGTTTTGATGCAGATGTTGACCGCAGCCGCAGAGCCCCGTGGCCACCGAGAGAGGACTTGGATTCTTTGCGGGTCCCACATCCGTACCTCCAGAGGCAGTGAGTGTAGGGAGAGCCGCGCATTGTGTTCCGCGTGTGTCTGTTTATAATCTTCTTGCACAGAAGAAAAAAGAGACTGTTTACACAAGAGAGAAAAGTGAGAAAATGTTAATGCCTGTTTGAGAAAAGTGTATAAAGTGTGTAGTGAGGGGTTTTACAGCCTTAAAACATCTATAATAATTGCAAAAAATAGCGCTGACTACTTCGCGGATTTCGCTGTTTTCTACTGTTAATCGGATAAAAACATCCACCAGAACATCCACATTGACTCACAGACTGAATGCACTCTCTGTGCTTTCCCTTGAAAGAGAACTGACCGAATCACTGGACTATGATTATGTGATAAGAGAGTTCAACAAAAAACCCCGTCGTCTCCTGCTGTAGCATTAAAAGGATTCATCAAATGTAAGTGTGAGACCATTAATTACTTTTTTCTTCTAAATAGGCCTAATTGTTAATATTATATTGCAACTGCCACAAATCATGTTGGTGTCCATTCTGATGGTTTTTAATTTGGCCGCTGAGCCATGGTTTCCATTGTTTATCAATTTCATAATTTGGCCACCGAGCCAACCTGTTTTCATGTTGCGGATATACGAGGTCTATTAGAAAAGAAACCGACCTTTTTATTGTTTTTTTAAATATTTGGATTTGAAGCACGTGCAATTACATCAGCCATCCTTGAACCCTCGTGCGCATGCGTGAGTTTTTTCACGCCTGTTGGTTACGTCATTCGCCTGTGGGCAGGCTTTGAGTGAGGAGTGGTCCACCCCCCTCATCGGAATTCCTTTGTCTGACTTCTTCCTGAGAGACTGGCGCTTTGCTTGATCAAAATTTTTTCAGAACCTGTGAAGCACATCGAAGTGGACACCATTCGAGAATTTCAGCTGGTTTTCTGTGAAAATTTTAATGGCTGATGAGAGATTATGGAGTGTTACTCTCGCCTTAAGGACTTCCCACGGAGCGCCACATTGCACCGCGCTCAGAGGCGCCGTCGTCAGCCTGTTTCGGGCTGAAAACCTCCAAATTTAAGCCTCTTGTTGGGGAAAGTGTAGTGACATGGACCCACAACAGGGGGCGCAAATGAACGGTCAATAGATGAGCCAAAAGGTAACAATTTAATGTTGTGAATGTGCACAACGATTATACAGACAATCACAGAATCTGATAGCAGTCAATACACCAAGGTGACGTGTGGGCAGGCTCAAGGATAGAAGACGTCTGTCCTGAGAAGAGCCGGGACCACACGATTTCCACCGCCACAGAACCTGGTGAATACTGGAGCAGCCAAGTCCCGAATTCCCAGGTGATCACCGTCCCCGACTGTCGGATCTGGTACTGCTGGTGAGGAGCACAAACAGTGAGATGTGGGTGTGTGCACACCCAGTAACAAAAACAGTCAGAAGGTGGAAAGTCACCTCCACCTCTAATCACACACTCGTGCAGCTCCTGTTAAACCACTTATCTGGTTTGGGTGTGAAGCGAAGCCGTCGCTGTTCACACCAAACGCCAATCCCACAGATAAGGCACCACTACAGGAAAACGGCTGCAAAAAGGTATCAGACTATAAGTCAGAGTTATGTTTAGCAGAGAAATTACCTTCACAGGTAGATGATATCTCGACAACGAGGTGGAGATGATGTCCGGTCTTTATGGAGTGAGATGATGAAGTGTAGATGGGTGACAGCTGTCAAGAGATAATGAGTGACAGCTGTCACACCTGGCTGTGTCCGTGGCGGCAGCGCCCTCTCGTGCCTGAAGCCCGCACTTCAGGCAGGGCGCCCTCTGGTGGTGGGCCAGCAGTACCTCCTCTTCTGGCGGCCCACACAACACCTCTGTTGACCCAGGATGTCGTGAGAGAACAGAGAACTTTCAGAAGAGGTCGGGATCAGCAGTTTATCCGGACATTCCACTGTTAAAGGAGATTTTGTAATGAAAGACGTGCGGACGGATTCACACGTCGGCAGGCAGCTGGCGCAGCGTGCTGCCACAGAAAAAACACCTCCGTGTTGATAACCATTTGTAAAAACCAGGTGGCTTTTGATGGCTTTCAGTTGAGTGAGTATCTGAGAAACTGTTTAACAGCTGGACATGTTCCAACTTGTCCTTAAGGCTTCCAACGGAGGTGTTTTTCCTGTGGCGGCACGCCGCGCCGGCTGCCTGCCGACGCCAGCTGCCTCCCGACGCGCCAATCTGTCCACGCGTCTTTCATTACAAAATCTCCTTTAACAGTGGAATGTCTGGATAAACTGCTGATCCCGACCTCTTCTGAAAGTTTTCTGTTCTCTCGCGACGTCCTGGGTCAACAGAGGCTTACATTTGGTGGTTTTCAGCTCGAAACAGGCTGACGACGGCGCGTCTGAGCGCGGTGCGACGTCCCGCTCCGTGGGAAGTCCTTAAGGTGGCAGTAACACTCCATAATCTCTCATCAGCGGTTAAAATTTTCACCAAAAACCAGCTGAATTTCTCGAATGGTGTCCACTTTGATCTGCCTCACAGGTTCTGAAAAAATTTTGATCAAGCAAAGCACCAGTCTCTCAGAAAGAAGTCAGACAAAGCAATTCCGTCGAGGGGGGTGGACCACTCCTCACTCAAAGCCTGCCCACAGGCGAATGATGTAACCGACAGGCGTGAAAAAACTCACGCATGCGCACGAGGGTTCAAGGTTGGCTGATGTAATCGCACATGATTCAAATCCAAATATTTTTATAAAAAAATAAAAAGGTTGGTTTCTTTTCTAAAAGACCTCGTATTTTGAATTTTTATTTTAAAGGAATTTACATGACTAAGCGTTGCGTTGCTGCTTGCATTGTCCATGGGGTGCTTGTGTCTGACACTTTGCGTCTGTGTAACTGTGGACACAGTGTCTGTGCAGTTGGCTGAGATGTGATCATCATTAAACTTGGAATTCATTTTTGAAACAATGCCTTATTTAAATACCTATTGACGTTTTGGGTTTAGGCCCAGCTAAGTAGGCTACCAGACTTGCACTGAATGTGTGTGTGTGTGTGTGTGGTGCTGCACTGCAGCTTGTATTATCCATGAAGAGTACTTGTGTCTGACGTGTTGCGTCTGTGTGCTCACTTTGCCAGTGCTGTAGGCTAAGTGATAATGTTGCTTGCGATGTCCAAACGAGACATACTTTTTCAAACAGTGTATTATAATACCTAGACCTTACCTACAACCCCAAAGGTTGGGCCCGTCTGATTTTTTCTGGGCACACCCGTTTTATGATTTCTGCCTACGCCCCTGGTTACAATCAGCCATTATTGTGAAGTTCTGATAACCCAAGTTCAATCTTTTTTCTTTTTTCTTTTTTTTTTGTAACCGTCTAAAAACAGTCTCTTCCTCACAAAACAAAAGCACTTTTTTTTAAAGAAAGCTTTTGTAATGATGCACCTTTTCTTTTGCACCACTCCCAATGAGCGCATTCAGTCCTGCATGAATGCAATTAGGTCTTGTCACCTGAACCTAAGTGGAAATCGGCCTCTGCAGCAAGATAACACGTGTTCTTGGAGCACATAATGCATGTGAAAAATCACACCAGAAAAAGAGAACAGAAGTAGGATAACAAAAAAGCAGCAAGAGAAAGGGAGAGACGGATGCAGACAAATATCAACAAGAATGCCACAAACATGTTTAAAGCATCTAGTTTTATTTTATTGCAGCCCTCCTTAAGCTCCTCCTTCCCCGCAGATGTGGATAACATGAATAATTTTGTGACTTTGTTGGGAAAACTTTCTAAATTGTGGCAAGGCAAGACGAGCTGATAAATTATTCAGATGTTTCATCTGCGCCATGCCGCTTGCGTAGGGCAGCCTTGATAATATGCATGTAAAAAGACATGATGAAACAACTCCATAAACAGAAGAGAGAGAGAGAGAGAGTGTGTGCGTTGGGAGGGTAAGGCAGAGATGAGCGACTGTGATTTTATGTGGACGTTTCCGCATGAGGCCTCTATAATATAAAGTACATCGAGGCAAACTGCATGAAATCTGGCTGAATGATCTGCAGCAGAGTCGGGAGTAGAAAAGGAGGTCATAATAAGGAGGAGAATAGGAAGAACAAAGAAAAGTGACAGAGAAAGAGAGAGGGGGGGTGATGAAGAGCAAAATAAAAATGTTGAGATTTCTGCCATTGTGAAGCTGTATTTGTTTGGGTTTGAGCATATTATATAAAGATGAAAAAGAAAGACACATGGAAAATCCTAAATGCTGAGAGATACGAAAGAAAAAAAAAATGATTTTAAAGGGGTCATAGGACGGATCAGGGGTGCAATACCGAAATGCCATTTATGTATGGTTTGATTTTTTTATTTTAAATATCCTTAAACTACCACAATCTGAGTGTGAAGGTAGAAACTCCACTCATACAGGGGAAAAAAGAAATTTGAAACAGTTTGTTTTACACTTTGGTGACATATGTCACAGAAGTCCTCATTTTATTTATTTATTTTTTTTAAAATATGTATCACCATGTCATGACAAAAGGCAACACACTGTTATGTTATCTAATGGATTAATGTACTATAAATATTATACTATAATAAATGAAATAAAAATAATAAATAAATTAAAATATTTGAAGCCTATCCAATATTTGGATTGCTGGGATAGGCTCCAGCCTATGACCCTTGATTAGAGCAAGCAGGTACAGAAAACAGATGGAAAATAATATTAACATTATATTCATTATTAGTTTTTTTTATTATTATTATTAGTGTAAATAAATAAAAAATACTATAAATAATACAATTTGAGGATCACAATGTAAATAAACCTGCTTTATTGTGTTTTTATCCTTGGTGATTTTTAATGTATGTAATTACTGCTGTGCAGTGTTACATATATTTATCATCAAATACTCGTAAATTAAACCATTCAATCACATGCAAATTTATATATTTAACCTGAATGAGTTCAAAAACCCCAAGAACACTCTGAATTTCAACACAGGTGAATGCAAGATTTTCACAAAACGGCACATTTTTTTTCATGCAACACTTCATGCCCCCCCACCCCCAGAAAATTCTACACATTCATTTATAAGTAAATTCTAAAATAATATATCTTGTTTTGCTTTCCCTGAAACATCTTGTGTGTTCCCTGAGGCCTGCTGCTAGCAAAACCAAGTGGCATGCAAATGTGTACTTTATGATTTTTTTTTTTTTACCCTTTTTCTCTTGCCTGCACAGTGAAGAAGCATCAGCTATTATTATTATTATTATTATTATTATTATTATTATTATTATTATTTGCACTCAGCTTTAACAAGTTGCATCAATTTATACTGTATATTTAGAACACTTTAAATGGCTTAAAATGAAATCACACACGGCTGGAGTGAGTTTGTAATGCAAAAAAAAAAAAAAAAAGGTGCTATCTAACAGACTTAACACATTTTTTTGTTTATAAATTCAAACTTAACGTAATCACACTGCTGCAAATGTCATGTTATTTATGTCATTTATATTATTCAGTGACACAAGCTGATGTATTGTAGAGAAAGTTAACAAAGATCATTATTTTAAGAGCAAACACAGAAAAATATTCCTGGAAATGATTACACATTGCAGACATGAAAATTCAGTTTATACTTTTCTCATTCAACTTCTTTTGGTTGATGTCACAGCCCTGTCATTTATTTTTGCACCAGATTTTGTGTGTCCAGGTGCTGCGAGGAGAGACGAGCAGACTGGCTGTGCGGAGGCACCTGGTGCTCCTGCTTCAATCAGCCTCTGCCTGAATCAAACTGGGACTCTTCACTGCTCTTTTTTTTCATTTTAGTTGTAAATAATAAAATATATTTGGATTAAACTCTTAACCCTGCAACTATTATCACAAAAATTACTATTTAGTTATATAATTGGTTTTTATAATGCATATATATATATATATATATATATATATATATATATACGAGGTCTGTGATAAAGGTATACGACCTTATTATTTTTTTTCAAAAACCATATGGATTTGAATCACGTGTGATTACATCAGACATGCTTGAACCCTCGTGGGCATGCAAGAGTTTTTTCACGCCTGTCGGTTACGTCATTCACCTGTGGGCAGTCTTTGAGTGAGGAGTCGCCCACCCTCTCGTCGTTTTTTTCATTGTTTAGGAATGGCTCAGAGACTGCTGCTTTGTTTGATAAAAATTTGTTCAAAAACTGTAAGGCACAACTGAGTGGACACCATTCGATAAATTCAGCTGGTTTTCGGTAAAGATTTTAACAGCTGATGAGAGATTTTGGTCTGTAAGTGTCACTTTAAGGACGGCCCACGGCACTTGATGGCGATCTGCGCTTCGAGGCGGCAGCGTCTCACCGTTTCAAGTTGAAAACTTCCACATTTCAGGCTCTGTTGACCCAGTAAGTCGTCAGAGAACAGAGAACTTTCAGAAGAAGTCGGCATGAGGAGTTTATTCGGACATTCCATTGTTAACGGACATTTTGTAATGAAAGAACGTGCGGGCAGAGTTGCATGGCGGGCCGGACCCGACCGCGGGGGGTCGCGACAGGAAAAACACCTCCGTTGGAAACCTTAACGGACAAGTTGTAACATGCCCAAGCTGTTAAACAATTTCTCAGTTACTCACTTGTTGAAAGCCATCAAAAGCCGCCTGAATTTTACAAATGGTTTTCAACACGGAGGTGTTTTTCCTGTCGCGGCGCACACAGATTCACCGAGTCGTCACGGAAACGACTCGGCGAATTTGCGCGCACGTCTTTCATTACAAAATGTCCTTAAACAGTGGAATGTCCGCATAAAGTCCTCATGCCGGCCTCTTCTGAATCTTCTCTGTTCTCTCACGACGTCCTGGGTGAATTAAGCCTTAAATTAGGATGTTTTCAGGTCGAAACAGGCCGACGACGGCGCCTGGAAGCGCTGCGCGACGTCCAGCTCCGTGGGAAGTCCTTACACCGACAGAAACACCCCATAATCTCTCATCAGCCGTTAAACTTTTCACCGAAAACCAGCTTAATTTCTCGAATAGTGTCCACTCGGATATTCCTCACAGGTCCAGAAAAAAGGATGATGAAGCAACGCGCGCCGTCCACAGCGGCTATTCAGACAAAGAGATTCCGACGGGCGGGGTGGAGCACTCCTCACTCAAGGCCTGCCCACAGGCGAATGATGTCACCAACACGCGTGAAAAAACTCACGCATGCGCACGAGGGTTCAAGGTTGGCTGATGTAATCGCACATGATTCAAATCCAAATATTTTTATAAAAAAATAAAAAGGTTGGTTTCTTTTTTAATAGACCTCGTATTTTGAATTTTTATTTTAAAGGACTTTGCAAAAGGCTCTGAAAATACAAACAATGTTGCTCAACTCTGCTAAAGCAAGTTGAAGAAATGGAAACAGATTAATGCACAAGATCAAATTTAAATATGTATTTATTTCAGACATCATCATAATCACATTCACTCTCACCTTCACCCGGTTATCCTAACACATTAAGGGCGTGCCATTTTATTACAAATATCTGTCATTCTGCCATATTTGTGTGGAGCAAATTCATTGTGTGTAATTTGGAATGGTAACAGTGTTAGCATTTGTAGCAGCTTTTGGTAATTTCATGACATTAGGTCATTAATCTATGGAACCCAGGAGAGGTCACTTAAAGTGATATTTTTTTTCTGGCCATGATAATTTGTGCACACGTTTTCCTTTAATTGAGCCCACGAATCAATAAAATGTGCTCTCAAATTAATAAAACGTGTGCACGTTTTCCTGGCCATGATAATTTGTGCACACGTTTTAATGGCCGTGATAATTCGTGCGCACGTTTTCCTTTAATTGAGCCCTCGAATTAATAAAACGTGCGCACGTTTTCCTTTAATCGAGCCCTCGAATTAATAAAACGTGCGCACGTTTTCCTTTAATCGAGCCCTCAAATTAATAAAACGTGTGCATGTTTTCCTTTAATTGAGCCCTCGAATTAATAAAACGAGCGCACGTTTTCCTTTCGTTCAAAATGAACTCCATAATATGACCTAAATTGTCATCCTCACGACGGGGAGACGCTTCACCCTCAGCATCCTTTTTAATGTGCTTAAACTCCAGATGATGCCATGCTGGGCAGCTGGAGTTCTCTATATGTCCTTTTGCGCCCAAACCATGATGATACACTCTGACCAGACCCATTTCTAATGGGGAAATGTATTACACTGTCTGCTGCTTTGTTGACTAATAGCCAACATTTATGTGTCACGACAATATTGAGTGCACGTTTTACAAATTGTGGCCACGTTTAAGTAGATTGTGTCTTTGTTTTACTCAAACGATGCTTAAAATGTGCACACAATATAATAAAACGGGCACACAATATAATAAAATGTGCGCACAATATAACAAAACATGCGCACAATATAATAAAATGTGCACACAATATAATAAAACGTGCGCACAATATAACAAAACGTAAACAAAACTTCCAGGGCTCCGTATTAATCCACCATTACTGAAGAAAAATGCAGGTCAAAAATTTTAATGACCACAGTAAAAGCCAAACCGTTTTGAGAACCACTGCTCAGCCTCAAAGAAAAACATGATGTAATTAACACCAAAATTGAGGTTAGCCTGTTAGCTGAGATATTCAGTAAGCTGCTAGCAATGTTAGTTTAGCTTCTGCAGTGTGTGTGTGTGTACTCTCAACCATCAGGATGTGAACTCATGATCTCTGGGATGGGAAGCAGGCACTCTAACCAGAAGGCCAAAACTCATGGGCTCTGGTGCCTGTCATCAGAGTGTCTCTTGGCGTTGGGGAGTGAGATTTATTGATTACCATATGCACAGCAACTCCTGCTGGCTTCCATCACATTTGCATTTGCATTAGTGTGCAGTAGTTTCAAGATGTTTGGCCAAGTTAATCCATGATTACTGAGGAAATAAGTAGGTCCTAATTTTTAATGGCCACATTAAAGCTAAACCATCCTGAGAGCCACGGGTCAGCCCCCAAAATATGATTTATTAAACAACCCCCGCAACCCTTAAATGGACTAAGCGGTAGAAGATGAATGAATGAATGAATAAGGTTAACCTGTTTATTATATTTTTTGTTATTTAAAACTCTAATTCCAGCACATATACAAATCTACTTGATGGCAATGTACATACTTTAACTTGTGTCAGACTACATATCAAACAAGTGTCAGACGACAAATTGGTCTGATAATTGTTTGATATACTCTGAAACATGTCACTCTATAGAATAGTTTTCGAAAGCGCAAAGCACTTGGTGTCAGCTGTTGTTCTTTTGCGTGCTCCAGAACAAGCAGGATCATAAAAAGAAGCAACAACCACAATGTAGAGTATTTTTGGCATACAATTGAAAGGACATTTTTTCCACACAATTATACACTGACTTTCAAATCATCCTTTTAAAAACTTTTAACATTTGATGGTTTAAAAAATATATAGCTTTAGTTTGAAATATTGCTCCACTGCAAAATTAATAACAAAATTATAACTCCAAGCCAACCCATTAATGGTTAAAGAGGTGGAGGGTGGGCGTGGCCTTGGCGGGATGAAGAAAAGCCCAAACACAGGTTAACTTTGGTTCCAGTATTTTGATTAACACATATTTTGTAGACAGAGTGGTGGTTTTTATAATGGGTGGTTTGAGTGTGGATATTAAAAACTTCAACTAGCATATTACTTTAGCAACCATTATATCATCAGTGGAGCTAATATCACCACGCCATTGATAACTGATAGTGCTAATGTTGCCAACATACAAATTAAATAATACTAAAATTTCAGGAACACAAATACTGGAGCA
This sequence comes from Thalassophryne amazonica, assembly GCF_902500255.1. Lineage (NCBI taxonomy): Eukaryota > Metazoa > Chordata > Actinopteri > Batrachoidiformes > Batrachoididae > Thalassophryne > Thalassophryne amazonica. The sequence continues at coordinate 69,558,740 of NC_047117.1, read as the reverse complement.
CTGACTTCTTAGAGTTTGTTAGTAAAATTAAATGCACAGCAAGCAATATCATGTCAGATATTTCAAATACATGTTAACAAAGTACATACAAGGTTGTGTCCACGGAGCCTCTGTTAGGCTAACAGATGCTGCCGCTAGCTGTGGTTGGTTGCACACATGGCAAAAACAAAAAACAAAAACATCATTGCAAAATGGAATGTGGTAAAACAATTGCTTTATCTTGCTTACATTATTTTTGTAATCATTAGAAGCCAAAATCGAAATTTAAATCAAAATTCCATTCATTACTCAGCCGTTTATATTCTTTAGAAATCCAAACTGATTTTTTTCTTTTGAATGAAATGGACTGGCGTTTTTTAACTTCTGTTTGAGCAGTCCTGAGCTCTGAAGCCTTTTAACCCTTCTATTCTCAATATAGTGTCACCGCCAAGTGGTAGGTGGCTGTAATCACATGTAAATTCTTAAAAAAAAAAAAAAATCAACTTGCCTGTTCTTGTCATAGATGTTAAATTTTTCTTAGCACTTTATTCGATATCTGGCAAGTTATGTCACAGCAGTTTTAGAACTCCTCTGCAAAATGACTCATCTTTTGTCAGAGTAATCACAAAAGCATTGTGTAGGTCCTCTTTGTGGTTCACCATGAGACCTCAAAAGGAAACAGGCTGGTCCAAAAAGGACAATTCCCTCCAAATGACCTCATTCCAAAAGGTCCAGTGAACTTGCCATTGTGTGCCTGACTGACAGACGCAACATTGTAACTCGTGCTCCATCAAATTCCACTCAGTCCTCAGTGGGTAACTCTAACTCCACGGCCCATTTCCTGACTTTATTCTAAGTCTTTACGAAGCACAAACAGGCAAAAACAATAGCAGGGAAGCACTGGGCCACATCGCTAATGGGTGGAAACCGCAAAATTGCCACGTTTCCTCTCCCTGTTTCCTGAGCTAAAGAAAAGAAAAAGCCAAAAGGGAAGAGATTAAGCCTGAAGCTATGTTCTTATGATGTGATTAGACAGATTTAAAGCAAACCTAATCAGAAAAACACCTCAGATGAGTCGGGAACGAAGAAAGTGGGAGCTGCAACCACAACAAAAAAAACACCCTTCAATTAAAGGACTTGTTTCCTCATTTCCCAAACAATGAGAAAATCATGCAGTTGCAACGGTTAATTTATTCCTTGTCTTCATTGAGCGAGGGAGCAGAGTGACAGAGAGAATAAAGGAGCAGGAGCAGCATTGATTGTATGTATTTATCTCCCGCTGGTCAGCAGTCTGGCTTGTTGCTGTGCACTGGAGGTCATTTTCCACATTGAATCCCCATTGATCTCCTCCTTAAAGCCTCCCGAGGAGCCCATGATGTCGTTATGACTCCCAAACATATGCCAATAAACACGTGCTTGCACATTCATGAATAGAAGAAGCTCCAAAAATATGCGGTAAGTACTTTAGTGCATTAATGCACATCATTACGTGTTTGCACACAGTCGCAAAGACACATTCTTACAACACCAGCTTCCTCCACTCGCATGCTAATCGGTATAAATCAAGTTTAATGCTGTTTCGCTCTCTGTAATTCGTTGTAGCGCGTTTCCTAACTGTGTGTAAGAGCATGCATTAATTCAGACATCATTTAATAAGACATGCAGCTAGACTACCTTGACCACTCCATAGAAAGGTGCTGAAAGGCAATTACGCTGGGCAAATTGTCCTGGAGGCTCCACAGCCTGGAGGATGGACGCTACCATCATGCCATAGGTGAGACAGACGAAAAGCACATTCATCCTCAGCATTAAACACAGATATGGATATATATGGACCCTTTTTGTCCACACTCTGCATTCATTCATTGTGTCTAATGGATACAAGCAACATGGAGCATGATCATATACCTAAAGGATATGCCAATATGACTGGATAAAACACTGAAGAATAAATAGCAATACACCCTTTTCGCAGACGGGTAGTATTTTTCATACCACCCGAGTAAAACCCACAAAATGAATGTCACCTTGGTAATCAGCCAATCCAGACAGCGGAGCAGCGCAATGACGAAGAGGCGCGGTCAGAGGAACTGTGAAATACTGGTGAGTCACTATTAATAATTTCTTACGTGTCCAACCTTGTAGGTTGATCGTTAAAATTAAATTTGTTAGTTCTAAAAGCCATCATAATTATTTATAGGAAAACGTATTTTTTTCTACTAAGGTTTGAACTTTGAGTGCTTACACAGGAGAGAAACGTGAGAAAATGTTAATGCCTGTTTGAGAAAAGTGTATAAAGTGTGTAGTGAGGGGTTTTACAGCCTTAAAACATCTATAATAATTGTAAAAAATAATGCTGACTACTTCGTGGATTTCGCCTATCGCGGGTTATTTTTAGAACGTATCTCCCACAATAAACGAGGGACAACTGTATATGATAAAATCGTTATTAAGTTGTTCACCAATGAATATGGCTTTTTACACCCTTCAGAAAACCATACAACATTTATCATTTATAGGTATATGATAAAATCGTTATCAAGTTGTTTTACCAATGAATATGGCTTTTTTTCACCCTTCAGAAAATCATACAATATTTATCATTTATAGGTATATGATAAAATCGTTATTAAGTTGTTCACCAATGAATATGGTTTTTTACACCCTTCAGAAAATCATACAACATTTATCATTTATAGGTATATGATAAAATCGTTATCAAGTTGTTTTACCAATGAATATGGCTTTTTTTCACCCTTCAGAAAATCATACAACATTTATCATTTATAGGTATATGATAAAATCGTTATCAAGTTGTTTTACCAATGAATATGGCTTTTTTTTTCACCCTTCAGAAAATCATACAATGTTTATCATTTATAGGTATATGATAAAATCGTTATCAAGTTGTTTTACCAATGAATATGGCTTTTTTTCACCCTTCAGAAAATCATACAATATTTATCATTTATAGGTATATGATAAAATCGTTATCAAGTTGTTTTACCAATAAATGTCTTTTTTTCACCCTTCAGAAAATCATACAATATTTATCATTTATAGGTATATGATAAAATCATTATCAAGTTGTTCACCAATGAATATGGCTTTTTACACCCTTCAGAAAACCATACAATATTTATCATTTATAGGTATATGATAAAATCATTATGAAGTTGTTTACCAATGAATATGGCTTTATACACCCTTCAGAAAACCATGCAATATTTATCATTTATAGGTATATGATAAAATCATTATCAAGTTGTTTTACCAATGAATATGGTTTTTTACACCCTTCAGAAAACCATACAATATTTATCATTTATAGGTATATGATAAAATCATTATCAAGTTGTTTTACCAATGAATATGGTTTTTTACACCCTTCAGAAAACCATACAATATTTATCATTTATAGGTATATGATAAAATCATTATCAAGTTGTTTTACCAATGAATATGGCTTTTTACACCCTTCAGAAAACCATACAACATTTATCATTTATAGGTATATGATAAAATCATTATCAAGTTGTTTACCAATGAATATGGCTTTTTACACCCTTCAAAAAACCATACAATATTTATCATTTATAGGTATATGATAAAATCATTATCAAGTTGTTTACCAATGAATATGGCTTTATACACCCTGAAGAAAACCATACACCCTTCACCCATACACCCAGGGTGTATGGTTTTCTGAAGGGTGTAAAAGCCATATTCATTGGTGAACAACTTGATAACTGATAATACCACCAGAAATGGGGGGGGGGAAGGGGCATAGCCACCGTTCAAACAAGACACTACCCTGCGCAAAAGGAGTCGATGAAGAGCATTAACAAAAGTGAACTATACAAACAGGATGGGCCAATAAAATGTTACCACTTTGTGATCGTACACAAGTTTTTGAAATGAGAAATGAGCAACAGAAGCATCAAATTAACATTTGATACCAAAGGTTTCCCACTTTGTCTCTTGTTTTTTGCACAGTTCAATAACTGATGACATGTTCAATCCACACTCCTCTTCTTTGGATTACAAAAGTGGTAACATTTTATTGGAGCACCCTGCATAGTATAACAGAGTGGCTATTCGACCAACCGTTGGTTCAGTAAAGTAAATATGCGAGCATATATGCCCAACCACAACCAACCAATGAGCACGCTTTTAAGTTCACTTCTGGTTTCAACGCAGGAGGGGAAAAAAGGTGGATGTTTTCTCACTGGCTGCGGGAGGCTTCGCAGCCTGCAGAGGGGCTGTGATCTAAACTGGTTCTGTTTGGCTCATCACACCCAGGGAACTGTGTCAAACTAAACACCATCTTACAGACAACAAGCAGCATTTTGTTCAAAAACTGTTTCGTCGTCATTAACAGGGTTCCGTTCAAAATACTTATGAAGTTTGTCTGCTTTCATCCATTGTGGTGTTTTCGCAGTAATTAAAGACGACGCCGTTAAATGTGTCAAACATACGCAACAACAGAGTCTTAAAAAGTGGTGTAAAAAACATAGTTTAGATGCACAAAATGTGCCAAATACACGATCACGGTTGGGCGAATAAGGTAAGACATCAGATTTATCTACCCAACTGTTGGGTGAATAGCCTTTGCCATAGTATAATTACTAGGATGCTGTCTCCCCATCAATTCATAAAACCAATAATTTATGTCAAAGCCTCTTTATTGACAATATTTTTGACACTTTATTGTGCAAATATGAACAGGTTATCAGGTGAACATGTGCCAGAACAGCCAGTGTACAGCTGGCCATAACTGGAACTTAATGCTTCAAGGTTCAGCCCAACAAGTTGCTGAATGGGCAACTCTGTATCTGTTGGGTGCAATGGTATTCTTGGAATACATGTTGGCCTTGATACAGTGACTTTGGCTTTGATGAAAGCCTTGGCATAGTAGGGGTAATGTACCGACTTTGGTCCACCACCTGTTAAATGGCAAATAAATGGACTGCATTTATATAGCACTTTTCCATCTGCATCAGACGCTCAAAGTGCTTTACAATAATGCCTCATATTCACCCCGTTGTGAGGGTGCTGCCCACTACACACCGGGAGCAACTAGGGGATTAACGCCCTTGCCCAAGGGCCCTTAGTGAGTTTCCTGTCAGGCTGGGATTTGAACCGAGTGCTTTAACCACTAGACCGTCACCTCCCCTGTTCTCAATTCCATGCAGATTATTCCATTTTTTTTGTCATTACACTAAATGGAAGATATCACTATGCAATGGTGCATTAATTCAAAATCTTTGGAAGAGTTTCAGTTTGGTGCGGCTCTCTTTACACTGAGTTATTTGTTTTTTCTTTGACTATTCAAGCAAAAACCTAGTGACAATGGATGCTTTGCCTTGCTGACCACCCCCTAAGCTTTGGCAATCTTAAAACAGACATATCTTTCAACGATCTCATAATATTAACAATGAAAATGTCAATCCACCTAAAGAAAAACAAACCAGAACTCTTCCAGTGATTTTGTGCACATGGTCCTTAGTGCTGTGTCCCATTGCATTAGGAATAATGACAACACCAAATTTTAGTCTTCTACCCAAGCAATATTTATCAGGAAGAGCAGCCATATTTGTTTCTGTTGTTGGGGTTTCCTGATGAAGTCTTTCCATATTCCACTAATGTTTTCTTACTTCCTACACAGGGAACAGCTGGGACCCTACATGAATACAGTGTCATCTACAAATCCAGATGTGGACTCAGACCTTCCTCTTTGATTATAATATACCATGTCATTTTATAACCATCAGTGGTCTTACTGGCCACCAGGACACTGTGTTTAGCTACACAAGCAATTTGACATGATTGTCTTCAGTTCATTTTATGCCTTGATGTTAAAAGTTGCCAACATAGGCCAAAATAGGGTGTTCACATGTCCTCACCTGTTTCAGAACCCCAAATGTCAGAGCTGAATATGTAACCGTTTTTAACAGCAATACTTAAGGAAATTTTGTGGACTCACTCACTCACTGACTCCATTAATTCTATTGCATGGTATTAATTAATTCTTGCCCTGCTAGTAATTGCAGAGAAAATCAAAGTGCAGTCTTCCTTCACCCAGGAATGGAGGTCAATGCACTAGTGTACAATAAACCTCTTGATAGAGGCACCCTTGAGAATCCCAGTTTCTCAGAAAATTGACTGGATGGGATAAAAAGAAAATCTAAGTAAATTAGTTCATTAGGATAATCACTCCAATTTTATCTTAGCTTGCTTTATACTTTCATATTAAGCTAACAAAGCTAGTGATGCTTAGCATGGCAGATGGGCTCCCACACATTCTATGATAGTGTCTCAGTGTGTCCTTGAAGGGATGATAATTGTAGATCCTGAGGAAGGAAATCTACATGTGTAGGTTGACAGATGTCTGAGAGCTAAACACTGATAGCCATTCTTACAGTGTTGCTAATCATCTCACTTTCTTACAAGGTGTGACTGAGAAGTTTTGAGCAGGGCCCAGGAAAAGTAGGGCATTGGTTCTCTATCATTTGCATTCTGAGAAACCAACATTTCTCAACATTGTACCCAGTGAGTTAAAATTTCATACATTCCAGAAATGTTGGTTACTCAGAATGCATAAGATGGAGGAATACACTGGAGTTTGTGTGGGTCAGGCTCAAAACTTCCCAATAGCCACTTGTAGAACATGACATCCCCTTCTGAGGAAATCTCTTGAAAAAGGGCAGGACAATATGATGGATCAATAGTCCAGCTCTCTCCAGCACAGGGCACTCTCCAAGGACACTTCAGGCACTGACTGTCATGGTGTTCCCCACCAGTGAAGGCCAAATTTCTTGTATGTGTTTGCATTAGGGGGTTAGATTTAGGGTAGGGAATCAATGATGACCTTGGAGATTCTCTGTTCCCTCATAACGTGTGGGTATGTGTGTTGATCAAGCAAGAGTCCAGATAGGGGCTTCTGCAACATATGTCACATAGCTCGATAATGAACCATGTCAGACCTAACTTTAGCTTATAACATAGTAGTTTCCACATTCTGAATTGTGGGACACTGAATACCTTTAATATCCATGCTAATTATATTTAACAAAAGGAGATAAAGATTTTTCATAAGGTGACCCTTTAAATCAGAGAACAGCTTGTGATAATGCTCTCATATGGAAGCATGTAATACAAAACGATGAATGGATTAAGACACTGTGCAGTTACATCAGCAACATACACGCCTTAAGAAAGTGGTATCAGTTCCTCCACGCTCCAGACACTTCCTGCTCTTGGCCCTCTTGAGGAATGCATTATGATTTGTTAAGCAGCCGGCAGTAAACGGTAAAAGGCATTTACAGTACACGTGCTCATCAAAGCAGCAATGCCGATGTTCTTCATGGCAGATGTCAGAGTAGTCTTCGCGAAATGAAAAGGAGAAACACCCCCACAAAAAGCACCACCGTTAACTGAAGACAGGACCGCTTTCTAAGACGTGCAGTTCTAAAAATGTTCTTGACTTCTGGAAACATGCACACTGCGGTGGGGTGAAGGGGAAACAGACATCACTGAGAACTAACTGAAGGCACAGATGGTGCTTTTCTTTTCTTTTTTTCCCTTTTAAAGTTATTTTTCTGAATTAATTATTGGAAGAAGATGAGTGGCTGTGAGTGTGCCTTATGTCACAGTACAGGAAAAAAGAGCATTTATTATTAAAATGAATACTGAAAGTGGTACAAGTGCACCAAGGTATTTCATGTGATAATTTGGAAGATCACACGAGAGTTTGTCTACTAAAGTTAGTCGGATCTTTCCATCTTATTCCCTCATGAAACAAAATAAACTAGCAAAACATACAGGGCATATGGTTGTCACCTAGATTATTCAAAAACGTGATTGATTTTATGAAACCCGGTGAAGAGGTAGTGCCTTGGCCAAGGAAGAATCCAAATCCAAGGACAGATTAAGGACTTTTTTCATCATTTTGATGAAGTCTACTCACATAGTTCTGGAATAATTTTTATTAAAGCTCCTGTGTGTATGATTTTGGGGTGTTTAGTAGCATAAATTGAATATAGCATTGATAACAACCTGTTAAAAGCCTGCATAAAACCCATCATATTCTAAAACCATCTTTCCTGATGGCAAAGAATATGGTGACCGATGATTGCATAATACATCTACAACCTCACCACTAGATGACACTAAATACTGCATGCTGTAGCTTTAAACTTGGTGGATATTCCAGTAATATTAGGACATTTTTGAAAAGGTTGGGGTGGGGGTGGATAGAAAAGAAGTTGAAAAAGCTTTAATTCAGTCCTTTAACGTTCACCAACAACATAGTAAAAGTCCCCGCGTATCCTCCAACAGCTTTTCCTATTGTGACATCATGATGCTAACAAAGCCACAGAAATGGCTGCAGCTATTTTTAGGGAGCCATTTTTGAATCACACAGTAATAGAGTCATGCCTTTGGTACAAAAGGGAGTACAGTTTAATTCAAGTCCGATTTCCTGGTATTCAGATATGAAACATTTCAATTCCAGATGGCTGATGAGGATTTTGTTCTGCAGGATCATTCTGATGAATGTGACTTTTCATCAGCGACTGAAAATCCACAAAAGTGACAATGAATATAACCTGGCATGTATAGGAGTAGTTTGATACTACTATGCCTGAACTGTAACACTTCATGAAAACAAGCCCTCAAGTTTGGAAAGTTGGGTAGAACTGCATTTTAAAATCCCATTAAAAATTCCCCATTATTATTACTGGCTGTGAAGTGATTTAACAGATGTCTCCCCATTATGATATCATAAAGGAGGTCATGACATCATGATCTCATGCCCTTGTGTTTATTTGCTTTCAAGCCAATGCATATGATGCAGGTTAAGTTAAAAATAATCAAATAATATGATCGCGTATGTTAACATAAAGGCAATTCTGACAAAATAAGACAATTTCTTACATGAATATAGGACTATGATGTAATGATTTCATAACAGTTAAAAGCTCAAGAAAGATACAAGGGGACTTTTATTATGTTATCAAATCTAATGAGTGGTGTTCACACACCAATATTCACCATGATGCTGTTTATTCTCCAGCTTTTTTTCCCCATTTTGAGGGCACTAGAAGGGTGGAGCATGCATCGAGGAAGAACTCTTTTGAAGTCTAATTTGTCAACCTTGCAAGATTTTTGTGCACTTTTTCAGTTTGTCTGCCTGGCTGGTTCCCATCCAGATCACAGTGTGATTCCATAGTGTGATGGATGACTGACACACAGTACCAATGCATGATCCCAGAACTGACCTGAGTTGACCTTACAATTTGTCATGAAGTAATACTTGGTTTCAGTCAAAACAAACAAACAAACACAAAACGACAACAAACCATGCAGTGTTGTGCTGACGGTGATAATAGTGTGGATCCAGAGGCGTAATGTCAGGTGGGCATAGTTTTAGACATTGACTAGTTGGGGTTAAGATGGTTAAAAGCCGTTATGCCTGAGTGCCCATACATTTATGTTAAACAAAACATTCAAACGGGAGAAAATTCTCCAAAAGTGGAGTAAGAAGGACAAAAGGGAGAGAAAGTTTGTAAGGACCTACCATTGTTGCCGAAGTCCAGGGAGTATTTGACCACATGGTAGTTATTCCACACATAGAGCAGGTTGTCCCTTGGGTTGTAATCCACTGCAGCGATGTACTGGTATGAATTGGGGAATGGTATGTTCACAGTCATCTCTTTGTTCTTATCAGTGTTGTACATGTAATCGATCTTGTTCCCTGTCCCTTCATTGTCGTCGTCTTCGTACACTGTTTTGACCACGTACAGAACTCCGCAGATCATAAAGGCATTAGATGCCGAGCGCTTGTCGTAGCTGGTGTCCCAGGAGCCTTCAATACGCAAGGTGTAGGGGTTGAGCTGGCTCACCACTATGCGACCGTTATTCTGCTCAGTTGCGTAGATCACCCACAGCCCATTTTCGTCAACCGCTAAGTCAATGTCCGACTTGCCACCCCAACGATATGGCGAGGTGTCGTGGTAGTTGGCGTTGGCGATGATGGCTTCTCCACTCTTTATGCGTGTGCGCAGGTCAAATTTGACAATGTTGCGCGTACGTTCTTTGTTGAAGAAGAGCGCGCCATCGTAGACGACAAAACCTGTCCCGTCCACACGATGTGGGAGCTTATAGGTGGTGGTGGGGCGACCCGCAATGAAGTCCTCCTTGGATGAGTACTCTGTCAGTGTGTCAGTGCGATACGGCGTCCAAGGCATGTAGTAGATCTTGTCCGAGGCCTGCAGCGGGTCTTTGCACCACGCGCCGGACTGGTGGTCGGACTCAAAGAGATGCTCGCTTTGGTAAACTCCTCGTAGAATGCCAGGGCACAGAAAAACTGAGGAGAAAATAATCAAACACTCGCATTAGACACGTTTAATGCGTACAATGTAAATTTTACAATTATAAAATGATGGCCTCTTTTCATAAAGATTGCAGCTTAACCCTAACCACCGTAAGTGATGGTGACATGAAAGGCTTATTGTGCTATGTTTTAGCTTTTTCAGAATCACTGTCATTGTCAGGAACAGCAACAGAATGCCTCCAATTCAACAGATAATACCCTGCTCTCACAGCTAAGAAGAAAAAAGAAAATGGCACATTTTGTCCTACTTCTCCCCCTTTCTCTCTATTCCCACTCCACCCTCCCTCCACTGCTCCTCATTAGTCTCCCAGCTCTTTCCTCCCTTCCTCTCTTTCTATTTCTGTCAAAAACAGCCAAGTGTGGGACTCTACACACATTTTATCGCCTGCTGTTTCTGCAATTGTTACAATAAGTCATTTCCCACTCTGTGCTCAGTATTCCCTTTCTGGAATACTGGGGGCAGGTTTTATGACTGACATGGGAGATGCCGTAAATTCTGGGGAACCGATGTGACTGCAGTCATGGGGTCGTTTTCAAATTTAACTAGAATATTGTCACAGACACATATTGGTGCACTGTGGTTTTCCCATTCTTCTCAATAATACAGTATAAATCGAGCTTCCACTCAAGGGTCTGGAAATATTGATTGAATTTTCACTGACTATCAAAGAACTGGCACCATTTTCATATCGTGGGGAAGCATTTGAAATATTAAATGTCAACATGATCTTCAGTTCATTGGCTCATCATAAAAGTGTGCTTCACCCATGGAGAGTTTGTGAAGTGACATTCTACATGATTCCGGGGAATAATATGAGCTTTAGAGTGTGTCTAATGAGAACCCATGTCTCTATGTTATGTCTATATGCTGCCATCAGTCTGCTTTAATTTTGCTGTAGTTACTTAAAAAAACTCATCAAGTTGCTGTTGGATAAAACTCTTAAAAGATGAGAAATATTTCACATTGACAGTATTTTTAAATCACAGTTTTATTAATGTATTATTGCAACAACACTTTTTTGTGGGAAATTCAAGTTCTGCTTGTGCCTCCAGCGTGTGCCTTCAAAATCAAAATGCAACACAACATTAGACTAGATGGTGGCAGAAATACACCAAAAAATGAGTTTGTTAACTGTTGACCATAAAATTTTATTACAGAGATTAGAGCATGCCATAGGTATTAAAGGCACTGTGCTGCAGTGGTTTGAATCATATTTATCTAATAGATTACAATTTGTTCATGTAAATGGGGAGTCTTCTTCACGGACTAAAGTTAATTATGGAGTTCCACAAGGTTCTGTGCTAGGACCAATTTTATTCACTTTATACATGCTTCCCTTAGGCAGTATTATTAGAAAGCATTGCTTAAATTTTCATTGTTACGCAGATGATACCCAGCTTTATCTATCCATGAAGCCAGAGGACACACACCAATTAGTTAAACTGCAGGAATGTCTTTCAGACATAAAGACATGGATGACCTCTAATTTCCTGCTTTTAAATTCAGATAAAACTGAAGTTATTGTACTTGGCCCCACAAATCTTAGAAAGATGGTGTCTAACCAGATCCTTACTCTGGATGGCATTACCCTGACCTCCAGTAATACTGTGAGAAATCTTGGAGTTATTTTTGATCAGGATATGTCCTTCAATGTGCATATTAAGCAAATATGTAGGACTGCTTTTTTGCATTTGCGCAATATCTCTAAAATTAGAAAGGTCTTGTCTCAGAGTGATGCTGAAAAACTAATTCATGCATTTATTTCTTCTAGGCTGGACTACTGTAATTCATTATTATCAGGTTGTCCTGAAAGTTCCCTGAAAAGCCTTCAGTTAATTCAAAATGCTGCAGCTAGAGTACTGACAGGGACTAGTAGGAGAGAGCATATTTCACCCATATTGGCTTCTCTTCATTGGCTCCCTGTTAATTCCAGAATAGAATTTAAATTCTTCTTCTTACTTATAAAGTTTTGAATAATCAGGTCCCATCTTATCTTAGGGACCTCATAGTACCATATCACCCCAATAGAGGGCTTCGCTCTCAGACTGCAGGCTTACTTGTAGTTCCTAGGGTTTGTAAGAGTAGAATGGGAGGCAGAGCCTTCAGCTTTCAGGCTCCTCTCCTGTGGAACCAGCTCCCAATTCGGATTAGGGAGACAGGCACCCTCTCTACTTTTAAGATTAAGCTTAAAACGTTTTTTTGCTAAAGCTTATAGTTAGGGTTGGATCAGCTGACCCTGAACCATCCCTTAGTTATGCTGCTATAGACTTAGACTGCTGGGGGGTTCCCATGATGCACTGTTTCTTTTAATTCACCTCTTTTTGCTCTGTATGCACCACTCTGCATTTAATCATTAGTGATTGATCTCTGCTCTCTTCCACTGCATGTCTTTTTCCTGACTCTCTCCCCTCAGCCCCAACCAGTCCCAGCAGAAGACTGCCCCTCCCTGAACCTGGTTCTGCTGGAGGTTTCTTCCTGTTAAAAGGGGGTTTTCCTTCCCACTGTCGCCAAGTGCTTGCTCATAGGGGGTCGTTTTGACTGTTGGGGTTTTTCTGTAATTATTGTATGGCTTTTGCCTTACAATATAAAGCACCTTACGGCGACTGTTTGTTGTGATTTGGCGCTATATAAATTAAATTGATTTGATTTTGATTTTAACTGGAAACACTGGACAAACCATTGGTGGCATCATCCACAGATTTTCTAAAGTTCCGATTTCAGGCTCAAATGGGTTGGATCTAGCTGTCTACATCTTGGAAGTGCCTGACTCCACCTAACTCCAGAACAACCCAAAAATAGGTAACAAAAGCATGGACAAGACCGGCATGTCCCCAGGCAGCATGAATGAAATTGCTACCAAACAAACTATGCCAACCAAGGCTAAACGTTGTTTGCGTGTTGACAGTTGACAGTGCATGTCACAGCACAAACCAAGCATGAAGTCAAAGGAATTGTCTGTAGACCTCTGAGACAGGATTATCTAGAGGTACCAATCTGGGGATGAGTACAGAAATATGTCTTACTTTGAAGGTCCCAATGAGCACAGTCAATCAATCAATCAATTTTTTTTATATAGCGCCAAATCACAACAAACAGTTGCCCCAAGGCGCTTTATATTGTAAGGCAAGGCCATACAATAATTATGTAAAACCCCAACGGTCAAAACGACCCCCTGTGAGCAAGCACTTGGCTACAGTGGGAAGGAAAAACTCCCTTTTAACAGGAAGAAACCTCCAGCAGAACCAGGCTCAGGGAGGGGCAGTCTTCTGCTGGGACTGGTTGGGGCTGAGGGAGAGAACCAGGAAAAAGACATGCTGTGGAGGGGAGCAGAGATCGATCACTAATGATTAAATGCAGAGTGGTGCATACAGAGCAAAAAGAAAAAGAAACAGTGCATCATGGGAACCCCCCAGCAGTCTACGTCTATAGCAGCATAACTAAGGGATGGTTCAGGGTCACCTGATCCAGCCCTAACTATAAGCTTTAGCAAAAAGGAAAGTTTTAAGCCTAATCTTAAAAGTAGAGAGGGTGTCTGTCTCCCTGATCTGAATTGGGAGCTGGTTCCACAGGAGAGGAGCCTGAAAGCTGAAGGCTCTGCCTCCCATTCTACTCTTACAAACCCTAGGAACTACAAGTAAGCCTGCAGTCTGAGAGCGAAGCGCTCTATTGGGGTAATATGGTACTACGAGGTCCCTAAGATAAGATGGGACCTGATTATTCAAAACCTTATAAGTAAGAAGAAGAATTTTAAATTCTATTCTAGAATTAACAGGAAGCCAATGAAGAGAGGCCAATATGGGTGAGATATGCTCTCTCCTTCTAGTCCCCGTCAGTACTCTAGCTGCAGCATTTTGAATTAACTGAAGGCTTTTTAGGGAACTTTTAGGACAACCTGATAATAATGAATTACAATAGTCCAGCCTAGAGGAAATAAATGCATGAATTAGTTTTCAGCATCACTCTGAGACAAGACCTTTCTGATTTTAGAGATATTGCGTAAATGCAAAAAAGCAGTCCTACATATTTGTTTAATATGCACTTTGAATGACATATCCTGATCAAAAATGACTCCAAGATTTCTCACAGTATTACTAGAGGTCAGGGTAATGCCATCCAGAGTAAGGATCTGGTTAGACACCATGTTTCTAAGATTTGTGGGGCCAAGTACAATAACTTCAGTTTTATCTGAGTTTAAAAGCAGGAAATTAGAGGTCATCCATGTCTTTATGTCTGTAAGACAATCCTGCAGTTTAGCTAATTGGTGTGTGTCCTCTGGCTTCATGGATAGATAAAGCTGGGTATCATCTGCGTAACAATGAAAATTTAAGCAATACCGTCTAATAATACTGCCTAAGGGAAGCATGTATAAAGTGAATAAAATTGGTCCTAGCACAGAACCTTGTGGAACTCCATAATTAACTTTAGTCTGTGAAGAAGATTCCCCATTTACATGAACAAATTGTAATCTATTAGACAAATATGATTCAAACCACCGCAGCGCAGTGCCTTTAATACCTATGGCATGCTCTAATCTCTGTAATAAAATTTTATGGTCAACAGTATCAAAAGCAGCACTGAGATCTAACAGAACAAGCACAGAGATGAGTCCACTGTCCGAGGCCATAAGAAGATCATTTGTAACCTTCACTAATGCTGTTTCTGTACTATGATGAATTCTAAAACCTGACTGAAACTCTTCAAATAGACCATTCCTCTGCAGATGATCAGTTAGCTGTTTTACAACTAACTAACAGTGGCCTCCATCATCCATAAATGGAAGAAGTTTGGATCAACCAAGACTCTTCCTAAAGCTGGCTGCCCATCTAAACTGAGTGATCGGGGGAGAAGAGCCTAAGTCAAGGAGGTGGCCAAGAACCCGATGATCACACTGTCAGAGCTCCAGTATTCCTCTGTGGAGAGAGGAGAATCTTCCAGAAAGACAACCATCTTTGCAGCAATCCATCAATCAGGCCTGTATGACAGAGTGGCCAGATGGAAGCCACTCCTTTGTAAAAGGCATATGGCAGCCCACCTGGAGTTTGCCAAAAGGCACCTGAAGGGCTTTCAGACCACGAGAAACAAAATTCTCTGGGCTGATTGTTGTGTGGGCCGCTGAAGAGGAGGTACTGCTGGCCCACCACCACCAGAGGGCGCCCCGCCTGGAGTGCGGGCTCCAGGCACCGGGGGGCGCTGCCGCTGAAGAGGAGCAGCCCAGGTGACAGCCGTCACCCATCACCTGAAACAGCTGACATCCATCAGCTGAGGGGTATATCAGCTGGACGGCATCTCCATCTCATTGCCGAGATATTGTTCTACCAGGAAGGTAATGCACTCAGCCAGTCATCATATTTCTGAGGACTAACCTGTTTTTGCTTGTGCTTAAGACAGCTGAAGACTGAACTTGATCCATATCGGATAAGTACCCTTCACTGCAATATTGGTTGTGACTAGAGGTGGAGGTGGTGTTTCCACCCTACGTGTTGCTGGGTGCAGCCGCACCCACATCTGACTGTTTCTGTTCCTCGCCAGCAGTACCGGATCCGACGAGCGGAGGCAGTGGCCACCTGGGAGTTCGGGACTTGGCGGCTCCAGTATTCCCGGGGTTCGGTGGCAGAGGAAATCGGGTGGTTCCGGTTCGACTCGGACGGACGTCTCCTATCGTCGAGCCTGCCCACACGTCACCAGTGAATTGGTTTATTCTTACAATTGTGATCTGTTGTGTTTGTTGTGCGAATTCACAACAGTAAAACCTTGTTATTTGACTTCTTCATTGTCCGTTCATTTGCGCCCCCTGTTGTGGGTCCGTGTTCCTCACTTTCCCCAACACTGATGAGACAAAGATTGAACTCTTGGTGTGAATGGCCAGGTGCCATGTTTGGAGGAAAACCAGACAACATCCCACAGTGAAGAATGGTGGTGGCAGCATCATACTGTGGGGATGTTTTTCAGCGGAAGGAACTGGGAGGGTAGTCAGGCTTGAAGGAAAGATTAATGCAGCAATATACATCATGGATGAAATCCTGCTACAGAGTGCTTTTGACCTCAGACTGGGATGAAGGTTCATGTTTCAGTAGGACAGTGATCCTCAGCACACAAACAAGATATCAAAGCAGTGGCTTCAGGACAACTCTGTGAATGTAGGTGAGTAGGTGAGAGAGGCACTGAATGGACGGGAAGCAAGTTTGGACAACTGGAAAACCACTGCAGATGTGGTGAGGGAGACAGTTAGGATGGTACTAGGTGGACAGTGAAAGGAAGACAAGAAGACTTGGTGGTGGAATGAAGATGTCTAGGAAAGAATAAGGAAAATGGTTGGCGAAAAAGAACTGGGATAATCAGAGAGATGAAGAAAGTAGACAGGAGTACAAGGAGATGTGGCATAATGTGAAAAGAGAAGATGCAAAAGCTAAGAAAAAAACATATTGGGAGCTGTAGAAGAGGTTGAATAGCAAGGAAGAAGAGAGGACTTGTACTGATTGGACAGACAAAGGGACAGAGCAGGAAGCAGGTTAGGGTGGTAAAAGATGCAGATGGTAATGTGCTGACAAGCAAGGAGAATGTGTTGAGAAGGTGGAAGGAATATTTTGAGGAGCTGATGAATGAAGAAAATGTTAGAGAGAGCGAGAGAGAGAGAGGAGAGAGAGAAAGAGAGAGAGAGAGAGAGCGAGAGAGAGAGAGAGGAGAGAAAGAGAGAGGAGAGAGAGATAGAGAGACAGACAGGATAGAGAAAGAGAGAGAGAGAGAGAAGAGAGAGGGAAGGATGATATGCAGAGAATAAATCAAGAGTGCAGACACTTAGTAAGATGAATGTGAGGCACCTATGAAGAGGATGAAGAGTGGAAAGGCAGTCAGTCAGATATATTCCAGTGGAGGCATGGAAGTGGTCTTGAAGATTGCAGTGGGAGTTTTCTAACCAGATTGTTTAATAAAATCTTGGAAAGTGAGAGGGTGCCTGAGGAGTGGAGATGAAGTGGGCTGGTTTCTGATTTTAAGAACAAGGGTAATGTGTAGCTGTGGCAGCTAGAGCTCCCCCTCTAGCTGCCACCTTATCGTGGTGGGGGATGATCCTAGGAGCTATGTTGTCAGGAGCGTTATGCCCCTTGTAGGGTTTTCCAAGGCAAACAGGTCCTAGGTAATGGGTCAGACTAAGGGCAGTTCAGAAGCTCCCATGACCAGTAAAAAAATCAAGGACCGAGACGTCGCCCGGTATGGTGGAGCCGGGGCCTCACCCTAGAGCCAGGCCTGGGGTTGGGGCTCACACGCGAGCGCCTGGTGTTCGGGCCTTAGGGTGTCCATAAGTGCATGTGGCACCAGGACACCCTGAGCCGGAGGTCGATGATCGACTTTGTAGTCATATCATCTGACCTTCGGCCACGTGTCTCGGACACTCGAGTGAAGGAGAGGGGCTGAGCTGTCGACCGATCACAGGAGTCTGAGTGGACCATGTTCTCCACCTCCATGTCGATGCGGCCCGCTCATAGTTGTGGTCACAAGGTCTCTGGTGCCTGTCGCGGCGGCAATCCCCGAACCCGGTGATGGCTGCTGGAAGTAGGAATGCCTGTCAAGATAAGAAGGAGTCCTACTTGTCTTTGTTGGTAGGTGGGACCCCGGAGGCAGCTGACAGGTACCGGCAGGCCAAGCGTGCCACAGCCTGTGCAGTCGCAGAGGCAAAAACCCGGGTCTGGGAGGAGTTCGGGGAGGCCATGGAGGAGGACTATTGTCAGGCTCGAAGAAATTCTGGCAAACCGTCTGAAACCTCAGGAGGCGGAATGCAGCTCACCACCAGACGGTCTACGGTGCGGATGGGGAGCCGTTGACCCTGATTGGGGATGTTGTCGGGCGGTGAAAGAATGCTTTTGAGGATCTCCTCAATCCCATTGTCCATCTTCCGAAGAGGAAGCAGAGACTGGGGACTGAGAGGCAGATTCATCCATTACCCAGGCCAAAGTCACTGAGGTGGTTAGAAAGCTCCTCGGTGGCAAGGCTCCCGGGGTGGATCAAATCCGTCCTGAGTACCTTAAGTCTCTGGATGTTGTGGGACTGTCTTGGCTGACACGCCTCTACAACATCGCGTGGCAGTCTGGGACAGTGCCTCTGGATTGGCAGACCGGGGTGGTGGTCCCACTGTTTAAGAAGGGGGATCGGAGAGCGTGTTCCAACTACAGGGGGATCACACTCCTCAGCCTCCCCGGTAAGGTCTATTCCAGAGTACTGGAGAGGAGAATTCGACCGATAGTTGAACCTCGGATTCAGAAGTAGCAGTGTGGTTTTCGTCCTGGTCGCGGCACACTGGACCAGCTCTACACGCTCCATCGGGTGCTCGAGGGTTCATGGGAGTTTGCCCAACCAGTCCACATGTGCTTTGTGGATCTGGAGATGGCGTTCAACCATGTCCCTCGGGGCACCCTGTGGGGGGTGCTCCGGGAGTACGGGGTCCGGGGTCTTTTGCTAAGGGCTATCCGGTCCCTGTGCGACCACAGCAGGAGCTTGGTTCGCATTGCCGGTAGTAAGTCAAACCTGTTTCCAGTGCACGTTGGCCTCAGCCAGGGCTGCCCTTTGTCATTATCTTTATGGACAGAATTTCTAGGCGCAGCCAGGGTGTAGAGGGGGTCTGGGTTGGGAACCACAAAATCTCGTCTCTGCTGTTTGCGGACGATGTGGTTCTGTTGGCTTCATCAAATCAGGACCTTCAGTGTGCACTGGGGTGGTTTGCAGCCGAGTGTGAAGCATCTGGGATGAAGATCAGCACCTCTAAATCCGAGGCCATGGTTCTCGACCGGAAAAAGGTGCTTTGCCCTCTTCAGGTCGGTGGAGTGTCCTTGCCTAAAGTGGAGGAGTTTAAGTATCTCAGGGTCTTGTTCACGAGTGAGGGGGATGAAGCGTGAGATCGACAGACAGATTGGTGCAGCATCTGCAGTGATGCGGTTGCTGTACCGGACCGTCGTGGTGAAGAAAGAGCTGAGTAGGGTGGCAAAGCTCTCGATTTACCAATCAATCTACATTCTGATCCTCACCTATGGTCATGAGATTTTGCTCATGACCGAAAGAATGAGATCGCGAGTACAAGCGGCCAAAATGAGTTTCCTCCATAGAGTGGCTGGGGGCTCCCTTAGAGATAGAGTGAGGAGCTCGGTCACTCGGGAGGAGCTCGGAGTTGAGCCACTGCTCCTCCACATCGAAAGGAGCCAGTTGAGATGGCTCAGGCATCTTTTCTGGATGCCCCCTGGACACCTTGCTGGAGAGGTGTTCCGGGCACGTCCCATCGGAACCCAACTCCAGATAAAGTGGAAGAAAATGGATGGATGGAGGGTAATGTGTAGAGCTGCAGTAACAACAGAGGCATAAACCTGATCACCCACAGCATGAAGTTATGGGAAAGTGTAGTCAAAGCTAGACTTAGAATATAGGTGAAGATCTGTGAGCAGCAATATGGTTTTATGTCAAGAAAGAGCAGTGCAGATGCAATGTTTGCTCTGAGAGTATTGATGGATAAGTATAGAGAAGGTCAGAAGGAGTTACATTGTGTGTATGTGGATTTAGAGAAAGCTTATGAGAGGGTGCCAAGAGAAGAGTTGTGAGGGTAGTGCAGGACATTTACAAGGATAGTGTGCCAGTGGTGAGATGTGCAGAAGGAATGACAGTCATTCAATGTGGAGGTGGGATTACACCAGGGGTGGGCAACGAGGGCCGAGACACTGCATGTTTTCCTTGCAACCAATCACCTCAGCAGGTGGGTTGCTGATGAACTTCTCCCTTGAACATAAACACCTGGTTGTCAATGAAATCACCTGCTGAAACACCTGAACATTAATGAAATCACCTGCTGAGATGACTGGTAGCAAGAAAAACCTGCAGTGCTTCGGCCCTTTATGGCACATGATTGCCCACCCCTGGATTACACCAAGGATCAGCTCTGAGTCCTTTCTTGTTCACAATGGTAATGGAAAGGATGACAGATTAGATCAGACAGGGGTCTCCATGGACTATGATGTTTGCAGATGACATTGTAATCTGTAGTGAGAACAGAGAGCAGGGTGAGTCTAGCCTGGAGAGGTGAAGATATGCTCTAGAGCAGGGGTGGGCAATCATGTGCCATGAAGGGCCGAAGCACTGCAGATTTTCTTGCTACCAATCATCTCAGCAGGTGATTTCATTAATGTTCAGGTGTTTCAGCAGGTGATTTCATTGACAACCAGGTGTTTATGTTCAAGGGAGAAGCTCATCAGCAACCCACCTGCTGAGGTGATTGGTTGCAAGGAAAACATGCAGTGTCTCGGCCCTCGTTGCCCACCCCTGCTCTAGAGAGCAGGGGAATGAAAGTCAGTAGGAACAAGACTGAGTGCATGTATGTGAATGAGAGGGAGCCCAGTGGTGTAATGGAGAGTGTGGTCGAGACGTGAAGTGAAGAGGTGAGTACAGGCAGCGTGGAGTGGGTGGAGAATGGTAGCAGGAGTGATTTGTGACCCAAGAATATCTGTAAGAGTGAAGGGGATAGTCTACAAGACAGCAGGAGACCAGCTATTTGACTGGCTTAGAGACAGTGGTGCTAACAAAAAGACAGGTGTCAGAGTTGGAGGTGGCAAAGCTGAAGATTTGGGAGTAACGAAGATGGCCAGGATTAGGAATGAACATAGAGGAACAGCTCAGGTGGGATGGTTTCGAGACAAAGACAGAGAGGTGAGACTGAGATGGTTTGGACCCAGGGTATATAGGGAGAAGGATGCTGAGGATATGGCCACCAGGAAAGAGGAGAAGAGGGAGGACAAAGGGGAGGTTTATGGATGTGCTGAGGGAGGACATGCAGGTGGTTGGTGTGATAGAGGAAGATACAGAGGACAGGCTGAGATGGAAACCACTGATCTGCTGTGGTGACCCCTAACGGGAGCAGCCGAAAAAAGAAATCAATAAAATATTTGTGATCGATTCATATAAGTGGTGTGGTGATAAACTCACAAGGAAGTCAGAAAAGGCCATGTTTGTTCAGAGTGCACAGGGTTTGCATCACTGCTCTGATGCCTTTCATTTTCACATTGATTTGCAACTCATGAATGCCATGATGCTAATTACATGGACATATTAGCACATAACCTCGAACTAAGCAGTGCAAGTCCAGGCACATGGTGCAGGGTTCGCTGGAGGCACAGCTGAGAGAGGCCAACATAAAGTGTGACCTTGCAAGCCTTCATCATCCATTTTATCTATGTGGACTGGGATTTTATTAGCAAATGCCTGAAGAGTCAGTTGCACCTTTGGGGATCCATGAGGATCTGATTTATCACTACGGACGGTGGTGCGAACATGGTCAAAGCTGTATGCAACTGTTGTGTTTTGGGCATCATCTAACAATCATTAAACTATTAGCAGTTATGAACAGCTGTCAGCGATGTGAATTGTATGATGCATTTTAACATGAAATAAAAATAAATAAAACCACATGGAATCCTAGATCATAACTTAAAATAATAAGTAGTTAAAGCTCGGGTCCTTTTATTGAGAGAGTAGCATCAACTTACAACGTGGCGCCATTTTGGGTTCAACTGCGCTGAACTACTGAATGAACCTTTTATGTTTTCAACATTTTTTAAAATCATTTAACCACATACAGCAACACATCGAGGTACAGGTGATATCAAAACCAATATAAAAATAGTTAAGCTATCAAATTTACATGAATTTACAATTTACGATGATTTATTTAATTAATTGAAAGCCTGATTTATGCTACTGCAGCTCTGTAACTCCGTGTCATGATGCCGTCGTATCAGTTTTAAAGTTCTCCGTCGCTGGATTATGTTGTATTATGGATTAATTTGTGCCTCAACAAGCTTTTCTTTCGACAATCATCACCTCCAAATCAACAGTAAGGTGTACAATTTCCAATTTTTACAGACTCCGTGTTGTAAATGTGCAGACTTTTGTGATCCATTTGTAATCACCGTGCGCACTACCAAAACTGTTAAAATAGGAGAGGAAGCAGTGAAAGCAGAAAAGTGTCAAATCACAGTTTTTTGCTGTGTCTGATTTAACAGGTGCACATCAGGCTGCGGGTCCAAGCCTGAGAACGGTGTGAAAAAAAAAAAAAATTAAAATTAAACTGATGTGTTTTAATCACGGAAATGACTCCGGTCTCACATGCAGCTATTTTTCCCTAATCGTCCTGTCGTTACTCTCTGTATCAAGGGACTCTAGTTAAAGCATACTGGGTAGCATCTTTGAAGACAAGACCATAGGAATTAGAGCCAAAGTTGGTTGGCCTCAGAGTGGTCCTGAGTGCATTGCATGCTGGTTATTGTAGGCTCTTTCCCTCATATGCAATAATGAGTTAAATTTGATCATGTTTGTTTGTGCTGCATCAATTTTAACTAATTTCGTATTACTTCTCAAGAGATCCTCCAGCATTTCTGAACACGCCCATTTCCTTAGTGACATCAGAAATGGACACTGAAAAAATAATTTGAACATGTTTGGATGTGCACATGTGCATGCATGTTTCACAGACTTACCTTTTTGTTCTACTTCTGCGTGAGCCGCAGGCAAAAAGACAAAAGAGTGACAGAGAAAATAGTAGAGTGAAAAGGGAGGTAGAGACAAGAGACAAAAATAGATTAATGATGCAATAATAAAGAAATCATAATAACACGATCTCAGATTTCCATAATTGTTCTCATATTTCATGGTAACCTTGTGAGAATGTGAGGGTGGTCTGTATGTGTGATTGGTAATAACATTACATGATGTCTGAGGAGACCACGCTGCTACAGGAAAGCGGTCTGATAGTAATGCATCTCACATGTGTCAAGCTCCACATGCATGTGTGATATACAGCCACGCCTGAGCTACGCACACTGAGACAAACCAGACAAGCACAGGATCCATGGCTGTTTGTTTTAAAGGGGGAACGAGGGAATGCAGCAGGAAACCGGAGGCAGCATGATTTTAAAGGGGTGGTACTGTGCAAAATTAGTTTTACATTACTGGCAAATAATGCTTTCTTCATCAAAGTCCCAGTGTGTGTGTGAACACACACACTGCTCTGCTGTCAGCAAAATTTAGGCTTTAAACCTTTCATTATAGGATTCTGTAACGGTTGTCACAAAGTCCATATCTGGACTCCTGCCTGTTCTTTAGGCCACACCCACATTTTCCTGTCTTCTGTGGATTTTTTTTCTCACTCATGTCTCCATTGTTTAGTGTGATGCAGCGGCTCTGTATTTCAATGAGAGACCTACAATTTGAAAATATCAATTCATGCTATATTTGAGGGTATGTCTATGTCCATTCATGGCAAAATGTGGGTGTGGACAAGCAAGAGATCCATAAAGGAAAATCAAGTGTACGCAACGTTTTCTAACAAAAACAATGTGTGTACATTTCTGTTTTTGCGCGCGCACACACACACACACACACACACACACACATCAGTGTGCTGCGCTCAACTGCACACCGGGATCAACTCGGTGGATTAAGAACATTGCCCAAGAGACCTTACTGATTTTCCTGTCTGACAGGGAATCGAACTGAGGATCCTCCGGTCACAAGGTCGCCTCTGAACTCTCGACCATCACCTGCCCAAATGGATAATTCATTAAGTGCTACTTTTGAATAGCTTTGTGAACTTCACTCGAGTTTGTCTACAGAAGCAGGAGTGCTGAGGATTCTACTGATGTTCCAGCAGGAGTGACGGCTCCACACAAACCAATCATCAACAAAAATCAATAAATAAATGCTTCAACTGACTTCAATTGGATCAATTCAGCTGGATCACACTTTTGATGTGTAATGTTATTTACCAATAAAACATATATTACTTCATTATTTAGAATAATAATAATTTTACAGTTTTTGCCAACTGCTTATAACCAAAAAGTGAATGCTTAAACTAAAACTTCAAATCCAAAACGTCCTCTAACAATAGCTGAAACACAATGTGACAATATCTAAAACACATCTTCTGCTTTGCACTTTGCTTGCAATTCTTCAACACAGTTTTCACAACATTACACACAGTTTCCTACATTAGACATTGAAGTCAAAGATAAAATATCTTGTTATCATTGGGAAAACACTTTTAATAAAAATGCAAAACACATCTGGCAATTGGAAATACTTATGCACACATCTGAAAACACACACACAGAAAGCTCACCACCAATCAGTCTGACATTTGGCACTACAAATAGAGCTCAGGTAAGCCATTTGATGATTCAAACGGTACATGATTCAAATCTGCAATCATGTAGGCGATAAGACCCAGAGAACACAAGGAAGACAAAGAGAGATACGTGGACAAGGACAAGACAAAGAAGAGCAAGAAGGAGAAATGTTTCAGATTAAATTCAAGTAACTTTGGTGGACCATGTGATCAACCACTGCCTCACACTGACGGAAGCTGCAGTCTAAAAAAGGTGCTGTCTCAATTAGGAAAAAGTGATGTAATAATTTGCAAATATTTTTTCTTTTGTCATTTAAATTTAGTTATTTCATTATGCCACAAGACTTCTCAAGTTACGTAAGTTGAAATAACTTTACGAGGTGAAGTTACAGTAACATGACTTGAGAAAATCTATACAAATTGTTACATCACTTTTTCTCATTGAGACAGTGGTTCATTTTTAGAGTGTGGAAAAAGGGTCCACTCAAACCACCACACAGTGGGTAGTATTGTCAAGTGCAATATCATTCTGATGTTACTGTACCAAGTAGGTAAACTACAGTACTGTAAACTCCTGTTTTCATTGTTTTGTTTTTTGAATTTGAACTGTACAGTACTCTATCTTTCTTTAGGTATTTGTAAGAAATTTCAATTTCTTTGTAAAAATAATAAAAAAAAATAAAAATGAAATCATTAATAAAAACAGAGAAATAACACTTTTGTTGCTAACTACTGTAGCTTTCAGCTCTTGTTTGAGGAAAAGTAAAAAAAATATATTGACTTCAGTGTTTTGTGGAAAACACATCAGTGTGTTGCTGTTGATTTGAAAGTGTTTCAAAATGTTGCATGTGTGTATCATTATGTTGCCAAATTTTGCAAAATGTGTAAGCAATCAGCAAAAAACTGTAATAAAACCACCAAATTTACCACAAACATATTATACTGCTGATTTCTGCAAGTCTCAGTTATTTCATGAAGAACACAAATATGACCATAAAAAAAACAAAAAAACAAGACAGGCAGTCAGAAGCACTCCCACTTCAGCCTAAGTGCCAGTTGTTTGTGTGTGTGTCATACTGAAATGTGCACACCCGCTTTGAGCCCCTTAAAGATGAATTCCATTGCACCTGGCTCCCCGGGGGTACTGAGCAGAATGCAAACATGGCAGAAACCTAATCCTGAAAACTTAGGCCCCTGTGTCTTTCGACATCGTTAGAGACCCACTGAATGGAACAGATCCCTGTGAGAGGAGGAGTGGGAGAAAGGAAAGCAGAGCTCTCAAATGAGAAAGCACAAAAAAAGAAGTACTGCATGGTACTGATGCGTACATGCAACAAGCACTGCATGCAACCCCGGTTCCAAAAAATATTGGGGTATGATCGAAAATGTAAATAAAAAGAGTGTGATGTTGGGTAATCATTATCCCCTATATTGTTTGAAAACCATTCAAAGACTACGTGTGGCAACTTTTTTTATTTTACTGGCATCAAATTCAAAATGAGCACACACACACACACACACACACACACACACACACACACACACACACACACACACACACACTCACTGAAACACAATTGTACAATTAATTGTACAATTGTACAATTACGTGTAATGTAATTACGTGTAAACGTGTAATTAATTGTACAAAATCCTCCTCTATACCACTTCATCATGAAGATCAATAACTGGTGATACAAAATGCAAAGCTTGCACTGTGCATAATTTCTCCAATTCAGTGGCAGCTCTACCATCAGAGAGCCTCGTCCACAACTACCACAAAAGACTCCAAGCTGTCGTTGGTGTTAAAGGGGGCAATACACAGTATGAAGAACAGGGGTATGGAAACTTTTGATCAGGTTCATTTGGGTAATTCTCTTGTCATTTTGATTTAAAAAGAGGAAACACAGTTGTTTGACAATAAATGGCTTCACCCAACCACACTCACAGAAATTTACCCTAACTTTTAAGATTTATGTGTAATTTTATTACATGACAAATTCCCATTTATTTAAAATAATTTAATACAAACCTACCAAATAAACCTTACATGATGCATATTCATTACTGTAATAAATCCTATTCATTTGAAATGCATAATAATCAGCTTATGTATAGTATTATATAAATATAATTACTCGAAATCAATACTAATGAAAGTATTTATTTAAAATACATAAAGTATATTGTTTGAACTGCATAATAATTATGTTACCTATGCCATTTATCTTGTATAGGTAACATAATATGCTATTTGTAGTGTCAAATGTCAGACTGATTGGTGAGTTTTCTGTGTGAGTGTTTTCAGATGTGTGGTTAAGTATTTCTAATTGCCAAATGTATTTTGAATTTTTATTAAAAGTGTTTTCCCAATGATAAGAAGGTATTTTATCTTTGAGTTCAGTGTCTAATGTAGGAAACTGCGTGTAATGTTCTGCAACAACTGTGCTGAGGAATTGCAAGCAAAGAGCAAAGCAGAAAATGTGTTTTAGGTATTGTCACATTGTGTTTCAGCTGTTGTTACAAGAAGTTTTGGATTTGAAGTTTTAGTCCAAGCATTCACTTTTTGGGTATAAACAGTTGGCAAAAACTGTAATATAAAGATGATTTAGTGCACCCTGCTGGAATGGCGTGTTAGTTCAGATGACAACATTAGCAATGTTAGGTAATATCTGTACTTTCTATAAAAATATTTGTCCTATCAATGTTCCGTTTTGGCACCATTCATCCTTGACCCAACATACATAGGCATACAAAAAGGCAAATGTCAGTTGTCCCCAGTCACACACACACACAGAGCTTTTTGTTTTTTCTACATTCTGCTGCAAGGAGGTGCTTTAAATTTTTACACATGCACAAACAGAGACATTGGTGCAAGACATCAAAAGTAATACTCTTTTCACTCATGGTAACAACAATAAACTGACTAAACCAATTGAACTACAAAAACAAATCAGTAACACTAACAATACTGTTAAACAAACACAAATTAATATTACTAAAACACTGTAAAAAAAAAAAAAAACCTAACACTGAACTACAATAACAACATTTAAAACCCCAAAACCATTGCAGCACCATGTCCATTGTTTACTAGTTAGCTAAAATTGTAAATTTATCCAAACATATTTGTCCTATCAACTTGACCCAAAATACATAAGCATGCCAAATGGTAAATGTCAAGCTCTCCCTGGTTTCTGTGTAATCGAAGACATACACATGCATGCACACAGAGGCCACTTGGCTATATATATATATATATATATATATATATATATATAGATGTGTGTGTGTGTGTGTGTGTGGTGTATAAACAAGTGAAATTAAGTTGATGAAATATTTTGTGATCATACTGTCTGCAATGAATAGAAGTCAAAGTCAATGTAAGTATCACTGCATTGCTTTTTATGATTAATTTTATTTGCATTTTCCATAACATTCCAACTTTTTATGATTTGAGATTGTATGTATTTTTATACCCTAAAAACCATGTTAAATATCCCAAACATTGCACAAATGTGCAAACTGAAACTGTCCTTCTATAAAATGGCTTGATTAGACCTCCGTGACATGTGTCACAGACTTCCATATGTGGATCGTGCTTGCTCTGTGAGACATGCCCACATGGTCTGGGGGAGAAAGGAAAACACATGCATGCACTTGCACACACGTGCACCCTTTTTTAAAAGAAGTCTTAAGGGAGAGGAAGGGGAGCGCTAAATGTACAGCAATAGGCACAGGAACAGGTCATTTTGTAGATACCCAAATTTGTTTGTATTATAGGATAGATAACTTCAATACCAGTAGGGCATGTTGAGTACAAACTTTAATATTTAATATTTGAAATCTCCAGTGTTATTCCCTGATAACCAATGACTGATGTTGTTATGCTGTGCATAATATGACCCCTTTAATCTGATCACAAACCACAGGATGCTTAGGCACTCTTGCTGCACAGAGACCCACACACGCACAGAACAAACATTAAATCCTTGACTCATGAAATATGCATGTTAACTGGTGCAGCTCAGAACAACTCCCAATAAATAAGCAATCTCAGGAAAAGAGATCATGTTCAACTCCAGCAAGTGTGCATGCGGGTGAGCACATTACGTGTAGTGTAGTGTACAAGTTAGGACAAAAAGGAACGTAGATGCACCGGGATGCGTTTGGTGGAAGGACAGAAATTCACATGTCAGATGAACTCATTTGTATATAAAAAACTCTACTGGACTTTGATACATACAGATTAATGACAGCAGCAACCAGAAACAAAGGAAAACACACAGGGTTCAAGGTTACAGCAACTAACAGATTGAAATGAAAAAAGTGCAGCAGCAACAACTATACCAAATGGAACATAAAATGCCACACAAATGTCATACAATCTGTATTATGAGGATCATTAGAAAAGTCTGTCGCTGAGCTAATGCAGGATTTTTTTTTTTCTTCTCTCCAAGACCCACTTTGATTTTTTTATTTGTTTTTTTTAGCAGAATTATGAAATGAAATTCTTTGTCTGATGCCATGGATGCAGCATATTGGACATAGTGTTGCTGTTTGTCTGTGTGAGCACAATAACTCATGATGACTAAATGCTCAGCATATTATAATAACTCTGAAGCAGTACCTCCGCTGATTAGGTTTTCAGGACGAGTTTGCGCAAGTAAATATTAATGACAGGAACATCGATCTTTCAAAGACATCTTAGTGACACTGAAAAGTGGGGAAAGTGCAGATTTACACCACTGGCTCCCTGTGAACAACAGATTGCAACATGAATCTATGACATTTCCAGATGCATAGTTTTCATTTTTTCAGCTGCTCCTCTTTGGGGTTATGTATTCTGCATCTTCATCTGTCAAAACAGCCACCTGTGTGTCTTTCTGCACTACATCCTGAAGTTTCTTCTCTTCCTGCGTGGCAGATCCATCATTAGCATCTTCTCTCTATATAACCACTCTGCACAAGCCCAAACCATCTCGATCGCTGTCAATCTCATATGCTCATTTCTAATCTTGTCCATCTTCATCATGTCCCAAAGACAATTGCAACATTTCAGCTTTGTCGTTTCCAGCTCCTGCAGGCACCCTTCAATCCACAAATCAGTGCACCCCACTCTATCTTGCCTGCATTCTCTCTTACCATCTCTACTGCACTGAGTCATTCAGACTCAATCTCATCACATCTACGCTCTGGGGACTGTTAGTGCATAAACACTGTTGCTGGTGAACATATCAGGACTTTGTCAGTTCACTGTTGTTAAGATGGTGTTCATGTGACCTGTCCATCTGGCTGATTGATTGATGCTTTGTTCTCTACCGAGCTCAAGTTATGATTAAAGAGGCAGACCGCCATTGACGTCGTACCTGAGCACTGTCAACACAGTTTGGGACCTTCACAGATTCTTATGTCCATCCATTGGGTCATCCATCCAATCCTCTGAGCTCCTCCAGGACGGGGAATATGAGATGTACGGGGAACTGAGTAAATCCAGAGCATGCTGAGGACTTCTGGAAGCATCTAATAGATGATTCGGGACTACTGTTCCTTGTATCACTGCCTGTCGTTGATCACTGTGATGCCAGTTATATTCTATTTTCTGACACCCTGCTTTCATCATTCGGATTTCGTTCTTTGCATATGTGACAATTCTTTGATTCATTTCGTTTTTGTTAGTATGGCCAAAGCAGATGGTCACCCCAGTGAGTTTGGTCTGTTTGTTTGTTTCTTCCCGCAATCAAAAGCACTTGAGGGAGTTTTTCTTTAACACTGTCGCCAGTGTGCTCACTCAGGGGGTAGGTAACATTAACCCCTTCTAAGCTTGTATATCCATTGATGGGAAATTTCCCTTTTTTTGTGAGATCATGACAAGCCAAAATGAGGGGGGTGGTAGGGGAGTTACAGCTATAGTCAATATTTTAAGCCATGACAAGATTTTTCTTTGGTACCACTATAATTCTATTTCTTAGCATTTAGATAAGGGATTCATAATATGATATTGCCAATATGATCAAAATTCATGCTATTTGGAAACCATTTAGAATTTCAACCCCTAAGGGGAGAAATTCAAGGATCAGATGCTATGAAGAACATTGGTAGATTTGGGAAGTGATTTACGTGAAATATTATGGATGTTTAACTCAAGATGGGTCACAGGTAGTCTCAAAAACTTCACATAGTTAGTCTGCATGACGGCAAATGAAGGAAAAGACAATAGTCACTGTGGAATTTCCCTCCAGATAAATTGTCCTCTTCATTAAATGAGCGTATTTTTGCAACATGTTACAAAAATAAACCTACATTATAATGCTTGGATTTGGTAGAAACTACAATTTTCTCAATTTTGTGAAATTTGAAAGGCCGTATCTTTAAAATTTTACTCTGTTGAAGCCCCATGGGGTGACTTATGTTGGCACTGCACAAATAAACTGAATTCAAATGCTTATACTGGTTATGGGTCATGAGGGGAGCTGGAGCCTATGTCAGTGGTCAGTTGGCGAAAGGCAGGATACAGATCATAATGTCATCTACAAACATCATAATCCATTGACACTGTGTCATCTCATACATCAGTCTCACCAACACCACTGCAAACATGAAAGTGCAAAGAGATTGCATATTGCAATTGCAACCTACAGTAGTGTTCAGAATAATGTGCTATGTGTCTAAAAAGATTAATCCAGGTTTTGAGTATATTTCTTATTGTTACATGGGAAACAAGGTACCAGTAGATTCAGTAGATTCTCACAAATCCAACAAGATCAAGCATTCATGATATGCACACTCTTAAGGCTATGAATTGGGCTATTAGTAAAAAAAAGTAGAAAAGGGGGTGTTCACACATAATAGTAGCATCTGCTGTTGATGCTACAAACTCAAAACTATTATGTTCAAACTGCTTTTTTTAGCAATCCCGTGAATCACTAAACTAGTATTTGGTTGTATAACCACAGTTTTTAATGATTTCTTCACATCTGCGAGGCATTAATTTGTTGGTTTGGAACCAAGATTTTGCTCGTTTACTAGTGTGCTTGGGGTTATTGTCTTGTTGAAACATCCATTTCAAGGGCATGTCCTCTTCAGCATTTATGCAACATAACCTCTTCAAGTATTTTGACATATCCAAACTGATCCATGATACCTGGTCTGCGATATATAGGCCCAACACCATAGTAGGAGAAGCATGCCCATATCATGATGCTGCACCACCATGCTCACTGTTTTCACTGTGAACTGTGGCTTGAATTCAGAGTTTGGGGGGGTCGTCTCACAAACTGTCTGCGGCCTTGGACCCAAAAAGAACAATTTTACTCTCATCAGTCCACAAAATATTCCTCCATTTCTCTTTAGACCAGTTGATTTTTTAATAGGGGGAATTTGTGGGGGATTCTTACAAATAAATTAGCTACACACAGGCGTCTTCTAACTGTTACAGCACTTACAGGTAACTCCAGACTGTCTGTTAGCATTACTATTATTCTGAACACTACTGTACACTTTCAACCCCTCCATCATTCCTGCCACACACCTCACCACTGTCAAACTGTCCTTATACACCACCTGACATACTTCTACCACTTCTGACTTCCTCTCAGCACCCTACCATAAGCTGTTTGTAAATCCACAAACACACAGTGCAACTCCATCTGATCTTCTCTATACTAAGTCATCAGCAATCTCAAAGCAAACATCATATCTGGAGTGCAATTTCTTGACATGAAACTATATTGCTGCTCACAGATCTTCACCTCTCCTCTCAACCGAGCTGCTACTCTGTCCTATAACTTCATGCTGTGGCTGATCAATAGATTGCCCCCCTCTAGTTACTGCAACTCTACCCATCTCCCTTCTTCTTAAAAAATTTCCCTGCATTCTTTAGGCATCCTCTCACAGATGTTAATCAGATTAACCTCACCTGACATCTGTTTTAAACATCTCCATGTCTCCACTGATGTGTTATCTGGACCACCTGCCTTTCAACACTTCATTATCTTCATAGCTGTCCTCAATTCATCCTTGCTACTTTATTCTTCTTATTTCACTCTTTGCACATTATTCAACCTGATTTCCACTCATTTTCTTCATTCAACCAATCCTCAAAATACTCCCTCTGCCTTCTCAAGATAATGCCCTTGCTTATCAGCACATTTCCATTTGCATTAATGAGGGAACCCTAACATTTTTTACTACTGGCTATATCTTAGCATTGCTCAGCAGTGGACAGTTCATATTCGTATCATTGGTGCCTCATGCAGAGTACATGGTGCAACACAAGTGTCATTGAAATGTTTGCAACCATTTACTTAATACTCAGACTAATTTTGGACTTCTGGTGGTTTAACATTATATCTCTGGTACCTCATGGAGTAGATGATGTAGCAGATGTGTACAGAACCTTACCATATGACATGGACCACCCCGGCACGTCAGAAGCCACGCGGCCGGCCGCCAGCAATGATGGAAGTGGGTCCAGGACGCAGGGCCCCGGGGGAGCCAGGAGAAAAGGGGCAGCGGGAGTGCACGGGGGCCAGGAAAGGCAGCCCCTGCCGCCACCGGGCAGCACAGCAAGCGGCCCAACGGCGCTGGAACGCACCCCCGACAACCCCCCACACAGGGTCACAGGGGGCCGCCCCAAACCCGAGGGAAGCACACAGGGCGCTGGCATGGGCCCACCAATAGGGGGAGCCCCAGAACCACGCCACCTGGGCCACGGCCCCCAAGGGCAGGAGCGAGTGGCGGCAAGGATGGGGAGCAAAGGAGACACCGCAGCCGAATCCAAAGCACCAGGTAGGGACCACCGAGCCACACGAGGCCACACCAGCCACACCAGCCCCCCAGACAAGAGGCAAGGCCCGACCCCGGGCTAGAGCACATGCATGACATTTTGTTCCACTCTTCCTGCAAACACGTCTTACAGTTTTTATTGATTGCTTTGACGCAACAGTCAACTCAAAATCCACATTTTCAAAACAGTTAACACAGAGGCCTAAACAGTGCCCCCAATGGTCAAAATGACGCATTTTGTTTGCAAAAGGCTCTAACTGTGCCAAAACATTTAAAATAAGGAACAAAAGCAAATTTTGCCTACAAACTGCACAACTTGCCCACAAGTGTATGAGCACTTACAATCAATCATAACACAATGGACAACAAAATACAAAATACAGCACTCAGTGTGAATCAGTGCACCATTGGTTGACATTGTAGCCCATAACTGTTACATGCTAGTGCCGTTTGCTGCCTTCTTGCAAAAAATGGATCCAGAATCAGATATGCTTTGAATGCAAATTTTATTGATTCCATTACATTCTTTTTTTCAGGCTTTTTTGTGTCTGACAACTGAAATATTCCTACAGAAAGTATGCAAATCAAAATACGTAAAATCCATTAATGTAGGCCTATAAGAAATTAGGAAAAAAAAAAAAATCAATCTTTTACCATAAAGAACAAAACTCTTTAGTAGGCCTATACTATAGAGTACAGTAAGAGTAGAGTACAATTGACACTCAGTCTCTTCTGTCTTGACGAATGAGCCACGTGGCCTCATCCACATCGTATTCAATGTTCTCTCTGGCAATGCAGCGAGGGAAAAACCTTCTGGCATGCCTGATCCAGCCTTGGCATGCCTCTGCATCAATATCTTGGGCTGCAGCAGTCATTGCATTGAGCAAGGGCATCCGACCATAGGGGTTATGATCATAAACCTTCCATCTCCAAGCACTAAAGAATTCCTCTATCAGATTCAAAAAAGGGGAATATGGTGGAAGGAATTGCACCATCATCCGAGGATGGACTGCAAACCACTCATTTACAATACGAGAGTGGTGGAATGCCACATTGTCTCATATGATGATGAACAGTGGCAAGCCAGGCCTCAACAGCTCTCTCTCCTGAGGCAGGATCAGCATGTTGTGAAGAGCATTCAGGAATGCTATGAGGTGCTCGGTGTTGTAGGGGCCAATGGTGGGGATATGGCACAGGACACCATCATTGGAGATGGCAGCACATATAGTTATGTTGGCGCCCCTCTGCCCTGGACCTCCAATAGTGGTCCTATGCCCAATGAGGTTTCTTCCTCATCTCCTTTACACAGATTGAAGCCGGCCTCATCTACATAAATGAAGACGTGAAGTGCCCCCTCGGCTTCAAGCGCCATTATTCTCTAAAGAAAAAAAGGTCAAAATTACAATTACGTAAAAGTGACTCTAGTTGACTCTACAGTAACTGTATGATATGACAAGGCATACAGTAACAGTAATGTTTCCTTACCTCCACATATTGGCATCTGGCCTCCTTCACAGCATCAGAGTTCCTTTGAAAAGGAACTCTGTAGAGCTGTTTCATTGCCATATGGTTCTTCCTGAGGATGCGGTCTATGGTGGTCTCGCTCACAGTATTTATATTTCTAAATACTCCCTGATCTGCAATTACTGCAGCCCTGATTTCTCGCAGCCTAATGGCTGCCTCCTGCTCAGCATTAAAATTCTTCTTCTACCACCAGTGACTGGTAGCCTTTCCAATCTATAAAAAATATATGAAATAGGAATGTGGAAAAAAAATTACATGAAGTACTGTATATTAACGTACTGCAGATATGTTTGTATATATTGTAGGCCTATAACATTACCTGTTCTCCTGTTGAAAATCTCTGACAATTGAGGCCACAGTGTTTCTGTTTACAACAGGTTGGACTCTTTGTCCAGTCTTTCTATGTGAAAGGCCATGATTTATAACATGATCAATTATAGTTGCCTGAATTTCATCAGTAACTTGAGCCCTTCCAACTATACCTCCACCTCGCACACAGACTCCTCTACCTCTACCTCGGACTCGTCTACCTCTTACTCTCACTCACATCTGTCTTAGACCTCCTTGATCCATGCTTGCAAAGAACAATACAGGCATGGCACCTTTTAAGGCCTACTACAGACTGATTGCAAATTGAAGATTTGTGTGAAGAAGTGTCAAACAGGTGCTTCAGTGATTGCATACTGATCAGATAGTTTCTAATAGCTGGGAACATATGGTTTCTGTTAGGATACCATAGCTAAAACAATTGAGTTTTGACTATCTGTTATAACGGTTTTGAAAAAGGGTGGGGGAAATGGGTCAATTCAATGAGAATGGGTTAACACATTTGCAAGAGGTGTCTTTTGCTCTGCTGAGATGGTGATGATGAAGGCTGAGAGGTTTCCAGTTTCCAGGTCAAAGCAATCAATAAAAACTGTAAAGTGTGCAACTGTATGGGTCCACGTTGTTGCATTTTTCATTTCAAAATTCTCTGCAAATTCTTTATTGGGGACAGGTCAGGACTGCAGACAGGTCAGTCCAGTACATGTATCCTCTCCTTCCACAGGCTTTTAAATGTTTGTGTCCTAACTTTTTCTGATTTGGGGTTGAAGACATTTGATTTTTTCATAGGCAGCTCTTTGGAAGTAGATGAGCTGATTGATGTTTTGACGAAGTTCTGCGCATGCATTTACCTACTGAGTGAAAGATTTTGGGAAACACTGTATTTACTTGTACTTGTGGAAAGTTCATATTTAACCTATGAGTACCTCATGTGGAGTCTGTACCTGCTCCTATGTAATTTAGATCAATTTGCATACTAACCAGGAAACCTTTGTTTATTTATTTATTTATATGTTTATTTATTTATTTATTTTGCATTTTTGATGTGGCATCTTAAGAATGGTTATACCAGTGGAAAGGTCCGTTTTAGTACTTCATGTCGAGAAGATGTTCCAAAATGACTACTGCTATATGTCCATTAACTTGCACTCCAGTAACTGATGCTTAATATTTTGAATTCTTGAGAAATGTCGTGGTTTGCAAGGGAAAGTTGCTATTTACACCATCAGACCCACACGGGGAGTGTTCTGAATTCTCAACCTAAGCACCTGGACATATTCACGACTATCTTGATACATTTCCACTAATACCTTCCACATATAATAGCTTGGCCCAATCTTACATCGAATACTGTAAGTAAAACTTTAGTGTGTTTCCATGGAGACACGGAAAACATGTTCCATTCTGGTCCTCAGTCTGCCTCAGCATCACATCGGGACATCATGCACCACAGGTGCCTGTTGTTTCTTTAAGGCATCTGTCAGTGTGCAGAATGATGGTTGGTGAAATGCCTGTTGAAGACTTCTCAAGGTTAGACATTTTTGTGCTGCTAATAATTCTGTCAGCAAGAAAGAGCATAATAATAAAAGCAAAAATATAGCGAATGACAAGGTGGCTTTCCTAAAAATGTCCTTGTTTCCAAGAATGCATCAATAAGAATGCTTTCTCACAGTCAAGCACTCGGTGGTAGTCATAAATGAATTCTGCAGAGATGCAGGAGCTATTAAAATACGTTTGACTGATCCTGAACAAAACCACTTAGGCTGCACTATTTATTAGGCGGATGTGGACCTACTGAAAAATATCTGCTGTGAAATCTACAGATTATTCTCTTTATTGCAAACAAGGTTCTGAAACAATATTACAGAGCAACATCAGCAGCACTGTAAAAGAAATGAGAAAATACATTCTTGTGTAAACAGAGAATGCATCCTATGTCTTATTTTATGTTCAGTAAAGTGTGGTGGACATGCATCTGCTTTATTTTCAAATTCTCTGTAATAGAATGAACAGCTCATTTTCTTCTTCTTTTTCTTATGCACATTTAACATGCACACACAGGAACAGAGTTCACCTGACAGCATGGTGACAGTGGTTATGAGAACAAAAAGGTTAAGGCTTTAATTCCACCCATGCCCACATCCTTTCTGAGTGGAGGTTGCTGCATATGGTTCCTATATCTGAATCACCATCAAACAAATAAATTAAGTATGATGCTCCATTGGGTGCCACTGCCCAAACCAGTGTCTCTAGACCTGGGGCAGTTCGTTGCAGAGACTGGACAGTCATCAATCACCCATAAGTCTTCTGAAACAGGTGTTTTAAGCTCAAATTGGGTGATTCTAGATGTTGCCATCCTGGTTGCCAACTTCTGGTCAATCCATAAATGGGTAATGGGCAGAGCATGGGCAAGACCGGTGTGTCCTGGTTCTGGTGTTTGATCAAAAGATATGTTTGCAGACTGTACAGTGGCTTTCACAAGTAATATCTTGGATGCAGGAATTTTAGACTATGACAACCATATTGTCAACATCATCATGGAACTATCAGTGCATCTAATCAAGCTAACAATATCTACTAATTTGTGTTAACTGTGTTAACATAGAGGTGAAATATCACTCAACAGAAATACTGGAGCACAGAGTTCTTAGAGGTCCCATTAGTACAATTAACCACACAATACACCATATTATCTCACTTATTTGTTATATATATATATATATATATATATATATATATATATATATATATATATATATATATATATATATATATATATATAACTAAACCTGGACAATGTTCCATGGGAGTCTATGAGAACTGGCTCCCTTCTGGAACTAGTTTCAATACGGTGGTTTTAATATATAAATAAACTACAGCACATACACAGTGAGTACCCCCACCAAGGAAAAACCCTTATAACTCAGGAAGTACAGGGTGTAGAAAAAATGTAAATACACCATTGAAATCAGTAAATCAATCCAGTCAATTTAGGCTATAAATAAAATACTGCACTCAGAATTCATACCTCCACCAAAGGAAAAAATAAATCCTTACAACTTAGTTAATACTGGGCACAGAAAATGATTTACAACCGTGGTTAAAGCCTATAAAAAAAACAAGACCAAAATTTAGCAAAATTCGCCAGTAAAATAGTCAGTGCCCACTTTGTACGAGGTCTATTAGAAAAGTATCCTACCTTTTATTTTTTAAAAAAACTATATGGATTTGATTCATATGTTGTAAATATAAAACATCTACCGATTTAAATGAAATTGATATGGTGGTGGTAAAACAGGTCATTGAATGGATTGTAGAACCATTAACATACATCTGTAACTTATCATTTCAAACCGGTAAATTTCCCAATCAAATGAAAACAGCTAAGGTTGTGCCACTGTATAAGACTGGGGATAGACACCACTTCACAAATTATAGACCTATTTCTTTGCTTCCACAATTTTCCAAATTATTAGAAAAGTTATTCAATAATAGATTAGACAAATTCATAAATAAACATAAATTACTTACTGATAGTCAATATGGATTCAGAGCACATAGTTCAACATCACTTGCATTAATAGAATCAGTTGAGGAGATTACAAACGCCATAGACCACAAATTACATTCAGTTGGAATATTTATAGACCTTAAAAAGGCTTTTGGCTTTAGGGGGTTGGTGTTGCACTGGGTGAGAAGCTACTTAAGTAACAGAAAACAGTTTGTGAAGTTGGGGGAATATACATCATCATGCTTGGACAATGCTTGTGGCGTCCCACAGGGGTCAGTATTGGGTCCAAAACTGTTTCTAATTTATATAAATGATATTGTCAATGTTTCCAAAATATTAAAATTAGTATTATTTGCAGATGACACAAGCATTTTTTGTTCAGGGGGGGATTTGCAGGAGTTACTGAGGAGGATCAGTATAGAAATGGGAAAATTGAAAATATGGTTTGACAGAAACAAATTATCATTAAACTTAAGTAAAACAAAATACGTTATTTGGCTATTGTAATACAGACATACAGGTTCAGTTACAAGTCGAGGGGGTAGATATTGAAAGGGTACATGAAAATAAGTTTCTGGGGGTGATAATAGATGATAAGATAAACTGGAAGACTTATATAAAACATATACAAAGTAAACTGTCAAGAAGCATTTCAGTTCTAAACAAAGTGAAACATATTCTGGACCACAACGCACTCCGCGTTCTTTACTGCTCACTGGTTTTACCATATTTACAGTACTGTGCAGAGGTATGGGGTAATACTTATAAAGGTACAACACAATCACTATCAGTAATGCAGAAAAGAGCTATAAGAATTATTCATAATACTGGCTATAGAGATCATACAAATCCACTATTTTTATAATCCAAATTCTTAAAATACACAGACTTGGTTCATTTTCAAACAGTACAAATCGTGTATAAAGCAATAAACAATTTACTTCCAGCAAATATTAAAAATATGTTTTTTAACAGATCAGGGGATTGCAATCTGAGGGGGAAATTTAATTTAAAGCATCAGTGGGCACGAACAACATTAAAAGGTTTCTGTATTTCTGTCTGTGGGATGAGGATGTGGAACAGATTGGGAGTGGGGCTCAAGCAATGTCCAAGCATGAACCAGTTCAAACAGCGGTACAAAAATATGTTTTTTTCTAGGTATAGGGAGGAGGAAGGGTAATGAGGGTTAGGGTGTTTTTGTTTTTTGCTTCGGCTTGTAAATATACAGTATCTTGTAATTGTTGTTGTATCAAATGTTCGAAATAAACAGTTTTCATTCATTCATTCATTCATTCATTCATTCATTCATGTTTTTACGTCAACCAAGCTTGAACCTTCGTGCGCATGCGTGAGTTTTTCCACGCCTGTCGGTGACGTCATTCGCCTGTGAGCACGCCTTGTGGAAGGAGTGGTCCAGCCCCCACGTCGGATTTTCATTGTCTGAGAAGTTGCTGAGAGACTGGTGCTGTGCTTCATCAAAATTTTTTCCAAAACTGTGAGGCACATCCGAGTGGACACCATTCGACAAATTAAGCTGGTTTTCGGTGAAAATTTTAACGGCTGATGAGAGATTTTGGATTGTTTCTATCGCTGTAAGGACTTCCCATGGAGCGGGACGTCGCACAGCGCTCCGAGGCGACGTCATCATCCTGTTTCAAGCTGAAAACCTTCAAATTTAAGCCTCTGTTGACCCAGGAGGTCGTGAGAGAACAGAGAACTTTCAGAAGAGGTCGGGATCAGCAGTTTATCCGGACATTCCACTGTTAAAGGAGATTTTTTTAATGAAAGACGTGCGGACGGATTGGTGCGTCAGCTCGCAGCCGGCACAGCGCGCCCGCCACAGGAAAAACACCTCAGTGTTGATAACCATTTGTAAAATCCAGGCGGCTTTTGGTGGCTTTCAGTTGAGTGAGTATCTGAGAAATTGTTTAACAGCAGAGCATGTTCCAACTTGTCCTTAAGGCTTCCAATGGAGGTGTTTTTCCTGTTTCCTGTTTTTCACCTTGAAACAGGATGACGATGTCGCCTCGGAGCGCTGCGCGACGTCCCGCTCCGTGGGAAGTCCTTACAGCGATAGAAACAATCCAAAATCTCTCATCAGCCGTTAAAATTTTCACCGAAAACCAGCTTAATTTGTCGAATGGTGTCCACTCGGATGTGCCTCACAGTTTTGGAAAAAATTTTGATCAAGCACAGCGCCAGTCTCTCAGCAACTTCTCAGACAAAGGAATTCCGACGAGGGGGCTGGACCACTCCTCCCACAAGGCGTGCTCACAGGCGAATGACATCACCGACAGGCGTGAAAAAACTCTCGTATGCCCACGAGGGTTCAAGCTTGGCTGATGTAAACACACGTGATTCAAATCCATATGGTTTTTTAAAAAAATAATAAGGTCGGATACTTTTCTAATAGACCTCGTATTTTGTAATTTCTCCTTTCATTTTGGAGAATTTAACAAGGACTTCTATCCAGATTGATTCACTTTTGGAGCCAGCCTCAAGTGGCCATTAATGGAACTGCATGTTTTGGTTGTTTCACTTTGGCTTCATTTTTCAGCACTGGAGGTCACCGCTTGGCTGGTGCCCAGGGGTTGGATTGTGTGTATCTGCCATTGGACAAGTTGAAGGATATAGTTTTCATTCTTTTTTGCATAATGTACAGTGACAATAAAATAATTAAGGTGTTCTTCATCCAACAACTCTACAATGTAAAGAAAATGATCATTTTTAAAAAATTTTTGGTATATTACAGAGGAGATGGTCTTGGAGGAAATGCACCGTGTGCGTTGTGCACAGCACCGGGGCATACACGCAGACGAGGAGTGGTGACAGCAGCCTTTACCACCATTATCTCTGATCTCCAATGAGCTCAGCCAGCCAATACTCAAGGTTGTTTACAGACACAAATATTTCTTCCAGTCTTTCTCTCCTCTCATCCCCACCTGCCACATTCCTGTCATTTCATTCTTTGCCTGTCTCCTCGTTGTTCATCCCTCTATTACATCTTCCTTGTTGCTTCCACTTCTCCTTCCTGATGGCCCCGCCACCTCTCGCTGTGTCTTTTATCAGTTAATTCATTCTTTCTGTTCCCCGTCTGCTGAACTCATCCAACCTATTTCTCTCGATCTCGATTTCAGCTGTCGCTCTCTCACTCCCTCCTTCTGTCTTGTTGGTTCCTGTCCATCTTCTCTTGGTCTCTCTGAGAAAACACAAACGCCTGCATATGTGTGCACACAAACACACACACGCTCAGACAGTGTAAGCGCACACACAAACAGCTCGGCTCATGTCATCGTGATGAAGTCATTCCAAGGGCCCAATCTGACATAAGTCTATAATTGGACAGACAAGAAGGTGATTTTATCTTTTAATTAGCTTTCCTACTAAGCCACGTTCTATTGTCTAAATTAGACTGCGTGAGTGTTGCATAACATATCACTGGCTTTTATGATTAACACATTAAATGTGGTAGTAGGGTAATTGCTTCATAACGGCGTTTGGAGAGGCAGCATCTACTCTACTGCACAAAGATGTGTAAATGGATAGACATCATCCCGAGTGCTTTTAGTCCATTTATATCCATTGGGGGGGAATGGGATGAATGAAACAATATGTGTTATCACAGTACTATGAGTAAGATTAAATTTCACATTGCATGCACTTTATCAATATAATACACTTGTTTCTTTTTCACTCATAAAGCTATCTTTATTTAAAGTGTCAGGTTAAAATATAAGTTCCCAATTTACCTGTCATTCTGCAACCCACACATATGCTCACTAAACTGCTGTCACTCACTTACTCGCCTACGTACTGCCGCTCTGTGCTAATCTGTTTTATTTATTTCAAAACTACTAATTTATTTATGTTAGGCTGGCTCCTTCATTATGTTAGGCTGGCTACTTCATTAGATGTTTTTAAGTCTTGCTTAAAAACATATTTTTTCTCTAAGGCATTTTAAAATTGTTCATGTTCTAATCAGTGTTAGTCATGTTGGTCACTTTTTTTTTACTTATTTTTTGTTTTATCTGTGCTGTATTTCATTAATATCTTATTTGGAAAGCACTTTGTTACTTTGTTGTTCTTTTTAAAGTGCTCCATAAGTAAAGTTGGATTGGACTGGATTTTTAAACGTGTATCGTACAATGTACATGTTTACATTTACTGTGTTGTTTTTTTTGTTTTTTTTTTTGTTTTTAGGATCTTATTAAGTTTTTTAGTACATTTTAT
Organism: Thalassophryne amazonica; assembly: GCF_902500255.1. Taxonomy (NCBI): domain Eukaryota; kingdom Metazoa; phylum Chordata; class Actinopteri; order Batrachoidiformes; family Batrachoididae; genus Thalassophryne; species Thalassophryne amazonica. Next base: position 69,515,836 of record NC_047117.1, on the reverse strand, counting down.
ATGGTCTTATATGGTTTTACTGGACCGTTTATTAGAATATTTACTCGATTTACACTGGTTGGGCCTTGCTCAGAGTCGTGATGCTGACATTGTTTATTTTATTTTATATTAGTGTTCTATTAGTATGTATTTGTTCTATTTATTATAAGTGATTATGAGGACCACGAAGACCGAAGTGCAAAATTTCATTCTTTCAGGGTTTTCATTGGTTGCAATGACAATAAAGAACTCGTGCTCCTTGATCTTTAGGTAGTTACTGAAAGAATATTGCAGAATAAAAAATTCTAAGAGAGATTTATTTACTGGGGCTGCTGTTGGAAACATGATGATGACCATTAACATCTGTAAAAAACTCATAGGAAGAGTCATTTGAGGAGTTTTTTTTAACTCAGAAAAGGGAATGTTATGTTTACTTAATCTAATTACATCAGTTTCACAAAGCGTGATTGCTACAGACACATTACAGCAACTGATAATTAACTGATAATTTATATGACTGTGCTGCATTTGAACATTGCAATATTGTCTTCAGTGGCGGTCCTAGAGTGATTTACTCCCTGGGCGAAACCCCCTGTGTGCCCCCCCCCCGCGCACACTAACGTGGCCACCACCTCCGCCCCACCACTCATGAAAACACTAACTTCATCCAGAACACTCACAATCCCACAAATTAACTCACAACATCTATTTTCAAGAACAAATTTCCGGTTTTAATGACTACTGCAATAACAAACACAAAGAAATTGGCACAGTCTAATGTGTCATCATCCATGGACTTATCTGCAATGATCATCTCAAAAGTTTGCAGGAGGTTTTTTTTTTCTGCACGGTCGTGCAGCCCCCCCCCCCCCCCCCCCCCCCCCCCCACACACACACGATGCCGCCCCGGGTTGCTGCACAGTCGGCCCGCCTCCAGGACCACCCCTGATTATCTTACACCTGACTCCAAATTATGTTGACTAGTTTTCAGAAAAATTTTGATTTTGCCAGAATTTTCGAAAGATAAACTAGAGCCCCGCGCTCATAGAGTGCAAACCTTTGCCAACACTAGTTTCCAATTCTACTAATTTTTACCTTGGAAGAAAATTTACCTTGGAAAAACAATTCACAGTCAAAGTCCTGTTAGAAGTGACTTTTCATAAGCTAAATTAGATGTGATCAAATGTCAGGAGTATGTATTTAGTTCATGTACTTGAATTTAGCTTTTTTTGGGGGGGGAGGGGGGTGTTGTCAGGTTTTTCTTTTTTCAACCCTTTCAGTTTTGAATTCTTTTTCAGATAATTTTCACTGAACATTGATTATTTCTGCTATGCACAATTTGTCACTGCTTTTTGGTACTTGGTTTCTGACTGATAACTGTAAGACAGACAAACATAACTTTTGATGGTGTAGGCAAATCCATAACAGAAAAATCAGAGTGACTGAGGCATGTTTGATTGATATAATGCAAAATGTACATCAGATGAGCTTCTCAATATTAAATTCAAATGTCCAAAAAATCCACAATCCAGATCAGAATCCGGATCAAATTTTGTCAGGCGATAGTGAGTGCCAGCCTGCAGCTCACGTTCAAATATGATCGTGATTGGGGCATGTTTGATTAAGATATAACGTAAAATATACATTGGATGGAGTTACAATGTTAAATTTAAATAGCCATAAAATCTGTAATCTGGATCAGATCCAGGTCAACCTTTATACCATCCTACATAATGCATTCAAATGTGAAAGAAATTCAATTAGTTATGAATTTTTGGAAATTTGTTATTGAGTTATGAATTTTTGGAAATTTGTTCATTGTAAAAGATAGGGATTTTTCCAATTTTCCAAGATTTGTTCCAAGGTTGTTCACAAACAGACAAACAAATGGGCAAAAACATAACCTCCTCCAATTTTGTTGGTGGAGGTGATCATAATAATAATAATAATAATAATAATAATAATAATAATTATTATTATTATTATTATTATTATTATATAGAGAAGTTTGCCAAGTATTCCACATGTCAAAACATCAAAACACAACAGAAAACAAAATTTTGCATCCATAAGAACAGTTCAAATTAAATGCCAAGTGCAAATAAAATATACAGTGAGCAGATATAATTAAAATGAGATAAAACTATAAATGTAATGATAATCATTCTTGGTGTTGTGTTTATTGCCTTTTATTGCACTGATTTTGTCAGGCATTTTACTACCATTTTTTAAAACATGCTTTATAAATAAAATTCATACTATTCAGCAATATTATTGTGCAAATCAGGGGGTCCCTGTGGTTCACTTCCTTCCTTTGGGGAATTATTTATGTAAATGCAGGAGATAATTATTTGCATAAAGATTCCAACTTTGCAGCCACCTACACTTAAAGCCTGTACACAGGGATATCGGGGAGTGACGGCACAATCCTTCCTTCCAAATAGAGCAGCACAGGTGGATGTTATCATGAGTACTGTAGAGGTGTTTGCAACAGACAGTTTAAGTGCACTTTTCAGGAACTAAGAAAAGCCCCATGATAGTAATCACATGATGAGGCTTGGCAGAGTATGTCAGGTGACTCGACTTGGCTGCCTAAACTCGCTCGGCCTGGCAGGCTTGCGCACGCTCTCCATTATTGTGTCAATGTATGGATATTTCTAGTCTGCCCGCAGTGCAATGAGCAAGTATACACAGGTGGTTAATTACTGCCAAAGCTAGTTTGGCTGTTTGGCACACGACCGCTGCACGCTCATACCACAGAGAACCAGCAAAAGAGGCAGAGAGAGAGACAGAAAGAGAGAGAGAGAGAGCCCTTGATTTTAGTTTTGGAATGCCTCCAAAATCCTGCAGTGCAGGGAACACAGATGAGGAGTTGCAAAGGTATTGAAAGCCAAGAATCGCCATGAAAAAAGGGGAAGGATAGAGGGAGGTAAATTTCTTTGAAAGCTGAACCATACATAATTTAATTACCTGTTTTACAACCCACTTTGAGATTTGTTTACAACATGTCTACAGTGGACCAGAACAGTAAAGAAAAGTCCACCTGGAGCTACATATGAAGGGGTGACTCTTTAAAGAAGCCCACACGTTCCATTTTATGTAATCAGCTGCTGCGGTTGGAACATATGGACACACATGAGGTTACAGGACAAAGGTGTTTGATGAACATCTGAGTCTTTAGGACCCTGGTGCTTCCTGTGTTACTGTACGGATGTGAGACTTGGATGCTAAAAAGCGACCTAAGATGACAACTAGATGTCTTCAGTACAAGGTCTATTAAGAGGATCCCTGGGGACTGCTGGAATGACTTTGTGTCAAATAAATGGTTACTTGGAGGTGGCAACTTGACAGAGCAGCGGGAAAAGGATTTGAGATGCCCCAAACTGATCTGGACTGAAGGTGTCTTATTTTCATGCATTGCAGAGCTATTAAAGCAACAAGCTAATATAGTAGAATGGACTGACTTCAATGTACCTGCATTCTACACTTTGCAAGTGTAAAATCAAGGAAAATACAAGTATTGGACCGAAACTTCACATTGGCTCAATAGTAATTAACTTAGATTGCGATCGAGACCTTTGTTTTTCACTTGGGGTCATCACAGCAGATCAAAGGTGGATCTGCACTACCAAAATGTGGACTTGGGTTCGATTGACGGTTATGCTAACCTGTCTGGGGCCTTGGACCAGACACTTCAACCACATTGTCCCAGTCCGTCCAGCTGTAAAAGAGTACTAGCCTTAGCCTAGGAAAGTAACCAACAGTGGTGGGCACTGTTCAGCTAATCCGATAACCGGTAATTATCAAAGCTAATGTTTTTGCTAGCAGATTAGCTTTTCAGATAAGTTTTAAAACCATCAGCAGACCAATTATCTTCTGATAAATTTAGTTCCGATAACTTTCAGTCCGCTAACATTTTTTTTTTGCTTGTAAAATGAGCAAAGTTTAATGGTTAAAAACATTTGTAAACCCTAAAATCAAACATTTTAGTCCCTGTCGTGTGTAGATCAGTAGTTTGTGGCAGACTGGCTGTCGCTTGCTGATGACATCATCAATAACCGCAAGACGTGATTGGCCGGTCAACGCAGGGAGCATTGTGGGTAGTATAGTTCAGGTTCACTTTGGACGTTACACTGTTGCCGTCTGCTCGACACAAACAAAACGGACTAATTTTAACATTATTATTATTATTATTATTTTTTTGTGGCTGACTGGATCATTTAATCGGCAAGACTCGGTGGGAGAGAGGAGCTCTCACGGCACAGCTGTGTTACAGAGGGACTTTTCTTTACTGTTTAGAGCCTGTTTTGGATAATCAGGGTGCTTTATGTGGATTTATTTTTCTTCAGAGTTTAATGAATCCCACTGAAATTAACAGGTAAGAATTTATATTTACTACGTGTATTTTACTCTGCCAATCAATGCATTAATGGACATATTTTGGTTGTTTAAGCCGGAGGGTTCAAAACATGTGAAAAAAAGCAGCAGCTTTTAGCTCGTAAATGATGGTGTATCTAATAGCGAGATAAACTGTGACATCTAATACTGTGTTTTACTGCTTGTTTGGGGTTTAATTTTTTTATTCATTCATTTTTTTGTGCGTTCTTTTTGTGTTTGTGATCCTTGAATTTACCCAGCAGCCCCTGTGGCGCTTAAAGTGAAACTGTAATCTGATGTGGCCGTGTCCGAATCAATACTAAAAGTTATCAGTTATCGGTTATCTGTAATAAAGATAAAAAATTTTTCATAGTTTATCGGTTTAGCATCATAAAATATAACTTTTCAGTTATTGAATTAATGGTTATCAAAGCTAACTTTTTGTTTAGCTGTGCCCACCACAGGTAACCAATAATGGACTAGTGTCCCATCCAGCAGAAGTCACGTCCAGATACTCTCAGACTTGACTCGCCTTGACTCGACTGGACATGTGGTTCGGGTCAGGCGTTTCGATTCGAGCATTTCCGCTGTCAACCATATTTTAATATCAAGGGAGATCTACTTGAATTATAGTCATCGTTTGCTATTACAGCTGTTTTACTTCTCCCAAGCTTTCCTTCAAATGGAAATGTGATGATTTATTAAAGCCGCAGCTTGTGAGTGTTTCACAAAAGCGACAGTTTGAGCACCGTGTCATATATTTCCCAAAACAAGCCTCCATTATTGATCCCGCTTGATTTATGGTAACATTTCGGTGATATTTCACCGCATAATGTCTTGTAAACGTATCTTTCACAACAACACATCTGATGGCATTGATTTGATACACCAAGCACAACGGCATGATCACAGACGGCTGGATCTCCAGCCTGAATGTCAGCGAGCGGGAGTATCTTGTTTGGAGTTTCAGACATTATTACTCCTTTCGGGGGAAAATTGATTTCATAAATATTTGAAGGGTGCGAAACGAGGCCCCCGCTGAAGGTTAGGCCACGTAAAGCTTGAGGAATTCTCATAATGTAAAGTGTGCAGGAATGCTATCAAAGGACTTGTTTCATTTATATACAGTGCAAGTAACATTTCTCTCCAGCATTGTGTAACATTTCTCATGGCTAAACACACCCACAGGAGCCAGGTAGTGTATCACAACGCTACCTGATCCAGCCTGAGCACTTAGTCAGTACACGGAAACTCTAATGTACTGTCAAACGCTCTCTCTCTCTCTCTCTTCTCTCCATGTCCCTCTTTCTGTTAGTTGAACCATCTAATGGCTTTGGTTACAGATACGTTCTGTTTTTTTTTGTAGCTGGGGGGCAGGGAGTCCTCACCCCGATGCACCCATTGTTTATCAGATCAGCATGTATCTCAACTCTCATTGGACTCTATTGTCCCTGCGCTACTTTTCTTTATAGTGGTGAATCTATGCAATTGGTACCGCGCTCTATTTGCAAGCATGCAGTCAATTATACTGCAGATAAAAACCCAAACATGCAGATATGAAAGGATATGTGATAAGGGTGAAAACACACACCGACATAATCTGTTTCTGTGGAGTATGCAGGTGCGCGCGTGCACGGGTTTGGTGGGGCATTAAGCAGGTATCAGGTTGTATTTCCATCTGCTCCAAAGAGGGCTCTGATAGTCCTATTATTTAATCTGCTGGTCATTCTAGACGCCAGGCAAGAGCCGTTTAGCCAGACATAACTGAATGCTTCAGTGTGAGAGATCACCTTGGCCGTCTGTGCGGACCGTGGTGCCAAGTCTGTTCACTCTGATGTTATCAGACAGACTCAGAAACAGGTAGAAGTTTTTTTTTTTTTTTTTTACAGTGTCGACCCCCTATACTGCAAAGCAACCCCAAGCAAATTTTTGGACCGGTTTTATAATCTTCATTATAGTGTCAAGTATTTTTTTCCCCAACATACAAATACAAAACTGTCTTTCCATTGCCTTGTGTCACCATAAGATGAAAGAGAAAGTATTCCATTCTGGTTCATAAACTGAGGCAATTTCATCAGAGTTCAAGATTAAAACAAGGTTTTTCCTGTCATTTTCAGGAAATCAAGTTCAACTGCCTCAAATGGGAACTAGGGTCCACGAATAATTACTACTGTCAAGCCTCAGTAACCAGTGAGGTACAAGGCAGGAGCATTTTATTTGAGTCAAAGTTTACAATGTGTCCACTCATGTTAAAAAAAGTTCAAAAGGCCAAATTATAAATTTGGGGACCCTGAGTAATTTCAGAAAAGAATAAGCTCTCCATCATCAGCACTAACTGAGATAAACCAGAGATTCCCTAAATTTGGGGACTTTCCCCATTTTGAAACATTTGAACGCTCATAACTAACCAATGCTGACACCAACATACACTTATTATACATCAAAATGTCAAGCAAAGTCTCCTCTACAAAAGTATCCACTTCAATCACATACCACCTACCACAGCTCAAACGCCAAGCAAATAAAGGCATAAATCAAAATTCATTTTTTGGGCAAAAAACCCTCATTTACTTCTACCAAGTATTACTTACTTAATTTTTTTTTTTTTTTTTTTTTTTTTTTGCATCCACAACATCCCCTAGGTCTTTTAGCTGATCCAAAGTTTTGCATTTTTGACCTTGTACAAGCTGAGAAATAAATCATAATGTATGGGTGAAATAGGCCCTCGGACTTAAGAGGTTAAGGAACAATCTCTTTTATGTCAGAAGTCACAAGACACAATTCTGGAGAAATGTTCAAATGGAACAAACATGTTATTTAAGGATTTGCGGTTTCTAAGGCAAAAATTTACTCTCTACCCTCAGGACTGAATGAGATATAGCAAGGGACTCTTTCCTTTGGGTTAAAACTCAAAACACACATTTCAACTTAATTTAAGGAAAAATGTTCAGCAGGTGCAAAAAGAAACTCGGGGCCCCTGAACGAACACAGGTCAAAATCAGCTCTTTATCCTCAGTACTGACTGATAAATATTTACAGACTATCTCTGTTTGGTCAAAAGTCAAAAAAACACAATTTTGGTCATTTTCAGGAGAAATATTCAGTTGGATCAAACGCTGGGATGCAATGTGAGAACCTTTGGTCAAAAGTCAAAACAAGTCTTTCAATTCATTTTCTGGAAAAAATGTGGAACTGCAACTAGAAACTTGGGATCACTGAGAAATTCATATGGTGTCAGATCAGTGCCAAAACCACACTCGTGTAAAAAATGAGTTTGGGAGTATTATATAATTTCGCCCACATAGCGATGAACTGCGCACACAAATGATCAGTTATCAATTATCAGGGCTGTCAATCACAAATGACCAATCACAGCAGAGCCAGTACCAACCTGGTTCCCTCCTCCATAGTTCCAAGCCCTCCCCCCATAGTGCCATACGTTTCGAGCGAGAGACCAGGATTCCCCTACGCGTGAGCAGAAATCAACTTGGACAAAGTGGGGGGCTCGTCCTCTCTCGCAGCACCTTTTCCCATGCTCAAGGGAGGAACCATTTAATTGGGATGGGAGGTCTTGTATTTTTTACCATTTTATGAACAGTGATTAGTTGTCAAGTCATGTCAAGTGTGGGAGCATGTGCTGGCGATGCACTGGTGATACACTGGCGATGCACTTCGCTACATCCACAACACCACTGAACTGCCTTGGGTCCTGGATGGCAGCTACAGAGGCAGACAACTGGTCCATTCCTACATCTCCAAAACAACCATCTATCTGCCGCAGACAGATGAAATGTGGGCATTCTCTTGACGTTCTCCAGCTACTGAGGTTCTCAACACTAGGTCGCCTGCGTGCACAATCATGCACAAACGTGTCATATGGCCAAAACATTGAAACAGATGCTCCCTTACAACACAAGTGATACTTCTCCTCATAATCTTTCTCAGTAACCACTTGTTTGATACAGAGTCATTCCAGTGATACCCAAAGATCCTCTGAAGAGACCTCTTACTAAAGACATCCAGCTGTCACTTGAGGTCACTGGCTAGCATCCAATTTTCACAACCATACAGCAAGACAGGCAGCACCAGGACCAACACCTCTGTCCAGCAACAATGTGATTCCATAAGCTCGTCTCAGACGGCTCTTGATGTCAAAGGTCGATGACCCACAGACATGTATGTCACTGCCGAGATAAGTGAATATCTCTACGAGTTCAACACTAGATAGTGAGATGCCTTCTGCTGACATACAGAAACGGCAGTACATACATGGGTGCACACAAAGACAAGGTTTAGTAACACTTTCTAGGGCATATTATTTAACACAATAATAATAATATTATTTAACACAATAATAAGCATTAACTGACAGTACATTACATTTTAAATGGATGAAACACAGTTAATTCTTAAGCAACTGTTGGCTAATGTTTATTACCGCATTAAGTAATGTCAATAAATGTACCAATGTTGTAAAGTGTTTCCAAAGTTTATAATGCACAACTACAACTACTTCTTCTTTGTGCACCTTGCATACTGACCCAGGATTTGTTGCATGTCATGTTGTTTCATATGTCGGGATATACTCATGCATATATCTCCTGGCACCTTAACATAAACCATTTTTCTTGAATCGTTCACTATATGTGAGCTTCATGCAGCAGTAAGTTTAGTTCATCATATGCAGCAAAAACTAAAAGTTATTCTACGTCTGACAGTTTAAATTCTTCCACAGTATAAAGCTCTGTCATTACTTGAGTAAAGAAATCTTATTTTGACTCCTTCATCTATATATTTTGGTATTTTCCAGTTCAGTGCCTGTCCTCTTTACTTTATGTGTAATATGGCCTGGGGTTCCGCTGCTCTCTCTCGAGCATTAACGTTTTTGGTCCAAAGAACAACTGAGCTTTCAGCTGCTTTTCAAAAATAGCTGTCTTCTGAATGAAGTAAACTGTATCGAATTTTGTGATACGAAAACTAAATCGTGAGAAGCAGCACTCTGGGAATCACTTGAGATTCAGCAGTTTTATAAAAAAAGACAAAGGCGCCGTGTTTTACGGTAGCTTTGCCTTTGGACAAACCCTCTAAGCTGAAAAATAGAGTGGAATATCATCAAGGACACAAAAATATTTTTAACACACTGAACCTGAATGTGTCTGTTATGCAGCAGGCAGTAACTGTGAAACTTTTAAGTGTTGCAATTTTTTGGAGAAAATTACAACACTTAAAAGTTCCACAGTTGTTGGAGTGCTCTATATCACTTCATCGCTTTGTATTGCTCATCTCTCCCTTCACATCCTTGGAAAACATTAACATTTCAAAGTATTTTAGTATGTAAAATAAGAAATTAGAAACACTTGACATGTGAATTGAAATATTTTACTATGAGAGGCAACTTTTAATAGGCTCATGTGCAAGTAGTCAAAACATTCAGAATCCTCACAACTTCTTTTGTTTTAATTTCAATAACTGCTTAATTCAACACATGAATGGTTAACAATTCTCTTTCTTTTTAGAACGTTGCATTCAGCACTTAATGAGATTCTTGTAAACAGAATTTCTGAAAAGGTTTCCTTCAATGCACAAAATGATGGATGTTCGTCCATCAAAAGAAAACACTTTGACTCTGAGGTCCTTCACATCACGTTGTGAGATACAGACAAGCTTTCCATTCTGAGCATACCATTCACTTTTAATTCTGACCTTCTCATCCTGTGCCTTTGTCCTTATAGAAGGGTAAGCAGTAGGTCTGGCATCATCACCTGTGCTTGCTTCTGCCGCGTCTTTATGCGGACTTTGTGCTTCCTCGCTCTGGACCTCTTGCACTGAATCATCTTGTATACATGCTTTTCTGAGCTTTGCATTTTCAGCATCTCTGTCTTTTCTTTTGAACATCTGAAGAATTGTTTTGTTTTTGTTTTTGCTTCTGAACAAAAGGCTTTTACTCTTAGTGGTGGATGGCTCAATCCAAATATTGATGACATTGATACCAACGCTGGTATTGATATTTATTGATTGATACCAGTGTAATGAGATCGATAATTTAATTTCAGTTTCTCTCCTGTACACACTACTGCATTCAGAAAAAAAAGTTTTGTGTTGTACTTCCAGAACACACATTGCACTTGAAATTCTACTTGTTTTATAACATTTGTTCTTGAGCCATAATTTTGTACACTTTATTTAAGAAAAAAAAAAAAAAACTCCATAAAAGAAGTACAATGGGAGAAATTTTTGTATTGTAGTTTCTGAACACTAAATGAAAATTTAATTTGTTCTCAAGTAATAATTTTCTGCACTTTGTTTATTTGAGAAAAAACAGACAAATTGTTTTGTTACAGTTTTGAACAAAAACCTTTATTATGATAATCAAGTATTTTCTGTTTATCTACATATATACTTTGGGAAAATTCTGTCCTAGGTTTTAAGTAATTAATAATCCAACACTTAAAGGTTATGAAAATGAATTCATATGTATCACTTTGATGATGCATCCACCTTAATTCTAAAAACGTGTCACTACTGGTATCAGTATCTGCGATACTGGCCATGCATTTAATTGGTATCAAATCACACCACCAGTTAGTCGCTACTTTGATGGTTTTCCCTCTCTTTTTCCAGAACCAGCATCTAAAACTAGTCACAGATACGCTGTCTAATGTAACACATGACAGCATGTAAACCAACTACAAGAATGTTTAGAATTTAAGGAATCCTTTATTATTTCTCCCAGTGCAAACACCACTAATAACCCATAGTCTGTCATCTGTTTGTGAGAAAATCAAGGGCACCGTTTCACAGGGAAACATGGGCATCCACGTTGCTCACATTTCAGTCATGTCGAAAATGTCTGAGCTACATTCTGTGATGTTAGAATAAAAGTACACAATATCCTAAAAGAGATACGCATTTTATTTGGGAGATTTTCTGCACTAAATACCTTCCTAATGACGGTCAGCTACCTATGCCAGACGTTAATGTCTGGCACGTACCGATCAAAATCACTAAACGTACACTTCGGAGGTATTTCGGGACGACATACCAGCATTCAGTGAGGAGAATAACATTCTTTTCAGATGACATATAGTAGATGAGTTTTTGCTGAAACTGTGGTCGTGGCTGGTTTTGCATGTTAGCCCTCCTCTCTTACCACAACTACGTACATACCACCTCTGAATCTTTTACCGCTATGTAGTACTGGACTTCACCAGCTTACTTTCACCCCTGGTTATTACACTATGTTAAAGGTCAACATTTGTACCAGTTTGTCCTCCATCAGAATTTATGTGTTATCATAACAATTTATCAAGCAGCTGAAACTGCTTATTAAAAAGTCAATTTTTGTTTATAAACCAATACAATGACCAAAAATATTTCTTACACATCACAGTTAGTGAGAAGAAAGGGAAATGGACAGCATCCTTTGGAGTCTTGCAAATGGAGATTTTTTTTTTTTAATGCAAGGAATTAAAAAATAAATAAATAAATAAAATAAAATAAAAAATTCCTTGCATTTACATGTTCACTTGCCAATGGAATAAGTGAAAACTGACTTAAGATTTCTCAAAAAAGTTCTTGAAATTAGCTAAATGACTCATTTTATGTGATATTTTACAAGCATTAGGTAGTGTTACATCTTTTACAAATAACACAGCAGCTTACAAATCTTGCGGTGAGTCAAAAAAGCTTGTTTAGTCTCAGATACGGCCAAAAATAAGACTCCCATAATCTCATTTCTCTTTTGTACCCCTTCCCCTTGGCCCTACCCCTACCCCTACGCCTACCCCTTTAAAGCAAGGGGTAAGGCAAAGGGGTATGCCTCTAGCCCTATGAATTGAGACACCTCTCCGCCTTAGCAGAAAAAAACTGCCCGTGTCAATCTGCTGTCTTCACTGTTTGTTAACATGGCAACCGAAATGCAACTTGTTACAGTAGCCTGTTTGCTCTTTTTATTTTCTCGCCTTTCTGTGTAAATGCAAAGAAATAGAAGAAGTTGCAGATTTCTTTGATGCATCGCAATCATGTCATGTTAATTAATTAATTTGTAATTTATAATAATAATAATAATAATTAATAGTATTAATAATTAATTAGTAATTGATTGCTAATAATACTAATAATAATTAATCAATAATAGTAATTAATATTATTTGATTAATCATTAATTGATTGATTAGTAATTAATTAATTAATTAGTAATTTAAATAATTTATAATAAGAATTTACTCATTTATATAGCCAAATTACAACTAATCGCCTCAAGGCGCTTCACAAACATCATTTAAAAGCAGAATAAAATGAAATAAGATTAAAACACAATAAAAAAGTTTAAAACATAAATAAGTAAAAGAAGTAAAATAATAAAAAGAATAAAAAAAGACACACAATCATATAAAATACTAATGATAAAACAGGAAAACTATTTATTTAAAATAAACACGAAATATATCAGTCTGTGTGCAATGAATGTATACATTATACAAGTTTCACTTTTTGAATGGAATTACTGAAATAAATCACCTTTTTCTTGACATTGTAATTATATGATCAGCACTTGTGGGTATGTTGATGTATATCTCACCCATATTGGCCTCTCTTCATTGGCTTCCTGTTAATTCTAGAATAGAATTTAAAATTCTTCTTCTTACTTATAAGGTTTTCAATAATCAGGTCCCATCTTATCTTAGGGACCTCATAGTACCATATCACCCCAAAAGAGCACTTCGCTCTCAGACTGCAGGCTTACTTGTAGTTCCTAGGGTTTGTAAGAGTAGAATGGGAGGCAGAGCCTTCAGCTTTCAGGCTCCTCTCCTGTGGAACCAGCTCCCAATTCAGATCAGGGAGACAGACACCCTCTCTACTTTTAAGATTAGGCTTAAAACTTTCCTTTTTGCTAAAGCTTATAGTTAGGGCTGGATCAGGTGACCCTAAACCATCCCTTAGTTATGCTGCTATAGACTTAGACTGCTGGGGGGGTTCCCATGATGCACTGAGTGTTTCTTTCTCTTTTTGCTCTGTATGCACCACTCTGCATTTAATCATTAGTGATTGATCTCTGCTCCCCTCCACAGCATGTCTTTTTCCTGGTTCTCTCCCTCAGCCCCAACCAGTCCCAGCAGAAGACTGCCCCTCCCTGAGCCTGGTTCTGCTGGAGGTTTCTTCCTGTTAAAAGGGAGTTTTTCCTTCCCACTGTAGCCAAGTGCTTGCTCACAGGGGGTCGTTTTGACCGTTGGTGTTTTTCCGTAATTATTGTATGGCCTTGCCTTACAATATAAAGCACCTTGGGGCAACTGTTTGTTGTGATTTGGCGCTATATAAATAAATTGATGTTTTGGGCTGCATTTAGTTCTGTTAACCTTATATTTCTTTTTCAAATTCTCCCATTTTTTGCATCCAGCTCTATTTCCTTCAGAAATTTCCTTGACAAATAATATCAGTCTATTAGGACGTCAGGTTATGTGTTACACATATACATGTGTGTATATATTTTCCAACATTGATGAAACTTCTCATTTTCTGCCTCATTTTCTTATTAGGAGACGAGTGTGTTCAGGGCTCCCTGTTTGTTTACAAAGTACACACACGTTACAGACCTTGAAATCCAGCAGCAGGGATTGATATTATCCAAAGATTTATGAACATACAAATTAACGTGCTTACACTTTATCATGATTTTCTCCGCTGTGAGATATAAAAGTGTCTTATCGTAGCGTTCGTGTGTATGCGCATTTTAAAGCCTCAGCACACGAGCGAAGTTATGATATTCTTCAGAATGACAATATACGCAACATGCATCCAGCAGCATACACGTTGCTGTCATAGACAACTGTCTGTAAAGTTTTTGGGCAAGTTCTAACATTCTAAACAGCGTAATTTGTAATGAAAGCCGCTTCATTTGTGCAGCTCTTTCGGCATCATATTTGTTTTTTCTGAGACAGCGGTAAGCTCCTCCTACCCCTCCAAACGAAGTGTGCATCCGGATTCACTCCAAATGGAGGGGTTTGAAGCCCTTCGCCTTCCCCTCCGCCTCGCTACTAAAAGAGAATTGAGACACCCCTCTGTCACTCGTGCCCGCACAAAACGGAGGGGAAGGGGTAAGGGGAAGGGCCAAGGGGTAGAATTGAGATTCAGCCTCTGTCTTCTAATCCTAACATCTTTGGAAAATTTTATTTTGGTAAATAGACTGCATTTATATAGTGCTTTTCCTTTTATATCAGATGCTCAAAGTGTTACAATGATGCCTCGCATTCACCTATTCATACAGACACATTGACACACCGATGTCAAGGTGCTGCCATGTAAGGTGCTCACCACACGCCGGGAGCAATTTGGAGATTAAGGACCTTGCCCAAGGGTCTGCAGTGATTATCTGGCCAGACTGGGGTTTGAACAGAAGATTCTCTGGTCTGAAGCCCACTGCTTATCCACTGGACCATCACAAGTGTAGATTAGATATTTTGACAAGACAAATATATGTGGTATGATTTTGCAGTTTTGCAGTGTCTTTAAACTATGATATAAGGAAAAATGATAAACTGGCCATCATGAGCATTCAGCTGTAAACACTTGATACATTGATGCTTCCATTAACCTTCTACAGCATAATTTTGCTTGTGGCAAAAGATAATGTGGGCATAGACTTAAGTGAGTCATTGCAATAATGTTAGTGACGCAGGCAGATGAAAGATTCCACTAAGTTTAAGAAATAATCAGGTCTACTTTAAGGGTGTCTAACATCATAGTCCAAGATTCGTCAAGGCTGTCTGTTACAGCATTCCATGTAGGTCCACAACTTTTGCTGCCTCTCATTGATGGACATTGGTCAATTTAATCATTCAAACTGACGTGTATGGATGCTTGGTTCCATCTCCTCTGTTTGCCATGTTGGACATTTCTCTGTTGTACTTTATAAATTCTTATCATTGGTAGTATGTCCAAAACAAATGGTCACCCCTTTGAGTCTGGCCTGCCTGGGGTTTCTTCCTACAATCAATGTTACCTATGTGCTTGCACTAGGTGGTTGGTAAGGTTACAGCTAACCCTTGTAAAGCACCTTGGTGTGACCTGTGTTGTGATTTGGTGCTGTATAAATAAACTGGATTGAAGTCAAGCCATGACTATGTCAAGTATTTTGTAATGTTTACAATTTCAGGTAAGAAGGCTCATATAAATGTCGCAAACACCCTAAACTGTAGTTTTGACCACCTTTGGTGGGGGTGGTGAGACTGAGGGTACCCTCTGTAATTTGAAGCATGACATACAGTAAAAAGAAATAGCTTGGTGCTATAAGTGGGTCAAATTATTTTTCACCAAAGGACCATCCCTCCAATGTTATAGTAATTATTAACCTACTTTTTGAGTTAGAATATGCACAAAGAGGCAGACAGATGGCAGAAAGATATATAAGGGTGTAACGTAGACAGATCAAATATCAACTTTAAAGTCATCGATTTGATTACTTCATACACAGACCCCTGGATCGATGTATGGCTCAATTTTAATATTATGAATAAGTTGAATTGGATGCTGCTACGTCTACATCTTCAAACTTTCACAAAAGTTCAAAGATTGCTGCAAGGCTCTTATGACAATGGTCACAGGAATAATACAAGGTAAATGGGAGGTACCAGTCGGCAGTATAATGACTAAGTGTATCTGTTTGAACTTTGTAGTTCACAGTTTGTGAATACTGTCATTCCAGTTCACAATAGAAAATATATGCTGTACCAACAACAGCTAGCTTTTTTTGCTTCTGCTTTTCTTCTATCCTGCACTTTCTATTACTGTATGTAATGTGGCCCCAAATGCTGGAGCACAGTAGCAAAAACCTGGGCTTTCAGAAAATATATATACAAACGAAAGCAATGCCACATTTTCTAAGTTATCATGGAAAAATAATGCCTACATTACACAAAGAATTGTATCTGAGTGCATCATATTGCAAAGAATTACTCATTCCAAACGAAAAATATTGTTCCCAAATCATACTGTATTGATATATGTATTGTATTGTCTCATAAGGGAGAGATGCACACCCTTAATAATTACTCATCATGCAAACTAGATTAAGATACAACAGAACATTGCAAAACTAGAGTACTTACTGTATGGGACACACTCATACTGGACTTCAAGGTATTTGTATGTGCCAGGACAGGGGTCGGGGAAAACATCAGGCCCAGCAACCACTGCACACTGGGTACGGTTGTTGCATCTGTACAAAAAAAGGGCAGATATTTGAGATGAATTTATACCAAAGTGCAGAGAAAAACTCATACAGAGACCCCGACATACATTAAAGCAATGTGACATCCAGTTACTCACTCACCCAGACAAATACTTATTCAAAATGTGTTGAAGGCCTTTTAATAATCAAAGGAGAGCAATGTAACATGTACTTACCCATAGATTACACGAATGGAATCAATGGGTTCACTAGTACACAATGGCTATTGAAGAGCTGTTATACATGAATACTTCTGGTGTTCTTGCAGGAAAGAGAACAATAACCTCTGACTTCAAGAGTTTGCCTCAGACTTCAGATAATTACTTGTAAGTATCAGGGGGCCTGTCTCTTGACGAGAAAAACTTTTTCTTACTCTCATTAGAGCAGGTTATAAAAGGCAGCAGCACACTATGCATATTTATATGTGATAGCATGTAAGATATCAATTTAAAAGAGCACATATGACATTTATGTGTAGGCGTGTGCAAGAAAAAAAATGTCAAACCCATTGTCAAAGTTTCATATCTTAAATGATATTGGATGTGTGTAATATAATGAAAAAAATAATTGTGCAGTGAGGAATACTGACAGCGATTTCAATGGTATTATTATTATTTATTACTATCATTTATTTATTATAAATAATAGAACTGAAAAAAGCATTTGTGAGATTACTGAGGACCTGTCCACAGGTACATGGGCATTTTAGAAAAGGTAGTTAATCTATGCATTTTGGCTTTTCATCCAAATCCAAACTGTGTTTCAGGTCACTGAAAATTGAGCTTTTGCCAAATTCTTTTGAAGGTGAAGATTTTAAGAAACTGTGTGCAGATGAGGAAAATTTAGTTATTTGGTTTTGGTTTTTTCAGCTTTCACTTGGCCAACATGGGTTCATGGTCTTGACAGCACTTCACAATGTGTTTTGCCTTTTCATTTGGACAGAGATTTTTTTTTTTAGTCTGTCCTTGTCTTTAAAAATACCTGTGGATGTGTCAACTTGGTCTTAATCAGCCCTGGTGCATATTTACATTGTATACGTTGCATTGGAAAAATCTAATAAAAACATAATTAATTTGAACAAATTAGCTCTTGTAGGGCAGAAAACAATCTTGAAACAAATGTAATTTGTTTGTTAAAATGTAATTTGCGTGCGTGTGTGTGGGTGCCTGTGTGTGCAGAGTACAATGGTACCAAACGTATGGAACCAAATTTGCACTCTAAATGGAACCAAACTGCACTCTAAATGCAATGCAACACAAATGGGACGAATAATCCATGTCATGTGACATACAAAGCACCAATCAAACGACAAGGATCCGCTCAGCTGTTACATAAAAACGGCTGGAACATCAGCTTTACTGTCCACATTGAACCAAGTTTTAGAACACCATGGACTGAGATGATGCAGACCAAGAAAGAAGCCCCTGCTTCAAAGTCAACACTGTCAAGCTGGACTGAAATTTGTTGCGGCTCACATAGACAAGTCAAATGCCTTCTGGAGAAAATTTTTTATGGTTGCTGATGGTTACCAAAAGGATCTTATCGAGGGCCAACTGACTAAGGGACATTTAACCAAATATTAGTGGGGGTGTATGTGTATATTTGAAACTGCATATATAATTTTGACGCTATGTGGAATAGAGAACATCCAAAATAAATTTAAACTTGTGCACCCAATTCTTGTTTCTTAAAGACATTAATGATGTATATTGTATAATCTTTACACCCTGGAAAAAGAACAGTTCAAGTTCATGACCAGCTTGTGTAAACTTCTGACTACAACTATTTATCACTGTACTGAAATTGCACTGCATCTGAAAGCTTGGTGCCACCACTACTATTGTTGTCTGGAGCCACACACACACACACACACACACACACACACACACACACACACACACACACACACACACACACACACACACACACACACACACACACACACACACACACACACACACACACACACACACACACGTGGGGTCTGTGCATTGTCATCAAACCCGCATGAAGTTGGAGAATGTGACTGGTTAGTTTCTGATTGTTCCATCAATAGTAACACCCCTCTCTCCTGCTGCAGTTGAGGGAGTCCTGTTTCATTCCAGCCCTCTCGCTCCTCCAGCTGAAAGGAGAAAATGAGTCATTTTGCTGTCTGCAAAATGCGCAGTGAATATGACGATATCATCCCAGAAAAACGTGTGTAAATTATTAAACATAATAGGCGTATTAACAAAATTTAAAAAGTGGTTTGGAGGTTGAAGTCTCCACTTTCAACACGTACTCAAAAAGACTGTCAGAGTGGAGCAGATTTTAGGCTATGCCCACTTAATTAGGTCATTGTTAGGTTCTGACATGAAGGTGCATCATTTGACTCGAGAGGGTTAAACAAATTTTCACAAATCCATAACGCTGTATGGATTTGTATTGTCTGTATTGGTCTGCTTGAGGTTTCTTCCTCAGAGGGAGTTTTTCCTTACCACTGTTGCTCTGGGGGTTGTAAGGTTAGACCTTACCTGTGTGAAGCGCTTTGAGGCAACTCTGTTGTGATTTGGCGCTATATACGAGGTCTATTAGATAAGAAACCGACACTTTTATTTTTTTTTTAACTATATGGATTTGAATGACGTGCGATTACACCAATCATGCTCGAACCCTCGTGCGCATGCGTGAGTTTTTTTACGCAGGTCCCGCCCTCTCGGCTGAATTCCTTTGTTTCACACGCTGCTCGAGACGGCGCGCGTTGCTTTATCAAAATTTTTTCTGGACCTGTGAGGAATATCCGAGTGGACACTATTCGAGAAATTAAGCTGGTTTTCGGTGAAATGTTTAACAGCTATTGAGAGATTATGGGGTGTTTCTGTTGGTGTAAGGACTTCCCACGGAGCGGGACGTCGCGCAGCGCTTCCAGGCGCCATCGTCGGCCTGTTTCGACCTGAAAAGATCCTAATTTAAGGCTTAATTCACCCAGGACATCGTGAGAGAACAGAAGATTCAGAAGAGGCTGGCATGAGGACTTTATGTGGACATTCCACTGTTTAAGGACATTTTTTAATGAAAGACGTACGCGCAAATTCGCCGAGTCGTTTCCGTGCCGACTCGGCAAATCTGTGTGTGCCGCGACAGGAAAAACACCTCCGTGTTGAAAACCATTTGTAAAATTCAGGCGGCTTTTGATGGCTTTCAACAAGTGAGTAACTGAGAAATTGTTTAACAGCTTGGGCATGTTCCAACTTGCCCGTTAAGGTTTCCAACAGAGGTGTTTTTCCTGTCGCGACCCCCTGCGGTCGAGTGCGGCCCGACATGCGACTCTGCCCGCACGTTCTTTCATTACAAAATGTCCGTTAACAATGGAATGTCCGAATAAACTCCTCATGCCGACTTCTTCTGAAAGTTCTCTGTTCTCTGACGACTTAATGGATCAACAGAGCCTGAAATGTGAAAGTTTTCAACTTGAAACGGCGAGACGCTGCGAAGCGCAGATCACTGTCAGGCACCGTGGGCCGTCCTTACGGCGACACTACCAGACCAAAATCTCTCATCAGCCGTTAAAATTTTTACCGAAAACCAGCTGAATTTATCGAATGGTGTCCACTCAGTTGTGCCTTACAGTTTTGAAAAAATTTTTATCAAACAAAGCAGCAGTCTCTGAGCCATTCCTAAACAATGAAAAATCGACGAGAGGGTGGGCAACTCCTCACTCAAAGACTGCCCACAGGCGAATGATGTAACCGACAGGCGTGAAAAAACTCTCGCATGCCCACGAGGGTTCAAGCATGTCTGATGTAATCACACGTGATTCAAATCCATATGGTTTTTGAAAAAAATAATAAGGTCGGATACTTTTCTAATAGACCTCGTAAATGAAAATAAAGTGAAAATAAATTGATATTGTATATATATATATAGTATAGTATTTGAGAGCGTTATGTAGAATGGTATCGTTTATCACCTGACAAAGTTTGACCCGGAGCTGATCCGGATTGTAGATTTTGTGGACATTTAAATTGTTGTGTGGGCCGCCAGAAGAGGAGGTACTGCTGGCCCACCACCACCAGAGGGCACCCTGCCTGGAGTGCGGGCTCCAGGCACCAGAGGGCGCTGCCGCCTAACAGGAGTAGCCGGGGTGACAGCTGACGCTCATCACCTATGACAGCTGTCACCACTCATCTGATCAACATCAGTATATCAGCAAGACGTCATCTCCACCTCTTTGCCGAGATATCGCTCTACCAAGGAGGTAATGTATCCAGCCTAACGGATTATCTTTTGACCATTAAATACTTTTTGCCTTTACACAGAAAGAGAGAAGAACAGCAGGAGACTGTATTTTGGAGAAGTACTCACATTCCTACACTACAGTGTTTTTCCTGACGAGAGGTGGAGGTGGTGTTTCCACCCTACGTGCTGCTGGGTGCAGACGCACCCACATCTGACTGTTTCTGTTCCTCGCCAGCAGTACTGGATCCGACGAGCGGAGGCAGTGGCCACCTGGGAGTTCGGGACTTGGCGGCTCCAGTATTCCCGGGGTTCGGTGGCGGAGGAAATCGGGTGGTTCCGGTTTGACTTGGACAGACGTCTCCTATCTTCGAGCCTGCCCACACGACACCGTTGGAATTCGGCTTATACTTGGACATTGTAATCAGTTGTGTTTGTTGTGCGTGTTTCACAACAGTAAAGCATTGTTATTTGACTTCCTCCATTGTCCGTTCATTTGCGCCCCCTGTTGTGGGTCCGTGTTCCTACACTTTCCCAACAGGATATCTCGGCCAACGTCATGGATCCCGAGGGGCGTCAACCGGCTGTTGAATGGCCAATGGAAGAACAGGGCACACAGGCGTCCGCAGGAGGAATGATCGGTGAGTTGCAGCGGATCCTCACCGCTTTCACGGCTCGGTTGGATTTAATAACCGAGCAGAACGTCCTCCTTAACCGCAGGGTGGAGGCTCTCGCCGCGCAGGTGGAGGTGCGCCCTCAGGGCGCTGCTGCGGCTCTCCCTCCTGTCGACCCTGTGCGTAACAGTGACGTTCCACAGGTCGTTCAACGACCCCTCCCACCTTCCCCGGAAGCATACATAAGCCCTCCAGAGCCGTACGGAGGTTGTGTGGAGACGTGCGCGGACTTCCTTATGCAGTGTTCGCTCGTCTTCGCACAACGTCCTGTCATGTACGCGACTGATGCTAGCAAGATAGCTTATGTAATAAACCTGCTTCGCGGTGAGGCACGTGCTTGGGCTACAGCGCTCTGGGAGCAGAATTCACGGCTCCTTCAGACATATGATGGGTTTGTGAGGGAGTTCAGAACAGTGTTCGATCACCCTAATAGAGGAGAGACCGCTTCAGCCGTGCTGCTGTCAATGAGACAGGGGCGCCGGAGCGCAGCTGCCTATGCAGTTGACTTCCGCATCACGGCTGCGAGGTCCGGCTGGAATAGCACTGCCCTCCGCGCCGCCTTTGTAAACGGACTGTCATTGGTTCTAAAGGAGCACCTGGTGGCTAAGGACGAACCGCGGGATTTAGATGGGCTTATTGATCTCGTCATACGATTAGACAATCGGTTAGAAGAATGCCGTCGGGAACGAGACGAAGGGCGTGGCCGGGCACGCGCCGTCATTCTCCCTTCTGGTTCCGACCGCGTTCCGCCCTCCCCACGCTCCACGGCCCCTGCGCTCCGTGTGGTCACAGCTCCCCCTGCTGACGAAGCTATGGACATGAGCAGGGCTACATTTAGGGCACCAGATACACAGAGGAGGCTGGCCCGCAGAGCGTGTTTTGTTTGTGGCTCGATGGAGCATCAGGTAAGAGACTGCCCCGAGCGGTTAAACACCAACGCCCGCCCCTAGAAACTGGGCTAGGGGTGGGCCGAGACATTCACGTGGGACACACCCACATTGCCACACGACTCCCAGTTACGATCCTTTATGAGGATTCAACCCTGAAGGCCCCAGCACTGGTGGACACGGGCTCTGAAGGGAATCTGTTAGACAGCAGATGGGCCAGGGAGATAGGGCTCCCTCTGGTGGCGCTGACCTCGCCTGTGCAGGTGCGAGCACTAGATGGCTCCCTACTCCCTCCAATCACGCATAAGACACCACCTGTAACTCTGGTGGTGTCAGGAAATCACCGGGAGGAGATCGAGTTTTTTGTGACTCCTGCTACCTCCCGTGTGATTTTAGGGTTCCCCTGGATGTTAAAACACAATCCCCGGATCGATTGGCCGTCCGGGGTAGTGGTTCAGTGGAGCGAGACCTGCCATCGGGTATGTTTAGGTTCCTCGGTTCCTCCCGGTTCCCAGGCTAAGGAGGAGGTCAGAGTCCCACCCAATCTAGGGACGGTGCCGGTGGAGTACCACGACCTTGTAGATGTGTTCAGTAAGGATCTGGCACTCACCCTTCCCCCCCCCCCCCGTCCATACGATTGTGCCATTGATTTGGTTCCAGGCGTTGAGTTCCCGTCCAGCAGGCTGTACAACCTCTCACGACCTGAGCGCGAATCAATGGAGACCTACATCCGGGACTCTTTAGCCGCCGGGTTGATCCGGAATTCCACCTCCCCGATGGGTGCAGGTTTCTTTTTTGTGGGTAAAAAAGACGGCGGACTTCGTCCATGCATTGATTATAGGGGACTGAACAAAATCACGGTTCGTAATCGATACCCGTTGCCCCTGTTGGATTCAGTGTTCACGCCCCTGCATGGAGCCCGAATATTCACTAAGCTAGATCTTAGGAATGCGTATCACCTGGTTCGGATCCGGAAGGGAGACGAGTGGAAGACGGCATTTAACACCCCCTTAGGTCACTTTGAGTACCTGGTCATGCCGTTCGGCCTCACAAACGCCCCCGCGACGTTCCAAGCTTTGGTTAATGATGTCTTGCGGGATTTCCTGCACCGATTCGTCTTCGTATATCTAGACGATATACTCATCTTTTCTCCGGATCCTGAGACCCATGTCCGGCATGTACGTCAGGTCCTGCAGCGGTTGTTGGAGAACCGGCTGTTTGTGAAGGGCGAGAAGTGTGAGTTTCACCGCACTTCTTTGTCCTTCCTAGGGTTTATCATCTCCCCCAACTCCGTCGCTCCTGATCCGGCCAAGGTTGCGGCGGTGAGAGACTGGCCCCAACCCACTAGCCGTAGGAAGCTGCAACAGTTCCTCGGCTTTGCTAATTTCTACAGGAGGTTCATTAAGGGCTACAGTCAGGTAGTTAGCCCCCTGACAGCCCTGACCTCACCAAAAGTCCCCTTCACCTGGTCGGATCGTTGCGACGCCGCGTTCAAGGAGTTGAAACGGCGCTTCTCGTCTGCACCCGTTCTGGTGCAGCCCGATCCTAGTCGCCAGTTAGTGGTTGAAGTGGACGCCTCGGACTCAGGGATAGGAGCTGTGCTGTCCCAGAGCGGGAAGACCGATAAGGTCCTTCACCCGTGTGCCTATTTTTCCCGGAGGTTGACCCCGGCCGAACGGAATTATGACATCGGCAATCGAGAACTCCTTGCGGTGAAAGAGGCTCTTGAAGAGTGGAGACATCTGTTGGAGGGAACGTCCGTGCCATTCACGGTTTTCACTGACCACCGGAACCTGGAGTATATCAGGACCGCCAAGTGGCTGAACCCCAGGCAAGCCCGCTGGTCACTGTTCTTCAGCCGTTTTGACTTCTGGATCACCTACCGTCCCGGGACCAAAAACCAGAGATCGGATGCCCTGTCCCGGGTACATGAAGATGAAGTCAAAACGGAGTTGTCGGATCCACCGGAACCCATCATCCCGGAGTCCACTATCGTGGCCACCCTCACCTGGGACGTAGAGAGAACCGTCCGGGAGGCCCTGGCACGAAGCCCGGACCCTGGAACTGGGCCGAAGAACAAACTCTACGTCCCACCAGAGGCTAGGGCTGCAGTCCTGGACTTCTGTCACGGCTCTAAGCTCTCCTGTCATCCAGGGGTGCGAAGAACCGTGGCAGTTGTCCGGCAGCGCTTCTGGTGGGCGTCCCTAGAGGCCGACGTCCGGGATTATATCCAGGCCTGCACCACCTGCGCCAGGGGCAAGGCTGACCATCGCAGGGCTTCGGGACTGCTCCAGCCGCTGCCCGTGCCCCATCGCCCCTGGTCCCACATCGGCCTGGATTTTGTCATGGGCCTCCCGACATCCCAGGGCAACACCACCATTCTCATGATAGTGGACCGGTTCTCCAAGGCGGCCCACTTCGTGGCCCTCCCGAAGCTCCCGACGGCCCAGGAGACAGCGGACCTCCTGGTTCACCACATCGTCCGGCTGCATGGAATCCCAACAGACATCGTCTCCGATCGTGGTCCCCAGTTCTCCTCGCATGTCTGGAGGAGCTTCTGCCGGGAACTGGGGGCCACGGTGAGTCTCTCATCCGGGTATCATCCCCAGACCAACGGGCAAGCAGAACGGGCCAATCAGGAGATGGAGCAGGCCCTGCGTTGCGTGACAGCCGCGCACCCGGCGGCCTGGAGTACCCATCTGGCCTGGATCGAGTATGCCCATAACAGCCAAGTGTCGTCAGCCACCGGCCTTTCCCCTTTCGAGGTATGTCTGGGGTACCAACCTCCTTTGTTTCCGGTGGTTGAGGGAGAGGTCGGTGTGCCCTCGGTCCAGGCCCACCTATGGAAGTGCCGTCAGGTGTGGCGTGCCGCCCGTTCTGCCTTGCTGAGGGCCCGGATGAGGACGAAGGCCCATGCAGACCGTCGGCGGACCCCGGCCCCTACGTACCGGCCAGGGCAGGCAGTGTGGTTGTCCACCAAGGACATACCCCTTCAAGTGGACTCCCCCAAACTGCAGGACCGGTATATCGGTCAATTCAAAATCGTCAATGTCATCAGTCCAGCCGCAGTGAGGCTTCAGCTTCCGGCCTCACTGCGGATCCATCCCGTTTTTCACGTGTCCCGGATCAAACCCCATCACACCTCACCCCTCTGTACTCCCGGTCCGGCACCACCTCCTGCCTGGATCATCGATGGCGAGCCGGCTTGGACTGTGCGCCGGCTCTTGGACGTCCGTAGGATGGGCCGGGGCTTCCAGTATTTGGTGGACTGGGAGTGGGAGGGGTACGGACCTGAAGAACGCTCCTGGGTGAAGAGGAGCTTCATCCTGGACCCGGCCCTCCTGGCCGATTTCTACCGCCGCCACCCGGACAAGCCTGGTTGGGCGCCAGGAGGCGCCCGTTGAGGGGGGGGTCCTGTTGTGTGGGCCGCCAGAAGAGGAGGTACTGCTGGCCCACCACCACCAGAGGGCACCCTGCCTGGAGTGCGGGCTCCAGGCACCAGAGGGCGCTGCCGCCTAACAGGAGTAGCCGGGGTGACAGCTGACGCTCATCACCTATGACAGCTGTCACCACTCATCTGATCAACATCAGTATATCAGCAAGACGTCATCTCCACCTCTTTGCCGAGATATCGCTCTACCAAGGAGGTAACGTATCCAGCCTAACGGATTATCTTTTGACCATTAAATACTTTTTGCCTTTACACAGAAAGAGAGAAGAACAGCAGGAGACTGTATTTTGGATAAGTACTCACATTCCTACACTACAGTGTTTTTCCTGACGAGAGGTGGAGGTGGTGTTTCCACCCTACGTGCTGCTGGGTGCAGACGCACCCACATCTGACTGTTTCTGTTCCTCGCCAGCAGTACCGGATCCGACGAGCGGAGGCAGTGGCCACCTGGGAGTTCGGGACTTGGCGGCTCCAGTATTCCCGGGGTTCGGTGGCGGAGGAAATCGGGTGGTTCCGGTTCGACTTGGACAGACGTCTCCTATCTTCGAGCCTGCCCACACGACACCGTTGGAATTCGGCTTATACTTGGACATTGTAATCAGTTGTGTTTGTTGTGCGTGTTTCACAACAGTAAAGCATTGTTATTTGACTTCCTCCATTGTCCGTTCATTTGCGCCCCCTGTTGTGGGTCCGTGTTCCTACACTTTCCCAACATAAATTTAATACTGAAAAGCCCATTTGGTGTACATTTTGTATTATATCTCAATCAAAGGTGCCTCAGTCACTCACATTTGTGACAATGAGGTGCAAAGCGGCACTCTCAATGAATAGACCAAGTTTGATCCACATCTGATCTGTATTGTGGATTTAGCAGACATTTGATTTTAACATTGAAAAGCCCTTTTAATCTATATTTTGTATTATTTAGCCTCTGTACAGCCACTTCTAACAGGACTTTGACCTTGAAATTTTTCTCCAATGTAAAATTTTGTGGAATTGGAAACTAGTGTTGGCGGAGGTTTGCACTCTACGAGTGCGGTGCTCTAGTTTCAATTCTTTTAAAACAGACCGCAAGGTATATTGTTCAACAAATCTATCAGAGTGAAGCCAATTCCCTTCTTGTTTGTCATCCTGCATTGCCTGCAGGAGCCAACCGCAGTGGCAGGGGAATGTAAGTTGACATGGAAACTCAAGGTACAAGGCAGAGACAGCAATCAACCTTGTTGCTTGTTCAGAGGCAATTCACAGGTGCTTCTGGGTCTGGTTTTGTTCGCCTTTAGAGAAGGAAATAGCTCCATAAGATATGGGTTAAAAATAATATCTTATCATAGAAAAAACAAGGACAATCGCATCAGGGGAAAAAATGGTACAGCCTACAATTTCTGATTCATCCAAATATTTTCTTTCAATTGGGCCAATTTGTCTCTGTACTTACCTGTCAAACAGGGAGCATATTTAATTTAAACCCGTTCACATTATCTCATTGAGATGTTTTCATAACCTGCACTGAGTGTTTTTCATGACAGTATCATTCAACAATTTCCACAGTAACATATGCATAAGCACTAATTAAATTTTCTGATCAATATTCACAAACACGTGGCCAAGTGGTTAATGCGCTTGGTTTCAGTTCAGAAGGTTCTGGGTTCAAATCCCACCCCTGCCACATTTCTCCATGTAATGTGGAGTTGCGTCAGGAAGGGCATCTGGCGTAAAACCTGTGCCAAATCAACATGCAGATCCACCTTGGATTTGCTGTGGCGACCCCGAGTGCAAACAAGGGAGCAGCCGAAGCGACTTACTTACACACATGCACAAAAAATACAGACCTCATGTGCACTGTGCACTGATATGTCTATTTCTTTTGCTGACCAGTATGTGTGATTAATAGAAATTTTATATGAAACTAAATGGTTTAAAACTCTGTTTCATTGTCTGTCATACTTTAATAAATGCAGTCATTTTTCTTTTTTCTTTCCCTGACTTCTTTTATTTCGCCTCTGTGCGTTTTAATTTCTTGCACCGGTGCCTTCATCACTGGTCACCTGTCAAAAGTTGCAGGTTGTGGACTTTTTGTGCGTGGGAGAGCCAACTTTGCACACATCACTTGGGCTTGTCATGGGGACCGGAGCACAAAACCTCATTAATGACCCAGCAAATTTGCTCATTATCACACAGAGGCTGGTGAGTCAGGGGTACCTGTTCCACAAAAGTATAAGTTTGTGTTCAACAGGTAAAAATCTGCATGCAGCAATGTCATGGCAGCATGATGACTTCTCTCATTAGCCTCTTTCATGCACAGTTACTCAGATTATGAGGACAACCTGCTCCACTATAATGAGCCACACTCATTCAATTCTTAACTAACCAATTTAAGTGAATTTCAAGAAATAGTGAGTTGGAAATGTTATATCATTCCTTTTATTGACTAAAGGCAAATGGCTTTACATGAAAGGATGTGTGTATTCATTTTGTTTTATATTTGGAGTTAAAGGGGAACCTCAACATTTCTCAAACTACGGTAGACTTAGTTTTTAAACATTTTGGGTTTCATTATGTCACTCACTACAAAATGAAATTCATCAGTGCAATATCGATTTAGAACTCAAAAACAGTCACGGCCCGCGACCCGATCCCAGATAAAGCCGTGGTCACAACCCGCCATACTTGCACGTGCGTGCAGTCTACTTGCAAAAATGGGGGCTAAATTTGGAGGCAGTACGTCGTAAGCACACAGACACGCCGTAGAGGTTTTAGTGCATGCAGAACTTTCGCTGCGGTCAGGCTGCGGATTCACCAGCAGTACAGATGACGCACGTTGTGAGTACTGCCTCAGTACGGATTCAAAGCAGCACATCAAACACATTCATGCAAGATAATGTAGCTTAATTTAGTTGGGACTACATATATTTATTAGATGGAATCCAATCCAGTGAGTCAGTTGTTTGAGTGTATCACACAAACAACTGACTCATTGGATGAACTCAATTCAATTATGTGCAGGATTTCCATAGAACTAATATATGTAGTCCTAACTAAGTTAAGTTACATTATCTTGCATGAAAGTGTTTGAGTTGGGACTACATATATTAGTTAGATGGAAATCTGCACATAATTGAATTGAGTTCATTCAACTAATATATGAAGTCCCAACTCAAATCAAACACATTCATGCAAGATAATGTAACTTAATTTAGTTGGGACTACATATATTTATTAGATGGAATCCAATCCAGTTAGTCAGTTGTTTGAGTGACTGACTCATTGGATGAACTCAATTCAATTATGTGCAGGATTTCCATCTAACTACTATATGTAGTCCCAACTAAATTGAATTAAATTATTTTCATGGATGCACTTTATTTGAGTTGGGGCCACATATATTTATTAGATGGAAATCCTGCTCATAACTGAATTAAGTTCATCCAAATGTGGTACGAAGGTACCACACATCTATGCTACCTGACACATCAAATGACATTTTTGCATGTCCATTGCTAATAAGAAGCACACTGAAAGCCTAGATCTTAGTCTGATCCAGGACAGTCACAAACCCAGGGATTCCCGTTCCTCCCTCAACAAGTGGTTCAATCAGTGTATCCACTGGTTCAGCAAAGATCACAGAACTGTCCATGAAGGCACAGACACCAATTCAGCTGGTTTCCACTAGAGTTCCTTAACTGAGAGAGTGGTGACATGATGAGTGGAAAAAAAAAATGGTCACGTGACTCGTGGTGCCATCTTGAGTTCAAAATGGTGCTCGCTGTTAATGTGTGCATGGAAATCCAGCTATTTTATTTATTTATTTGCTGAAAATGACGGGTTGTTGTGCATTTGGATGCACAAATAGACATACCAAGGGCTTCAAAATGTAAAGATTCCCTCCAGATCTGAACAGAAGAAAGATTTGGGAAAATAAAGTCAGCCGTGTGGGATGGAAGCTGACTTCATCATCAAAGCTTTGCAAGCAGTGATGCCAGTAACGCTTTACTTAGTAACATGTTACTCTATTCTAACTGCTTTTTTCAGTAACGAGTAATCTGATGAGTTAATCTTTCCAAATCAGAAATCAGACTAAAGTTACTTCTCTGATTCACTATGCGTTACTATTATTTTTGTATCGTGGGTCGATCACAGCTTTAAAACAGGTGTCCCAACGAGATGCAGGTGGAGGTCTGAACTGCCCACTTTCAGTGAGCTGCTGCACAGAGCCGCATCCAATGTACAGCTCAGCCCCAAGACAAAAAACAGTTCTCTCTCAAAGCGCGATGACGCTCAGAGCTAGACATTTTTGCCCTTTTTTTCTTTAATACTCTGTGTCACTCTGTGCGTTTCCTCATTAAAAACAGCTGATCTGCGATGCGCAAATACTAGTTTTTTTTACTAACTTTTTATCCACTCAAATGCACCTAGTCTCTTTCTGAGGACGACATGACATTAAAATGCTGATAAAAACGTTCTTACCTGTCAGTCTGGTCCTGTTTTCTCCATAAATAAATATTATCCATTCTTCTGCTCAAACAGCAAGCTAGGGGAAAATCCATATGGGAAAGGAGCGTGGGCGTTGGGGGTAGCTCCCCACAACAGCCCTAGATTAAAGGACATTTTTTTTCATATTATTAATACTATTACTAGTACTAATACTACTTATAACAACTAAAATGTTGAGAAAGAATTTAATAGTTACATTTATAGACAATGTAGGTTAGAAATGGTACATTTTACCATTACAGTGCTGTCAACAGTTAAATATGAGGTCAAGAAAGATGTCTTTAACTAGTAATCTAACTTAGTTATTTTTAAAACTGAGTTATTTTTAAAACTAAGTTACTTTTTCAAGGAGTAATCAGTAATTGGAATACTTTTTCAAAGTAGCTGTGGCAACACTGTTTGCGAGGAAGGTAAATTTATTGTTCAGTCCCATGTACAGTAAAACTCACCTCTAAGCCCTCATTGTATGAACCAGATATTCGCAGTCACCAGTCACCAGTCAAAAAAAAAAGAAAAAGTCCAAACGTTTTTGCATTGTTTTCCATGTAACAAACACCGTATTTTGTACAATGATTTTTCGCTAACTTCGGAAGAGGTATCCCGTCCAATTGCAATGTATTTCCATTAAAACCCCTCACATGTGGGACCGGAGTCATTTCCGTGAAGCCAGACCATTTATTTTTTTCACACTGTGCTCAGGACGTGCATCTGTTAAATCAGACACAAAAGGCTGTGATTTGACACTTTTCTGCTCTCAATTCTTCATCTGCCATCATATTATAATAGTTTTTGCAGTGGGCACGCTGATTATAAATGGATCAGAAAAAGATGTCTGACAAAGATGAAACTGTACAGCTTACCTTTGATTTGGAGGTGATGATTGTAGAAGGAAAAGCTTGTTGAGGGTCAAATTAGTCCGGACTAAAGCATAATCCAGAGAGTGAGAACTTTAAAAGTGTCACGCGCGTCGATGTCATGATACTGAGTTACGGCACTGCAGAAGCATAAATCAGGCTTTAAATCAATTAAATAAATCATCATAAGTTGTAAATTTGTGTAAATTTGATAGCTTAACTATTTTTATATTTATTTTGATAGCACCTTTACCTGGATGTGTTGCTGTATGTGGTTAAATGATTAAAAAAATGTTGAAAACATTAAAGGTCCCTTCAGTAGTTCAGCGCAGTTGGAACCAAAATGACGCCAGTTGATGCCACTCTCTCAATAAAGGTGCACTAGTTTCCACAGTCCCACCCCGCACCCAGTCCATGCAAGCACTGAAAAGTGTAAAAAGCCAGAACACATCCTTGAGGAATGCCATTTTTCCAAAGAAAGATTTAGTTTCTGCCCCTGCTCCGCACTGTAATAACAGTATCTGTGTATCGTCTGGCCTTCATCACCAGCCAGTTCTTCTTGATCTCACGATTCAAGCAATTTCCAAAGTGTAGCTTAATTGATTCCAATAATTTGCAGTAGCACTTTGTTTCTTTTCTACAACTTCTGACACCTCGAAAAACAAGGCTTTTTTTTTTTAAAGAGGAAGCGGCAGTACTGATGGATTGACATACAGATTGACTCCATAGGTTTGCCCAACACCCAATGAAAGAACAAGGGAGAAGTACACCCATGTATTATTCTGTGTGAGTTTATTTTTGCGTATTACCTGAAAAGAGGCTGATCTCTTGCTGCTTTTCGAGCTGAATAATCAAAGCACTGCTGGTATTTTCAAGTTTGATATCATCTCCATCTCGCCACCATCTCTCTCTCAGTCTATTTCCGTCAGCTTTTGCTTCCTTTTTCCTCCTCAAATGCTCTAAGCTGAGATAATAAACTCATTTCTTTATCAGCCTTTGTCTTCATCTTTCCAGCAGAGGAATTATCCCTCCTCCTTTTGTCTCTCATTCCGACTTGTCTGTTGATTTCCTGTCTGTCTTAAACCCGCTTAACTGCAGCTTTCAGAGTCACACCCACATATATGTGACAGGCCTCTCTCTCTCTGTCTGTCTCTGTCCTCTTTCCTGACATCTTTCTCATCCCTCTCTCCCTCAGGGTGATATCTACCAGCCTGCCTGCGTGCTTCTCTCGAGCTCTCCATCCGCCACAGAGCCTGTGCTGATGCCACCATCAAACCGAGCAGACAGTCAGAACTCGAAAAGACTCACACTTGCACCACCATCTCTGTTCTATATGTTTGCTGCTGTGTTTACCCATCCAGGGCTTGGACACCAAAAATGAAGATGAATGTGTGGGTTTGTCCATCCCAGCTGGCTTGTGTCAACAATAACTCAAAAACAACAATTACTGTCAATTTGTAAGTCACCACAATAAAAGATCCCATAATGAGGATGAAGTGATTCACTTGTGGTTAACTTTGATGCACCACATCAATCAAAACACCAATTTCATTTTGGCGTTGTAATATCTCAAAGCTGTCTCTGGCACCTGCTGGACATTGTGTGCTCATCAGTGCACTCCACCCGCTAAAAACCACCTTCATGAAAATTCAGTAAGGTATATCTTCTATTATACACTCCAAATTTAAGGTGGAACTCTACTAGTGTTAAAAAAAAAAAAAGAGCAGAGCCACTTAGGTGCCTGGTCTTGAGAACCAGGGATGGTAGGTCGAAAAGCTTTTTTATCCCATGGGAACTCTCCCTACCCACCTAAGCGGCTCAAGAATATGGACAGCATGTATATAATGATATTTACCCAATCAGGGCAGTAAACAACATATACAAGAAACATAGTTACTACATAATATTATAGGAGTTAGTTCCTGAAACATAAGTGTTCATGCAGGAGAAGATTGTAGTATACATCTACAGTGAGGAAAATAAGTATCTGAACACCCTGCGATTTTGCAAGTTCTTCCACTTAGAAATCATGGAGGGGTCTGAAATTTTCATCTTAGGTGCATGTCCACTGTGAGAGACATAATCTAAAGAAAAACAAATATCAGGAAATCACAATGCATGATTTTTTTAATAATTTATTTGTATGTTATTGCTGCAAATAAGTATTTAATAAGACCTTCAGCCACAGTTGACAATGTTGGATCCATGGTGTGTGTGTGTGTGTGTGTGTGTGTGTGTGTGTGTGTGTGTGTGTGTGTGTGTGTGTGTGTCGGTGGTGGTGGTTGGGACACACACACCCTTGATAAGCCATTTCTGTTGGGGGGGCAGACGACGGCGACACACTCCACACGCTATTTGTGTGTGTGTGGAGGGGGGTAGGGGGGGTTTGGCACAGTCACACCCACTCTAGACACTTTTCACAAACAACTCGAATGTGACCGCCTGCTCTATACTATCATACCAGGTGCGCGAATAGCCCCGCCTTTCTAAGTGCGCAGTGAGCGGTGTTAGACGTTTGTGTGTGACACCTGGAATTTGTCCGACACCTGCCGAGAAGGGGATTGAATGAGCACGCGCAGTGCACTCGCCGTCTTTCGGCTGCTTGTGTGCGCGAATGTTGTGGGTGCAAATGTTGTGGCGACAGCTGTACGAGGCATTTGAGGCGGCTCCGATTTTTCAAGTGTGGAATGCGATTCCTCCTTCGTGCGCTAGTCGACTTCAATCGTGTAACGTGTGAAGGGGCCCTTAACTGCACCTCTGCATCTCTATCCTGCACATAAACACAACTGACTGACTGGTGGTATGATGAGGCTGACGCTGCAGGTGCTCCTACGGGCTCAGTGCTGGTGAGCAATAAACACTTCTGACTTTGTGCAGATGCATTGAAGAACTATATAATTACAGAGGGGGTGAGAGTCGGCAGCTAATCCTCATGACTTGAAAGAAACGCCTGAGAGAGAGTGACACACAAAGCCTCAGTTCTCTGGAATGAGCATCACATTCAGTTAAACCGTTTCTTAACAGCGTCTGAGTACTCGCTGTGAGAAACAAGCGTCAATACAGACACCAGCAGGTGTCAGGGACGGCAACATATCATGAGGGATCACAAATTATGTATTGTACTGAATTCATGCACGGTAATATACAGCGTGAGGGTATGACCTTCATTCAATTCAACACCCTCAATTACATTTAAACACAATTTACAGGCTAACAGATGGGACAGTTTGATTATTCGGTCTTCATATGTCCATTAAAATGTATCTTTGCATCAAGGAAGTTTCTTGTTCCTGAACTTTCTACCGCTGTGAAAACAGGAAAGGCTTTTCCTGCACACACACAAAAAGGATGAGGTAGAAAATAACTTTCTGCAATGGCTAAATTGGTCTCATGCAGATCGTCAGAGTACTTTACAATGATGCCTCATATTGTTACACACCAGTGATGCCTGTAACACGTTACTTAGTAACGAGTAATCTAACGCATTAATCTTTCCAAATCAGTAATCAGATTAAAGTTACTTCTCCAAGTCACTGTGCGTTACTATTATTTTTGCATTGTGGGTCGATAGCAGCATTAAACTTGGTCCGTGGGCAGGAGGTCGGGGTTCGACTGAACTGCCCACTTTAAGCGAGCTGTGAGCTTTTCATCCGCGGTTTTCTGCAGCAGCTATGACTCGTCCTCACCTTTTAAAGTACGGTGACAACAACACACCTGCACTGAACTTTGCAGACATTTTTATGTTTTTTTTTTCTCCTTTATTTAGAATTCTGAGCTGAGCCGCTCCGTATCTGTTGCTAAAAACAGCTGATCCTCCATGATGCATCAACAACTAACATTATTTTCCACTCAAATGCACCTAAACTCTCTTTCTGAGGACCACATGATTCTTACCTGTAAATCTGGTCATGTTTTCTGCATAAATAAATGTTATCCATTCTTTGTGCTCAAACGCCAAAGCAGGGGCGAATCCAGATGGAATGGGGGCGTGGGGCAAGAATGTGCCCCCCCCACAACTTCCCTAGATTAAAGGTCCAGTTTTAAAGCCTTTTTTTTTACTACAACTACTAAAACTACTTATAATAATAATAATTTTGACAAGTAAAATGTTTAGAGAGAATTTAATTGTTAGAAAAATGTTAGAAAGAATTTAATAGTTACATTCATAAACAATGTAGGTTAGAAATTGCAAGTTTTACTGTTACAGTGCTGTCAACAGTTAAATATGAGGTCAAGAAAGAGGTCTTTATTTTACTTTTTATAAAATAAGTATTTATTTTCATTGAAGTCAAGAAAGGGTGACTATGAAATGAGTTTTGGCAAAACAGGTATCATTGTCATGTGGAGGTGGCAGAAGGTTGTTGTTGGCAGCTGGGGAAAGTAATTAAAAAGTAACTAATAATCTAACTTAGTTACTTTTACAATTGAGTAATCAGTAAAGTAACTAAGTTACTTTTTCAAGGAGTAATCAGTAATTGGATTACTTTTTCAAAGTAACTGTGGCAACACTGTTACACACACGCTAACTGCATGCATACTCAGCGCAATTTCGAGATATAGGATCTTTGCTCAGTGGACCTTCATGGATATTGTAGTCAGACAAATCAGCAGTCCATATCTTCTTTTTTGGAAGAAATGGACAGTGTATGCTCTGGACCAAAGACAAAAAGGACCATCCAGTGTTGTGAAAGTGTAGGAACACGGACCCACAACAGGGGGCATAAAAGAACGGGCAATGGATAAGCCAAACAGTAACAATTTAATGTTGTAAATTGTGCACAACGGAATACAGACAACAACCAGTTTGGAACTACAGTCAATTACATTGGGTGACGTGTGGGCAGGCTTGAGGATAGGAGACGCCCGTCCAGAACCGAGCCGGATCCCACACAGCCCTCACCGCCAACGGATCTGAAGAACACCGGAGCCGCCAAGTCCTGGGTCCCCAGGTGGTCACCGTCTCCAGCTGTCAGACCTGGTACTGCTGGCAGAAAACAGAAACAGTACAGGTGAGTGTGAGTACGCACACTCAGTAATCCCACAGTCTGTGTTCTTTTGGGAGGGAGCACCTCCACCTCCAGTCACACACTCGTGCAGCTCCTGTCTAACCACTTATCTGGTTGGGGTGTGAAGCGAAGCCGTCGCTGATCACACCAAACGCCAATCCCACAGATAAGGCAACACCCACAGGAAAACGGCTGCAAAGAAGTTCAGACTATTAGTCAGTGTTTTCGGTTTAGCAGAGAAAATTACCTCCAAGGTAGCTGATTTCTCGGCGAGGAGGTGGAGTTGCAGTCCGGCCTTTATGGTGATGGTGATGAGTTGAATGAGTGACAGCTGGTGCTGATGATGAGTGACAGCTGTCACTCCCAGTGGCTCCAGCGCCCTCTCGTGCTTGAAGCCCGCACTCCAAGCAGGGCGCCATCTGGTGGTGGTGGGCCAGCAGTACCTCCTCTTCAGCGGCCCACACAACAGGACCCCCCCCTCAACCAGGCTTGTCCGGGTGCCGCCGGTAGAAGTCGGCCAGGAGGGCCGGGTCCAGGATGAAGCTCCTCTTCACCCAGGAGCGTTCTTTGGGTCCATACCCCTCCCAGTCCACCAAATACTGGAACCCCCGGCCCTTCCGACGGACGTCCAGGAGCCGGCGCACGGTCCAAGCCGGCTCCCCGTCGATGATCCGGGCAGGAGGCGGCGCCGGTCCGGGGGTAGAGGGGTGAAATGTGGTGAGATTTGATGCGTGACACATGGAAAACCGGGTGGATCCGCAGCAAAGCTGGCAGCTTCAGCTTCACTGCGGCTGGACTGAGGATCTTGAGTATGGTGAATGGTCCAATGTATCTGTCCTTTAATTTCTGGGATTCCACTTGTAGGGGAATGTCTTTTGTGGAAAGCCAAACCTCCTGCCCAGGCTGATACGTAGGGGCCGGGGCATGCCGGCGGTCTGCATGGTTCTTGGCCCTCGTCCGGGCTTTGAGCAGGGCAGAACGGGCGGTACGCCACACCCGACGGCACCTTCTCAGATGGGCCTGGACCAAGGGCACCCCGACCTCTCCCTCCACTAGCAGGAACAATGGGGGCTGGTACCCCAAACACACCTCAAATGGGGAGAGGCCGGTAGCAGACGATACTTGGCTATTATGAGCGTACTCGATCCAGGCCAGATGGTTGCTCCAGGCCGTCGGGTGCGCGGAGGTCACGCAGCGGAGGGCCTGCTCCAATTCCTGGTTCGCCCGCTCTGCCTGTCCATTCGTCTGAGGATGGTACCTGGACGAGAGACTCACGGTGGCCCCCAGTTCCCTGCAGAAACTCCTCCAGACCTGAGAGGAGAACTGAGGACCACGGTCTGAGACAATATCGGATGGAATCCCATGCAGATGCACGACATGGTGGACCAGGAGGTCTGCAGTCTCCTGGGCCGTCGGGAGCTTCGGGAGGGCCACGAAGTGGGCCGCCTTGGAGAACCGGTCCACTATCGTGAGGATGGTAGTCATGCCCTGGGACAGCGGGAGGCCTGTGACAAAGTCCAGGCCGATGTGAGACCAGGGGCGATGGGGCACGGGCAGAGGCTGGAGGAGGCCTTGGGCCTTGTGGTGGTCGGCTTTGCCCCTGGCACAGGTGGTGCAGGCCTGGACATACTCCCGGACGTCGGCTTCCATAGACGCCCACCAGAAGCGCTGCCGGACCACTGCCACGGTCCTTCGCACCCCTGGATGACAGGAGAGCTTGGAACCGTGACAGAAGTCTAGGACCGCAGCCCTGGCCTCTGGTGGGACATACAATTTGTCCTTCGGACCTGTCCCCAGGTCCGGGCTCCGTGTCAGGGCCTCCCGGATGGTCTTCTCCACGTCCCAGCTGAGGGTGGCCACAACAGTGGACTCGGGGATGATGGTTTCCATCGGGTCTGACAGCTCTGTCTTGA
Organism: Thalassophryne amazonica; assembly: GCF_902500255.1. Classification (NCBI taxonomy): domain Eukaryota; kingdom Metazoa; phylum Chordata; class Actinopteri; order Batrachoidiformes; family Batrachoididae; genus Thalassophryne; species Thalassophryne amazonica. The sequence continues at coordinate 69,477,763 of NC_047117.1, read as the reverse complement.
CCTCCTCTTCATGCACCCAGGACAGGGCGTCAGATCCTTGGTTCTTCATCCCGGGGCAGTAGGTGATCCGAAAGTCAAAATGCCCGAAGAACAGTGACCAGCGGGCTTGCCTGGGGTTCAGACGCCTGGCGGTCCGAATGTACTCCAGGTTCCGATGGTCCGTGAAAACCGTAAATGGTACCGATGCTCCCTCCAACAGGTGTCTCTACTCCTCAAGAGCCTCCTTCACCACAAGAAGTTCCCGATTGCCGACGTCATAGTTCCTTTCAGCCGGGGTCAACCTGCGGGAAAAGTAGGCACATGGATGGAGAACCTTGTCGGACTCCCCGCTCTGGGATAGCACAGCTCCTATCCCCGAGTCAGAGGCGTCCACTTCAACTACAAACTGGTGATTGGGATCGGGCTGCACCAGAACCGGTGCAGTTGAGAACCGACGTTTCAACTCCCTAAACGCGGCTTCGCACCGATCCAACCAGGTGAAGGGGACTTTAGTGGAGGTCAGGGCTGTCAGGGGGCTAACTACCTGACTGTAGCCCTTGGTGAACCTCCGGTAGAAATTTGCAAAACCGAGGAACTGTTGCAGTTTCCTACGGTTTGTTGGTTGGGGCCAATCTCTCATCGCCGCAACCTTGGCCGGATCAGGGGCGACGGAGTTGGAGGAGATTATGAACCCCAGGAAGGACAAAGAAGTGTGGTGGAACTCGTACTTCTCGCCCTTCACAAACAGCCGGTTCTCCAACAACCGCTGTAGGACCTGACGTACATGCTTGACATGGGTCTCAGGATCCGGAGAAAAGATGAGTATATCGTCTAGATATACGAAGACAAACCGATGCAGGAAGTCCTGCAAGACATCATTAACCAATGCTTGGAACGTTGCGGGCGCATTGGTGAGGCCGAACGGCATGACCAGGTACTCAAAGTGACCTAACGGGGTGTTAAATGCTGTCTTCCACTCATCTCCCTCCCGGATCCGAACCAGGTGATAAGCATTCCTAAGATCCAATTTTGTGAAAATTTGGGCTCCATGCAAGGGCGTGAACACTGAATCCAACAGAGGTAATGGGTATCGGTTGCGAACCGTGATCTCGTTCAGCCCTCTGTAATCAATGCATGGACGGAGTCCGCCGTCCTTCTTGCCCACAAAAAAAAAACCAGCACCCGTCGGGGAGGTGGAGTTCCGGATCAAACCGGCAGCTAACGAGTCCCGGATGTAGGTCTCCATTGATTCGTGTTCCGGACGTGAGAGGTTGTACAGCCTGCTGGACGGGTACTCAGCGCCCGGTATCAAATCAATGGCACAATCGTACGGACGGTGCGGGGGCAGCGTGAGTGCCAGATCTTTGCTGAAGACGTCAGCAAGGTCATGGTACTCGGCTGGCACCGCCGCCAGATTGGGGGGAACTATAACCTCCTCCTTAGCTGTCACACTGGGTGGAACCGAGGATCCTAAACACTCCTGGTGGCAGGTTTTGCTCCACTGAACCACAACCCCAGACAGCCAATCAATCCGGGGATTGTGTTTTAACACCCATGGGAAACCCAAAATCACTCAGGAGGTAGAAGGTGTTACATAAAACACAATCTCCTCCCTGTGATTTCCAGATGCAACCAATGTCACTGGCTGTGTATGGTGTGTGATTAGTGGAAGAAGGGTGCCATCTAGTGCCCGCACCGACAATGGTGACGGTAAGTCCACTAGAGGGAGCCCAACCTCCTTTGCCCATCTGCTATCCAGCAGATTCCCCTCCGACCCCGTGTCCACCAGTGCTGGGGCGTGAAGGGTTAGATCCCCACTCAGGATCGTGACTGGGATACGTGCAGATTTTCGGGGTCTCCCCGCATGGGTATTGTGACCCACCCTTAGCCCAGTCTCTAAGGACGAGTGCTGCTGTTTTGACCGTTTGGGGCATTCTCTCTGTGTGTGCTCGGTTGAGCTGCAGAGAAAACACTCCCCACGGATCAGCCTCCTTTGTCTCTGATCTGATCGCCTTTTGGCCCTGCTCGTTTCCATAGCAACGTCAGCAGGGGGAGCTCTCGTCACGTGGAGTGCCCTGGCTGTGGAGCGTGGGGAAGACGGCTCCCTTTCGGTCCCGGGAGGAAGAGGGATGGCTTGTGCCTGACCACGCCCTTCATCTCGCTCCCGTCGGTGTTCTGTTAATCGGTTGTCTAACCGTATAACCAGGTCGATAAGCCCGTCTAAATCCCGCGGCTCGTCCTTCGCCACCAGGTGCTCCTTAAGGACCAGAGACAGTCCGTTTACAAAGGCGGCACGGAGCGCAACAGCATTCCAGCCGGCTCGCGCTGCCGCGATGCGGAAGTCGACTGCATACTTCGCTGCGCTCCGACACCCCTGTCTTATCGACAGCAGCACGCTTGAAGCGGTCTCGCCTCTATGAGGGTGGTCGAACACCTGTCGGAACTCCCTCACAAACTCAGTGTAAATCATTAGGAGCCGTGAATTCTGCTCCCAGAGCGCCGTAGCCCAGGCGCGTGCCTCTCCTCGAAGCAAATTTATAACGTAAGCCACCCGGCTAGCGTCTGACGCATACATGACGGGACGCTGTGAAAAGACGAGCGAGCACTGCATCAAGAAGTCCGCGCACGTCTCCACACAGCCTCCGTACGGCTCGGGAGGGCTTATGTATGCTTCAGGGGAAGGTGGGGGGGTTCATTGAACGACCAGTGGAATGTCTGTTTCTGGCATTCGGTCAGCAGGAGGAGGTGCTGCAGCAGTGCCCTGAGCATGCGCTTCCACCTGGGGGGGGGAAAGCCTCCATCCTTTGATTGAGAACAACGCTCTGCTCGGTAACTAAGTCCAACCGAGCAGTAAAAGCGGTTAAGATGTGCTGCAGCTCACCTAACACGCCTCCTGCTGGTGCCTGTGCACCTCGCTCTTCCATTGGCTGTTCAAGCGAGGATCCATGATCCATGATCCTGGCCGAGAAATCCTGTTGTGAAAGTGTAGGAACACGGACCCACAACAGGGGGCGTAAAAGAACGGGCAATGGACAAGCCAAACAGTAACAATTTAATGTTGTAAATTGTGCACAACGGAATACAGACAACAACCAGTTTGGAACTACAGTCAATTACGTTGGGTGACGTGTGGGCAGGCTTGAGGATAGGAGACGCCCGTCCAGAACCGAGCCAGATCCCACACGGCCTTCACCGCCAACGGATCTGAAGAACACCGGAGCCGCCAAGTCCTGGGTCCCCAGGTGGTCACCGTCTCCAGCTGTCAGACCTGGTACTGCTGGCAGAGAACAGAAACAGTACAGGTGAGTGTGAGTACGCACACTCAGTAATCCCACAGTCTGTGTTCTTTTGGGAGGGAGCACCTCCACCTCCAGTCACACACTCGTGCAGCTCCTGTCTAACCACTTATCTTGTTGGGGTGTGAAGCGAAGCCGTCACTGATCACACCAAACGCCAATCCCACAGATAAGGCAACACCCACAGGAAAACGGCTGCAAAGAAGTTCAGACTATTAGTCAGTGTTTTCGGTTTAGCAGAGAAAATTAACTCCAAGGTAGCTGATTTCTCGGCGAGGAGGTAGAGTTGCAGTCCAGCCTTTATGGTGATGGTGATGAGTTGAATGAGTGACAGCTGGTGCTGATGATGAGTGACAGCTGTCACTCCCAGTGGCTCCGGCGCCCTCTCGTGCTTGAAGCCCGCACTCCAAGCAGGGCGCCATCTGGTGGTGGTGGGCCAGCAGTACCTCCTCTTCAGCGGCCCACACAACAATCCAGACTGTTATCAGCAACATGTCCAAAAGCCAGGGTCTGTCATGGCATGGGATTGTGTCAGTGCCCTTGGCAAAGGTAATTTACCCTTCTGTCATATCAGTATTAACTCAGAAAAGTACACTGAGATTTTAGTGCAACATATGCTGCCTTCAAGACGTCTTTTCTGCATTATTCAACAAGGCAGTGCAAAATCACATTCCGCACACATTACAAAAACATGGCTGTGGAAGAACAAGGTATGGGTACTTGACTGGCCTGCTTAGAATCATGACTAGTCCCCAGTCCAGAATGTGTGGAGAATTTTGAAAAGAAAAAAAAATGCAACAAAGACAACCCCGTACTCTTGCACACCTTAAGAAGTGTTTGCAGGAAGAATGGCACAATAGAACACCATAAAGTGAGTGTGGTTCAGGCAAGGACAACTAGCTAAGCTGGTTATTTAGCTAGGACAACTTTTCAAAACAAGCTGGTGCTAGCAAATCGTATCTTCACTTTTGTTATTCAAAGATGTCATTAGAATGATGATGAGTAACAATGTGCTCAGTTTCAAGTGTGGTATTTTTATCATGACTTTGTCAGATGACAGTGTAGCCTAGCAGTTAGCTTGATGGTTGCTTTGCATAGCAGTGATGTGTTTTACCTTCCAGTACATTAAACATTTATTGCTGTAGTGTAGAAGCAAGAAAGCAAACAACGTGAATGAATGGCTGCTTGCTAATTGTTCGTAATAGTTGAGGTGAACATTGTACATTTTTAAATAATATATTTATACATATTTCCTGTTTTAATTTTCAGACAAACTGGGTCAAGTAGGAGGTCTGGAATGGTTTCAACTAAAATTTGGTTCCACAAACAGAGAAATTAAACATGAAAAGATAATAAATACAGTGTTGTGTGGGCCGCTGAAGAGGAGGTACTGCTGGCCCACCACCACCAGAGGGCGCCCTGCTTGGAGTGCGGGCTCCAAGCACGAGAGGGCGCCAGACCCAGAAGAAGTGACAGCTGTCATTCATCCTCTGCACCAGCTGTCACTCGTTATCATCACTACCATAAAAGCCGGACTGCAACTCCACCTCCCCGCCGAGAAATCGACTACCAGAACCAAGGTAATTTCTCTGCTGACTAATACGCTGTCTAACTTTGTTCTGTGTGCAGTCGCATTCCTGTGAAGACCCAGAAGAGGGACAAACAGGAGCTGCACGAGTGTGTGTGATTTGGAGGTGGAGGTGCTCCCTCCTAACGGTATCTCGACTATAAATTACTGAGTGTGCGGACACACACTCACACATCATATTTCTGCTTTCTGCCAGCAGTACCAGGGTCGACAGTCGAAGACAGAGGCCACCTGGGGACTCCGGACTTGGCGGCTCCGGTGTTCTTCAGGCCGTTGGTGGTGGAAGCCGTGTGGGACGTGGCTTCTCTCTCGTCGGGCGTCTTCTATCTTCGAGCCTGCCCACACTTCACCTGGTGTTTATTGACTGTGAAATTAAGACACGTTTCGTTGTGTAATATCACAACATTAAATTGTTACCTTTTGGCTTACTCATTGTCCGTTCATTTGCGCCCCCTGTTGTGGGTCCGTGCTACGACACCTTCCCAACAGGATTTCTCGGCCATCGTCATGGACTCCGAGGGGCGTCAACTCCAGCTTGAACGGCCAATGGAAGAGCCAGGAGCGCAGGCGTCAGCGGGAGGCGGGTTGAGTGAGCTGCAGCAGATCTTAACCGCCTTCAAGGCCCGGTTAGAATTAGTGACCGAGCAGAGTGTCCTCCTTAATCGGAGGGTGGAGGCTCTCACCGCCAGGGTGGAAGCGCGCGATCAGGGCGCTGCTGCAGCCACTCCTCTGGCTGGTCCTGGGCCCGTATTAGACGTTCCACTGGTCGTTCAACGAACCCCCCCACCGTCCCCTGAAGCATACATAAGCCCTCCGGAACCATACGGGGGCTGTGTCGAGACGTGCGCGGACTTCCTCATGCAGTGTTCGCTCGTCTTTTCACAGCGCCCCGTCATGTACGCATCAGACGCTAGCCGGGTGGCTTATGTTATTAATTTGCTTCGAGGAGAGGCACGCGCATGGGCTACGGCGCTTTGGGAGCAGAATTCACGGCTCCTAATGTCTTATACTGGGTTTGTACGGGAATTCAAACAAGTGTTTGATCATCCCAACAGAGGCGAGACCGCTTCAAACGTGCTGCTGTCGATGAGACAGGGGCGTCGTAGCGCAGCCGAGTATGCAGTCGGCTTCCGCATCGCGGCAGCGAGGTCCGGCTGGAATAACGTTGCGCTCCGCGCCGCCTTTGTAAATGGACTGTCCCCGGTCCTCAAGGAGCACCTACTGGCCAAGGAGGAACCGCGGGAATTTGACGGGCTGATCGATTTGGTTATACGTTTGGACAACCGTTTAAGCGAGCATCGTCGGGAGCAGGCCGGGAGGCATGACCGGGCACGAGTCGTCCCTCCCCCTTCCGGTTCCGACAAGGTGACGTCGTCCCCACGCTTCACTGCCAGAGAGCTCCGTGTGGCTACAGCTCCCCCTGCTGAGGAGGCTAGGGACACGAGTAGGGCCAAATTAAAGTCAAACATCAGACAAAGGAGGCTGTCCCACGGGGAGTGTTTCGTCTGCGGCTCTTGCGAGCACATGCAGAAGGACTGCCCTAAAACGGTCAAACTACAACGCCCGTCCTTAGAAACTGGGCTAAGGGTGGGTCATAACACGCACGCGGGAAAACCCCGCAAATCTGCACGAATCCCAGTAACAATCCTTTGTGGGGATTTAACCCTTCATGCCCCAGCACTGATAGACACAGGGTCTGAAGGGAATCTGCTGGACAGCAGATGGGTAAAGGAAGTAGGGCTCCCTCTGGTGGCTCTGCCGGCACCATTGCAGGTGCGAGCACTAGATGGCACCCTGCTTCCATTAATCACACATCAGACACAACCAGTGACTTTGGTTGTGTCTGGGAATCACAGGGAGGAGATAGTGTTCCATGTAACACCTTCTACCTCCCGAGTGATTTTGGGCTTTCCATGGATGGTGAAGCACAATCCCCGGATTGATTGGCCGTCTGGGGTTGTGACGCAGTGGAGCGAAACCTGCCACCGGGAGTGCTTAGGATCCTCGGTTCCTCCCGGCACTACGGCTAATGAGGAGGTCAAAGTTCCCCCCAATCTATCGGCGGTGCCAAAGGAGTACCACGATCTTGCTGACGTTTTCAGCAAAGATCTGGCACTCACTCTTCCCCCGCACCGATCGTATGATTGTGCCATCGATTTGGTCCCGGGCGCTGAGTACCCGTCCAGCAGGCTGTACAACCTCTCACGTCCGGAACGCGAATCAATGGAGACCTACATCCGGGACTCCTTAGCTGCCGGGCTGATCCGGAACTCCACCTCCCCGATGGGTGCTGGTTTCTTTTTTGTGGGCAAGAAAGACGGCGGACTCCGTCCATGCATTGATTACAGAGGGCTGAACGAGATCACGGTTCGCAACCGATACCCGTTACCTCTGTTAGATTCAGTGTTCACGCCCCTGCATGGAGCCCAAATTTTCACAAAATTGGATCTTAGAAACGCGTACCACCTGGTTCGGATCCGGAAGGGAGACGAATGGAAGACGGCATTCAACACCCCGTTAGGTCATTTTGAGTATCTGGTCATGCCGTTCGGCCTCACTAACGCCCCCGCAACGTTCCAAGCTTTGGTAATGACATCTTGCGGGACTTCCTGCATCGGTTCGTCTTCGTATATCTGGACGATATACTCATCTTTTCCCCGGACCCTGAGACCCATGTCCAGCATGTACGTCAGGTCCTACAGCGGTTGTTGGAGAACCGGCTGTTTGTGAAGGGCGAGAAGTGCGAGTTCCACCGCACTTCTTTGTCCTTCCTGGGGTTCATCATCTCCTCCAACTCCGTCGCCCCTGATCCGGCTAAGGTTGCGGCGGTGAGAGATTGGCCCCAACCAACAAGCCGCAGGAAACTACAGCAGTTCCTAGGCTTTGCAAATTTCTACAGGAGGTTCATTAAAGGTTACAGTCAGGTAGTTAGCCCCCTGACTGCCCTGACCTCCACCAAGGTCCCCTTCGCCTGGTCGGATCGGTGCGAAGCCGCGTTCCAGGAGTTAAAACGCCGGTTCTCGACTGCACCAGTTCTGGTGCAGCCTGATCCTGATCGCCAGTACATAGTAGAGGTGGACGCCTCTGACTCAGGGATAGGAGCCGTGCTGTCCCAGAGCGTGGAGGCTGATAAAGTCCTCCATCCTTGTGCCTTTTATTCCCGCAGGTTGACCCCAGCTGAACGGAACTATGACGTCGGCAATCGGGAACTTCTTGCGGTGAAGGAGGCTCTTGAAGAGTGGAGACACCTGCTGGAGGGGGCATCGTTGCCCTTCACGGTTTTCACTGACCATCGGAACCTGGAGTACATCCGGACCGCCAAGCGGCTGAACCCCAGGCAAGCCCGCTGGTCTCTGTTCTTCGGGCGCTTTGACTTCCAGATCACGTATCGCCCCGGGACCAAGAACCAAAAACCAGATGCATTGTCCCGGGTACACGAAGAAGAAGCCAAAGCGGGGCTGTCGAACCCCACCGAGACCATCATCCCGAGTCCACTGTCGTGGCCACCCTCACCTGGGACGTGGAGAAGACCGTCCGGGAGGCCCTGACAAGGAGCCCGGACCCGGGGACTGGCCCCAAGAACAGACTGTACGTCCCACCAGAGGCAAGAGCTGCCGTATTGGACTTCTGTCACGGGTCCAGGCTCTCCTGTCATCCCGGAGTGCGTAGGACCGTGGCAGTAGTCCAGCAGCGCTTCTGGTGGGCGTCCTTGGAAACCGACGTCCGGGACTACGTCCAGGCCTGTACCATCTGCGCCAGGGGCAAGGCAGACCATCGGAGGACGACGGGACTCCTCCAGCCCCTGCCGGTGCCTCATCGCCCCTGGTCTCACATCGGCCTGGACTTCATCACGGGCCTCCCGCCGTCCCAGGGCAACACCGTTATTCTCACGATAGTGGACCGGTTCTCCAAGGCGGCCCACTTCGTGGCCCTCCCGAAGCTCCCGACAGCCCCTGGAGACGGCAGACCTTCTGGTCCACCACGTCATGCGGCTGCATGGGATACCATCGGACATTTCAGACGTTTCAGATCGTGGTCCCCAGTTCTCTTCGCAGGTGTGGAAGAGTTTCTGTAAGGAGCTGGGGGCCACCGTGAGTCTCTCGTCCGGGTACCACCCCCAGACCAACGGCCAGGCAGAGCGGGCTAACCAGGAGTTGGAACAGGCCCTTCGCTGCGTCACCTCCGCGCACCCGGCGGCCTGGAGTCACCATCTGGCCTGGATCGAGTATGCCCATAACAGCCAAGTCTCGTCTGCTACCGGCCTCTCCCCTTTTGAGGCATGTTTGGGGTTCCAGCCCCCATTGTTCCCGCTGGTGGAGGGAGAGGTCGGTGTGCCCTCGGTCCAGGCCCACCTCAGGAGGTGCCGCCGGGTGTGGCGGACCGCCCGCTCTGCCCTGTTAAAAGCCCGGACGAGGGCCAAGACCCATGCGGACCACCGACGTTCCCCGGCCCCAACATACAAGCCCGGGCAGGAGGTGTGGCTCTCGACCAAGGACATCCCTTTGTGTGTCGACTCCCCAAAACTGAAGGACAGATTCATCGGACCCTTTCGTATCCTCAAGATCATCAACCCGGCCGCAGTGAAGCTTCAACTCCCGGCTTCACTGCGGATTCACCCTGTCTTTCATGTCTCCCGTCTCAAACCACACCACACCTCGCCCCTCTGTACTCCGGGACCTACGCCGCCTCCTGCCCGGCTCATTGACGGGGAGCCGGCCTGGACAGTCCGCAGGCTCCTGGACGTCCGTCGTAAGGGCCGGGGTTTCCAATATCTGGTGGACTGGGAGGGGTATGGACCTGAAGAACGCTCCTGGGTGAAGAGGAGCTTCATCCTGGACCCGGCCCTCCTGGCCGAATTCTACACAAGACATCCGGACAAGCCTGGTCGGGCGCCAGGAGGCGCCCGTTGAGGGGGGGGTCCTGTTGTGTGGGCCGCTGAAGAGGAGGTACTGCTGGCCCACCACCACCAGAGGGCGCCCTGCTTGGAGTGCGGGCTCCAAGCACGAGAGGGCGCCAGACCCAGAAGAAGTGACAGCTGTCATTCATCCTCTGCACCAGCTGTCACTCGTTATCATCACTACCATAAAAGCCGGACTGCAACTCCACCTCCCCGCCGAGAAATCGACTACCAGAACCAAGGTAATTTCTCTGCTGACTAATACGCTGTCTAACTTTGTTCTGTGTGCAGTCGCATTCCTGTGAAGACCCAGAAGAGGGACAAACAGGAGCTGCACGAGTGTGTGTGATTTGGAGGTGGAGGTGCTCCCTCCTAACGGTATCTGGACTATAGATTACTGAGTGTGCGGACACACACTCACACATCATATTTCTGCTTTCTGCCAGCAGTACCAGGGTCGACAGTCGAAGACAGAGGCCACCTGGGGACTCCGGACTTGGCGGCTCCGGTGTTCTTCAGGCCGTTGGTGGTGGAAGCCGTGTGGGACGCGGCTTCTCTCTCGTCGGGCGTCTTCTATCTTTGAGCCTGCCCACACTTCACCTGGTGTTTATTGACTGTGAAATTAAGACACGTTTCGTTGTGTAATATCACAACATTAAATTGTTACCTTTTGGCTTACTCATTGTCCGTTCATTTGCGCCCCCTGTTGTGGGTCCATGCTACGACACCTTCCCAACATACAGCTAGATAGAACAGGTAGCTAACACAATACCCAGGTAGTACGAAAAAAACAAAAAACAAAACACCCCTGTTCTGTGATATAGACGCACAAAAAAACCTCTCAGGGTGTTAAATGATCACATTTGTAAGTTGTGAAAGGGTTGGGAAAATAACATTAATTGAAATCAGTATTTGGAGGAGGGGAAGTTGAGCATTTAGAAAAAAAATGTCAAATGAAACGTAGCTTGTGCAAATAACAAAAGGATGCGAGAGCTGATTTCGCAGGGCTTTTTATTTCCTGTGGGAGTTCAGGAAGCCCATTTGACAGCAGAGAGAGGATAGTTATGGTATCTCGCTACAGGATAAAGAGCTGTTAGGCTATCTATGCACTCTTTTTTCCCTCTCTCCCTCCAACACACAAACACCACATAGCAGATTTTGCTTCCACTGGCCTCGTTTCTGCTTTATTAGCTCCCTGATGTGGTTATACATACATATACAGTATCGCTGCTTGGCAATGGGCAAATGGAGTAATGGGAACAAATCTTGAGCTGAAAGAATAAAAGGACCAAACTCAGAGAAGATATAGGGGAATCGGTAAGTAATTAAACGGCGATGCAGGATTGTGATTGGCAGCGCGTGCAGATAGACAGGCATCGATGTGTATAAAGCGTAAAAAAAGGAAGAAAACATCACATCCTGTGCCATCAGCACCCCACCACACTTGGAAAGAAATGACAGATCTTTCTCCCACGCAGTCACATACATACACGTAGACACAAACACGCTGCTCTGCAGTCCCTCAACGCCTTTCTGTCAGCTCCCGTACCACCTGTCAGACAAGCCACAGGTAAAATAATGCTATTTTCCCTGCTGGGAAAAAAAGCACAGAGTTGTGTTACATTATTAATGTTTGGCTGGAGGATGTCACTCTTTGTCATTTTCCTTGGGCCCGTCAGGTGTCATTTTTGACATTTAACACGTAATGCATTCAGTATACAGCACTTTGCAAAGATCTTAGACTTGATGAAAAAGAAAATCATGAAGTTGTAGCAAAAACAATGAAAAGCTGCCATCATGTGGATCAACTCATTATTTATTCATTACAATCAACTTGTTGTCTGTTGTTTGTGTCTTTAAATGACCTTTTTTTTACTAACATGTTGCTGAAGATGACAGTGATGATAACTACACTGTTGAACTTGACGTTGATTTTAAAAATAATTGTTAAAGGGAAATCCTGATGAATAACAACCGAGGCTCAATGTTAGATGTTGTTGGGCTTCATCTTTCCACTGAGAAGAAAATGAAATTAACCGGCTCATTATTTATTTAGAAGGCAAACACCATATTAGCAAGAAGAAGCTAATGAGCTAGTTAATGTTTTCATATGGGGCAAAAAGAACTCTTCTTAGCAACAAAGAAAAAATGTGCCCAGATGCACAGATCACTTCAAAGCAGTGCGTGTTTTAAAAATTCTGCTGTCATAACACAGCAAGCAACAATTGAATTCAGTTAAGATTTGGTTCTGATCATTGTGGCTCTTCCATGAGCTTTAATGATTCTTTTCTGTACAGTTAATGGCGAGTCTGCTTATGTATGTACAATTAGTCAAAGCTATATTATAAAGCATTAATTTGATGCAAACAGCTATAATTGAAGTAGCAGCACAAAGTTATGTGGAAAATGTTTGAAGTCTATTTGCCCTATTGAGGTTTCAAATCCCACAACATCTCATACAATCTCAGAGAGTTTGCCACTCTGTGAGATGTCAGCAGCATTGAGAAATGCATTGAGCCAGTCTGATAAGGCTGCAATTTAACCGCTGCACACGTACAACAGCATTAACGTCACAAGGTAAAACTGTTTGTATATTGTGCCTGCAGCTCTCTCGGTTTTTAGATGTTGTTATTGTGTTTGTTTTATGTAAACAGGCATAATCTCAGGTTGTTTCTCTGTTATTTGCAGTGGGAGTTGCTGTGAGCCGCGATCTCTTCCTGTTCATGTCGTTCTGGGGGAAAGTGAAGTTTGCTCTTTAACATCCTGCTTATTGTCCTTTACAACACTGCTTGTACTGTTGGTTCCAGAGTAATATATATATAAGATGTCTGAAATTTGGTTTGCGTTTATTAAATTCCAGGCAGGTTGAAGCAGACACAGAATATTCGGAATATTGCTTTTAGCAAGTTTGCAGGGTCTCATGCATGCAGTCTCTTATAAAGGTTATGAAAGGCATCAAAATTTACATTTTGGTTGTATAATGTTCATTTGCAATTGTCGTCATGTGGTTTCTCTACACAGTAAAATCACCACTGTTAATTGGGACCATATGTACACTGTCAGTGTTAGTTTTACACTGGTGATTTCACTGTGTATGTTGTTTTGATTGCAGTGCCACTCTGGCATCTGGGATATCTCAATTCGGTGAATGCATTTTTTCAACCTTAAAGATAGAGTGTGTAAGATTTTGTGTCATCACCAGTCATGCTTTTGTTTTCTGTCACATTTCGCAATGGGAATTCATGCTCTCCTGCCTTCTCTTATGAGAAGCAACATGTTTGATCTTCCATTTTGTTAAAAAAATGAGTGTATAAGTGAGCAACCACTGATTCTTTATTTCTTTATTTTTCTAGCCATGCTAAAAATGCTTAAAGCGTAGTAGGTATGCCACTTTTGGACTACTTTATCAACATGGCAGTGCAACATGGGGAGGTGATGGTCTAGTGGGTAAAGCTTTGGGCTTGAGACCAGAGGATCCTCGGTTCACATCCCAGCCTGACTGGAAAATCACTAAGGGCCCTTGAGCAAGGTCCCAAATACTTCCCGAGGCTTCTCAGACTAGCAGCCAATTGTATCACTCTACCAGCCAATTGAATCACTCCTGTTCTTGCTCATACAGTAAAATAAACCTTTGTTTTGCTTATATTACGTGTCCGCATGCATGGAAACAGGCTAAAATTATTCCACTCCTGAAAAATAAGAAAATTCCGTTCTCGACTTTAAACAGTCGACCAATAAGTATTCTATTTCATTTCAATTTTCAATTCAATTTCAATTTCAATTTATTTCCTTTATATAGCGCCAAATCACAACAGAGTTGCCTCAAGGTGCTTCACACAGGTAAGGTCTAACCTTACCAACCCCCAGAGCAACAGTGGTAAGGAAAAACTCCTTACCACTCCTTACCTGTGTTACTCCTTACCTGTGTTAGGAAAAATCATGGAGTCTATTGTGCATGAGCAAATCAGTAACTATTTTTTGTTGAATAATTTAATCACGGACTTCCAGCATGCATATAGAAAGAGTCACTCCACTGCCACGGCATTGACTCAGATGTCTGATGAGTGGCTCAGAGAGGTTGTTAAGAAGAATATAGTCAGCACTGTGTTTCTCGATTTCTCTGCTGCTTTTGATATCATTGACCATGAGTTGTTATTGGAAAAACTTGCTGGTTATGGTTTTGAGCTATCAGCTCTTACTTGGTTTTGTAGTTATCTATTTAACAGGACTCACACAGTGATTTTAATGGCAGCTTTTCTGGCACCAGGAGTGTAGTATGTGGTGTTCCACAAGGGAGTTGTCTCGGTCCACTATTATTTACAATTTTCACGAATGATTTGCCATATATCTTTGATAAAGTTAGTGTAGTAATGTATGCAGATGATTCAACCATTTATACATCAGCACGCTCACATAATGACTCAGAAGCTGTTTTAAATATGGAATTGAAATGTTGTTTTGACATACACCCAACCTCATACGTTTGTTTCTAGAATTCTCAAGAACTATGGGTTTGTTAAATGCATCATGTAAGATGTCAATGATTAAAAAAAAATGAATGGAATTTTTGTTCAAATCAAACTGATGAAATGAAAGCTTGGTGTAGAAGAGTTAAAACAGATTTTAAATAATGTAGATGAACTTTGCATACAGGACACCAGCTTTATGCTAATAGGACTTGAACTAACTGCATTTGTTTCTTCAGTCTGAAGCAATGAATGATTATGTCAAAAAAATAAATAAATGTTTGAATCAGTTGTGGAAAATGTGGGAAAAGTTGTCAACACTGCATTTGCAGAGGAAAAGGCAATACGATTTGAATATTACTCCTGGAAATGCTTTCCTGGTGGCAGGTGAAAATACAATCACAACAAATCCTAACAGGATTGAAATGGGAAATGCGTTGCATGTTAATACAGCCTTTAAAAGGAGCATATTTTGTGACTCACAGCTCGCTCATATTTGATCAGTTTTTTTTTTTTTTTTTGCAGGAAATAATCTTCTGGAATAAAGAACTGTATTACAACAAAATGTATTTGCTAATATGGTGCATTACGTGTGCTGGTACACAGGCGTGCAGACACACATTACAGCCTCTCCCCTGCTAGCAGGGTGATGGCAACGTACAGTTTTTGAGCTCCACCATCTCTGCTCTCCCTCCTCTCCTCTTCTACTGGTAACCATGGCAACTTGCACATTGTCCGATTCCAGGACACACTGAGGGAGTCTTCCCTTCTAATTCCACCTAGCAACATTCCTCCACTTGCAGCCAGGCGCTGCTCCCGACGATGCAACTGTGAGTGTCTGCATTTTGCAGTGTCCCCTCCCTCTCCAGACATTATAATCAAATACCACCTGTGTGTGCAAACACCAAATCCCCCTAAAAAAAAAGATACCTCAAACCTGTAAAACAAGTGGCATTTCAGACAGCAGGGACGCCTCTCCTGCAGGAGCACGTACAGTAAGACACCAGCACCATCAGCGTGACAGAGATGCATTATGCAAACACACCATCTTGCAGGATTAAGCCCAAAGAAGTTTAAAAAGCTTGTGAGTTCTGCTTTATCTCATGTTTCTGTGTGACAGACATGGACTCATGCTCATCTCTGGATGTTCTGGACAGGAGGACAGCGATGCAGGGAGCGAGAGCAAGAAGAGTCTGAAGCATCTTGGGCCACTTCTAGGCAGCCGTGCAGCTTAGGCACTCACCGAAGCATGATAACGAAGGTTAGCACAGCCACGGCGACGGGAGAAAACAGCCAGACAGTGGAGACTTTGACAGGTTGGAATACACAGATTTTGGGAGAGTGGTGTAGCTGTCACTCAGGGTGTGAGTGTGTCGAGGGGTGTCCCTTCAGTCTGAGTAAGGGGCACAATGTGTCATCATATGTTTGATAAAAAAATCAGAAGTATGCAAATCTTTAGGAGCACCCATCTCACATTCTCTGTATGTGTGCACGTATGTGTGTGGGCCCTAATTACCGCACTGAGCGACGGTGACAGTTGTGCCCCCAGGGTGCCGTGGGGCATCTCCTGTAACCGTGGTG
Source organism: Thalassophryne amazonica (assembly GCF_902500255.1). NCBI lineage: Eukaryota > Metazoa > Chordata > Actinopteri > Batrachoidiformes > Batrachoididae > Thalassophryne > Thalassophryne amazonica. Next base: position 69,461,956 of record NC_047117.1, on the reverse strand, counting down.
ACTGTACCAGTCTGGCAGCAGACACACACACAGGTTATTAAGTAGGACATTTTCAAATATGACCTCATTCATGGGGAGCTGGTTAATGGAGGGAGGAGGAGGAGAAACACAGAGTGAGAGAGTTTTCAATAAATAGAATAGGAAGAGACAGCTGTTAAAATCTTAGTGAGCTCACGTTTGCAAAAGCTGAAAGTCTGCACGACAACCACATCTCGATTAGGGTTCTATATTGTTTGTTAAAACTCAATACAATACTTATCACTGGAACGCTGATAATCAAGACATATTATATCAATATATCTATGTGCTTAATACAACCCCAATTCCAGTGAAGTTGGGACGTTGTGTGAAATGTAAATAAAAACACAATACAATGATTTGCAAATGCTCTTCAACCTATATTCAATTGAATACACCACAAAGACAAGATATTTAATGTTCAAACTGATAAACTTTATTGTTTTTGTGCAAATATTTTCTCATTTTGAAATGGATGCCTGCAACACGTTTCAAAAAAGTTGGGACGGGGCAAGAAAAGACTGGGAAAGTTGATGAATACTCAAAGAACACCTAATTGGAAACAGGTGAGTGTCATGATTTGGTATAAAAGGAGCATCTCCAAAAGGCTCAGCTGTTCACAAGCAAAGATGGGGCAAGGATCACCACTTTGTGAACAACTGCATTAAAAAATAGTCCAACAGTTTAAGAACAATGTTTCTCAGCGTTCAACTGCAAGGAATTTAGGGATTCCATCATCTACAGTCCATAATATAATCAGAAGATTCAGAGAATCTGGTGAACTTTGTACATGTAAGCAGCAAGGCCAAAAACCAACACTGAATACCCGTGACCTTCAATCCTTCAGGCGGCACTGCATTAAAAACCGACATCATTGTGTAAAGGATCTTACCACTTGGGCTCAGGAACACTTCAGAAAACCATCTACTGGTAAACATACCACTGTCCCAGCTTTTATGAAACGTGTTGCAGGCATCCATTTCAAAATGAGCAAATATTTGCACAAAAACAATAAAGTTTATCACACTGAAAAAAGTAAAAAAAAAGTACATTCAAAGTACTTATTTACATTGGTCTAATGGAAAATTGTGGTTTCCAGTTTAAATCTGCTGGAATCACTTTACAAAATCATAAATATACATTGTGAGAAACTAAAAAAATTAGCTGTAACAAATTACATCAATTTTTTTAAGTTGATCCAAAGTAGCATTTTTTTCAGTGCAGTTTGAACATTAAATGTCTTTGTGGTGTAGGTTGAAGAGGATTTGCAAATCATTGTATTCTGTTTTTATTTACATTTTACACAATGTCCCAGCTTCATTGGAATTGGGGTTGTACTGCTTATATGAATTCTATACATGAATTGTTGTGTGGTGTTGGTGTGTAACCAAGCCACCATTGGGTTTTAGTCCATAAAGCCTATTTTCATCAGGACAGGTTTTGCCAAGTTTTAACCAATTTTTAAACCATGATGCATCTAAAAGGTCCCAGCCTTGAACCCAGCTATTTAGTACTTTAGTTGTGTGACTTAATGTGTGTTCTAGAAGTATTTTCTTTTGCACATTTCACCTTTTCTTTGCTTTACACAGTCCCAAACTGAATGTTTGATTAGATTGCTAACCCAAGACCCTTAATCATTTTCATGTTTATGGCTTCCTTACTCCTAACTGACCCCATTTTAAATCTGGAATGCCAAATCGATCCAGCTATAGATTACATATTGCTTCAAAAAAAAAACAAAAAAAAAAAAACTAAAAAACATTATTTGCTTCACACCCACTTCAGTTATGCAGAAAAGATAAATAAACATATTTTCATATGGCTCATCAACGCCACTTCATCCACAACTGTAGTAAAACTATGGCACAGAGGAACACTGATTAAACATTTTAGTTGTTAAAATTCTTCTTCTATGCATTCTTCTTCTTCTTCTTATGATTATTATCATGAATAGCAGTAGTAGTAGTAGCAGCAACATATGCAAAAATGGGTTAAATGCCTTAAAATGGGACTTCACTCAGTTTTTTGGGGGGGGGATACACAAGAAAAACTTGTATATGTATGTGGAAAGTGTATCTGATTCACATGTAAGATGGTTTTATCAGTGGTTTTATGACATGCACCATCCTCAGACTCGAACTCACCATATGTGCTGCTGTGTGTCGGCACTGTGCTGAAACATAACAAGAAGACACGTACAGACTTTGTGCATATTTGAAAGAAGAAAGTGTACGCTGGTGTGCGTTTTCACCTCGCGGTGAAACAGTGAGACAACACACACTGTTTTTTTTTTTTTTAATTTGAAGTGCTCGGAGCCGTCGCACAAAAACAAGACAAACTTCTTACCAAATCCACTGCTAATGCATCGGAAAACATGGAGCTGGGAATAGCAGTAGGTATACCCGACATCTTATGCCAGTGTATCAAGAATACTGCAAACTGGTATAGAGTCCTAACCTTGACTGTTTAATTTCAGCTCTGTTGACGTGATGTACAGAGGACAACGTACAAACATTTGGTACACCAGCCAATAGTGGTGTAACAATTAACCAATATAAATGAAAAATCAATTATTAAAATCAGAAAACAACTTCATTTCATAATATACGCTACCAGTTAAATGTTTGGCCACACTTCCCTATTCAGTTGAATGGGAAAGTGTGGCCAAACTGCATTCATTCATTCATTCATCCATCCATTTTCTATGCCCGCTCATTAAATTAAGAGCTAGGGGGGAGCTGGAGCGAATCCCAGCATTCATTAGGCGAGAGGCAGTCTGTTACGGGGCCACTTAAAGACAAACACATTCACACTCTAACTCACACCTATGGTCAATTTCGACTTTTCACTTCACCTAACCTTTATGTCTTTGGAACGGGGAGGAAGCTGGAGCACCTGAAGGGAGCACATGCAAACCCCACACAGAAAGGACCAGGTGGGAATCAACCCCAGATCCTTCTTGCTGTGAAGCAACAGTGATAACCACTAAGCCACCCTGCTGCCTGGGCGTGAGCCAATTCAGGGGATGTATACATGAATATTTCTAAAACAACAAAAGATATCTTGGACTTCATTGAAATGCATCATTAATACAAACAGTATGGTACTGTATGGTAAATCTGTGTGGAGCAGATAGTTCTGTGCAAGAAGGAGAAGAGTGAGGAAAGCCACCAAGACACCCAGACAACCCAGAAGAAGTTATAGGCTTATGTGGCTGTGACTGGAGAAATTGTGCATAGTGCAGGTTTTGCATTTTGCATCACCAGTTATCCATCTTCATGATGAAGTGGTATAGAGGAGGGTTTTCTTAAAAAGAAGACCTGAAAGTTGAGCTACAAACTGACAGAAGGTACATCTGAAATGCAAGCCTAGACTGGATCAGTTTTGGTGAAAGAATATCCTTCTCCGCTCTGCTCTACTCCACTATGAAGCAAAGAGTAGTGATGCAAAATGTAAGTGTTATGAAATCAGGTCTGGTGATCATTTTATTACTGAGTGATGATGCCACGTGCATCAACAAAGACTTTTGTTTTTGATTTGAAAATGAGGCTTGCAGACTGATCATTGATAGGTTTAAGCTAAAACAAACAAAAAAAACAAACAAAAAAAAAAACAATATTTATGAATTTTGAATGAAATTATGAAATTTTAGAGTGCCTAAATGTTTTGCACAATACATGTTGATGCTTGATTTACGTTTTCCAAATATAAGTTTGGATTATCCAGGGTAAAAATAATAGTGTGAGGCGTTTTTCAAAATAAATGAACAACAGCTGACATTTTTCTTTGTAACTGATGTCTCATTTGGATTTCCACTGATTTTTCTTTCCTACACTTTTCAGATATCCAAAGGATGCTGCCCACCACACACACACACACACACACACACACACACTTCCCCACTACCCTTAGCTTTCCACCATCCCCTGAATTTCTCTGATTTACCCCCTGAGGGGCTGAAAATCACTAACACTCAGTATTTTCTCCTGTCACTACTATGGATTTACAAAAAAAATGGATCTGAGACATGAGGAAAGGACAAATAAGGTGCCGGTGTCGCCGACCGAACGGTACCCACTAAAAATCGGTCCACCCTGCCTTCACTGCGCATGCGTTATTAGCTGCGGTTCACCAATTATCACCTCGTTTCTGCTTAAAACTGCACTTCAGTCATCATCTGTCTCAGTTTTAACCTTTTCTACAACAATCATTTCCACATAAATTGAGCATTATTTCATCATAAATGACGGATGAAGCGATCAGAGCACCGCGGCTACACGAGCTGCTAGCTGATGCGTTCACTGCGCCTCGGTCATTTCAATGCGTCATAGAGTTTCTGCTTAAAACTGATTTTTGAATGATTTAAGAGGCTTTAACTTGTCATCTGATGGTTAATAATCACATTAATCTATTAGATCGCTTTAAGTGACGAGACTCAGACTCAGATGAGCAGCTGTGCTCCCAGATGAGGCATGCGCAGTGAAGGCAGGTGGACCGATTTTTACGGGGGGACCTTCGACACCGGTTTGTGCTTGAATAAATACAGGACTCCACAACACTGCTGGGTGGATACACAGTCCGTGTCTGCGGCAGACAGCAAGCGCTGGGCAGCAGTCTATGATTCAAACAATCTATAATTCAGAGTGTCAAAGGAGATGAAAGCCAGATAATCTTTAGCCATCTGACATGAAACGTTCAAACATGCAGGTGCTCATTTGTTACCACACAGACAAACCGAAAGCCCCACTACTTGTACTTGTGCGCGTGCAGGACGGCACATATAAACACCCTTTGTGCACAAGCCAGCAGCTTTGAATGCTGAGCTTCCAAAGACACAGAACAGCAGAAGAAACTGAAACTTGGAAACTAATGAGTGCCTCCTTCACAGTTCCTGTCTGTGAGCGCGTGTCTGTGTGTGAGATCAACACTGTGCATGAGCATACATGCTCATGCATGCTCCAGTGTACATGGGCACTGGTGCATAGTTGTGTTTGCAGAGATTATGCACCTGGTTCCCTTGGGCTCGTGATTTGCTCAGGTTGAGTCCAGTGGCCAGATGCATAAAAGGCTGTGTAGACTCACAATGAAAACTGAGCGTGCACAAAGGTAGAAATCTGCATACACACTTTTATCACCAGAGTCCACATGCAAGGTACTCCCTTATGAATCTCAAACATCAAGAAACCCCATGCATGTTCACCAGCTTGACTCCCATGAGCTACCCCAGGTGATCTGGACCGTCAGATCATAACACGCAGCAGGCGATCTGAATGTCACACCACCCATGTGAGCTCTGTTTCAGATGACGCAGTGTCTGTCCTGCGGTGCGCCATCCACAAGACACGCGTGTTGGGCAGGACACGTGCATGGGGCCGGCTGGACACGCCGCCAGCAGATGTGGACATGATAAGAGCGCCCTCCTTCTCAATCATGTCATTAAAGAAAACAATCACTAGAGCCTTGGACAGGAATGGACTGTGAGGATGCAGACCATGAAAAACTCCACTTCTGCTGAAGAGACACCTTCAAGCCAGACTGAAGTATGCTGAAGGACAACCTGGAGAGAGATTATGCATAGTGGAAGCATGTCTTTGGATGAGATGAGCCAAAACTAGAGCTCTTTGGCCATAGAGACATTGCTTATGTTTTGAGAGAGAAAGGAGAGGTGTATAGCCCAAAGAATATTGTCCCCACTGTGAAACACAGCAGTGGAAGTATTATGCTGTGGGAATGCTTCAGTGTATCTAGAAATGGGAGTCTCCATAAGGTGGCAGGAATCACAAAGAAAGAAAGACATGTGAAGGTTTTGAACGAAACCTCAAGCACTCAGCAGCAAAACTGGGTCTGGGTCATCATTGTGTCTTCCAACTCAACAACAACCCAAAGCATAAATCACTCCTGGTGACGAACTACCTCCAGAAGACCAAAGTGAACATTAGTGACTGGCCTGCACAAAGCCCTGACTTGAATTCCATTGAAAATCTGTGGGGTGACCTAAAGACCAGGGTCCATGCCAGAATAGTGAAGCAGATAAGTATGATTTCTGGCCAGAATTGTTCACTTGATGATGCAAGCATCAAATTTTGCATGAATGTTCTTCATAAATCAGTGTCTGAGAAAAACGTGCTGGCCACTTGAAAATCCAATATGGCAGCCAGGTAGGGGTCAATGAAGAATTACACAGGGATCAAAATCTAAAAACACTCCAATCATATTGAAAAGTATAACACATTATTTGTCTGATCATAAATATTCCAAAAAGGTATAGTTATGACTATCTGTGTCTGACTGTTCTGGAGTTATGGGGTCAAAACAGCAAGTTGCATCAATTTTTGTAAAATGTGATGCAAATTGTTGGTTGAGTTAATAGGGTTTTAAAAAGGAATAGTTTGCACCATGTGTCATGCTCAGTTGTCATGTTACAGGGTAACATCTGTCACATGCCATAGAATCCAGTGGACGTCGACATTGTTTGACATTTACTTTGCAAACCAAGCATTCAACACAGTCAAAACTATTCAGTTTATTAATCCTATTAGTTCAACCGATAATTTGCACCACGTTTTACCAAAATTGGGGCAACATTAACTTTTGACTCCTGTACAAACTGAAATTGACCTTTGTCACCATTCTTGCTGTTTTTATCCCATAACTCCAGAACATTCAGTCATAGATCATCCAAACTATACCTTTTTGCAATCTTTGTGACCAGACACATAACGTGGTATAGCTTTCAATATGATTGGCGCATTTTTAGATTTTGACCCCTGTGCAATTCTTCATTGACTCCTACCTGGCCGCCAAATTGGATTTTCAAGTGGCCAGCACTTTTTCCTCAAACACTGATTTATGAAGAACATTGATGTCAAATCTGATGCTTGCATCACCAAGAGAAGGATTGTTTCAGTTATCTGCTGCACTAGAAGACTATCAAATCTGGAGGAGCTTGAGAGATTTGCCAAAGAAGAACTGTCTGGGATTCCTTAGGAGACATTTCTGAGATTTGTTGAAAACTACAACATATGGCACACGATTGACAATTAGTAATTTTGAGTCTGGTAGTTTTTGTTTTTTGTGAAATAATTTGTATTTTATTTTTGTGTGCAAAGCAAAATAATGTGAGCATCCAAAATAAAACTAGGGTGTTTATCAATGCCGTGTTGAAAACTGGTTGCTGTATTAAACAAACCACATGTGAAATTTTTAGAACATTCAATTTCATAGGAGGGTAATAATGTTTTTCCTCATCTCTATGTAATTCTCTGCACCAGTTTTGACACCAAAATATAAACAAAATTTATATTCTATACAACATTTAATGAAAAAATCAAAATGACAAAACTACAAAGGGAAGTAGAGCAATTTAACAGTATATAAAATTAAAATAAAATGTAACTTATTTGTAATAAAACTAACTTTAAAAGAAGCTTAGTGAAATTACAGTGCAAAAATGTAAAAAGTATGTTCAAAATAATAATACTTTTGTGTCAGACAGTGACACATAAAAGCCATCAAGTAAAATAACACTGAAATTGCTGTAGTTGCAAACAAAAGATTAAATATTTTCCAGAGCATAAGCTGCTCTTGTCAAATAAATACCTTCTGAAGAGGAAAAACAGACATGTGGAAAAACAAGTGGTTTCTCTGCCACCAGCTAGGCGGGACTAAAAAACAGAAGTCTGTTTGATGCAAATGCTGAGCGATGTGACACAGTGAAAGCCAATCCAAGTGAAGACAGCGTGACGACGGCGTGACGCATGTTGGTTGGTCACTGGTTATATGTGTAGTTTTTTTATAATAAAGTTAATTTTTAAACTGTAAAACATCAAGCCTTAATTACATTTCTTTGTCGTAAAGGTTTGAAAACACAATGTTAGGAATTATTGCCATTTTTATGTATATATTGACACACATATCAGCACTGTGAATTTTTTCACCCTAATATCGGTAGCATATCAGCATCCAAAAAAAAAAAAATCCATATCGGTCGGACTCTAATGTATGTTAATATTCTGAACTGACAAGACTGTGTTATTGTGGAAAACAGCAGCTGGGGTGCTGTGTTGTTTACATAGAAAAAGTTTTTTTAACCCTCTGGAGTCATATGACGCGTCACATGACCGAATGAAGTGGCTGTACCATCCAATATACTTCAGTCTGACTCTCCACTTGAATGTGTGTTGCAAGTGCAGACTTCATATTGCAGTTTTAGAATTTTTATCAGGTTCTGTATCTTGTAAATATTTAAAATGATCTATTTTGGTGCTGTTGGCATAATAAGCGAAGTGTGCATGTCAGTGCATTATGGGTAGGCTAAATTGTTCGACTACCAACCCACAAGCTATGGCGGCGGAAAGCAGTGAGGAGTGCTGTGATTTGGATCATTTCAACCGGTGGAAAGTTGAGCGTTTTTGTAAGCTCCACGGATTGCCTGTTACAACCAGGACTATGTACGGCAGTGAACAGAAGTGGAAAGAAGAGCTGGTTGTGCCTTTGTGTGCTGCATTGTTACAGAAGTGCCAACAAAGGAGGAAGAGAGAGCTGCTGTCGAAAATGACCAGTCCTTGTTGATAGTTGCAGACAAACAAATTTCTGACCCCTTGAAGGCAATTGACGGATGGTTAGATGAAGTCCAGAGACTGAAACTGTGGATACTGCAGAATATTTGCTAGGCAGGGATGAGAAATCACTACTCCGCTGGCTTCATAATGACTACAGTGAAGGTGGGTCTCACGTATAACCTCTCTGGTGTCATGTTTGTTTTTTGATAAGGTGACAGATGTACAATGATATGTGCATGCATGCAGTTTGTTTACAGAACATGTCAATATTACAATATTACGCGCCACATCATTCATGGCTCGACATTACAGTCATAAGCCGATGCACGAAAATGGCTGCACGGTTTCAGGATATTGACAAAATAAATGTGTGCAAGAAACGTACAATTTTAGTCCATCTTTTACGTCCGTCTGGATTTTTCTATTTTGTGGCGAAATTGTGTAGAATGAACAGAAGTTTACAACCACATTTCTTCTTCTTTCTGTCTTTGTGTGGACTCGGCGGAGCTTTGCAATCATGTGTTTTCAGCCAACTTTCAAGCCTATAAATTCCGTTCGAGCATTTGAAAACAGCACAATGCGCCCGTGTCATTGTATGCGTCGCTTAAGGCTTAAAGCCTTTGAAACAATCCCTGTAAAAGCCTTAACTTTTACAGTCCACTAATGCTACTGTATATGAAATTCAATGGGAGCAGTGTGAGTGTGGTAGCTGGGATTTTTGCCCCCGTTTGACCCACGCATGTGCAGATGCGTTGCGCAGTTCGCTTATTAAGTTCCTAGTCAATTCCTCCAAATAGCCATTGTAAATATCCCCTATATATAATAAACATCGTGGCCACATTTTAAACTTGACCTGTCTCTGCAGCCTTTAAGGGCCTTTCACATTGAACATGTCAGGCCAATCCGTCAAAGCTTTCCAATCCGTCAGATGCGTTTCCAACGCGTTGGGACGCTTCGCTTCGGAAGTGGCAAGGGGGCAGAGTTTTTTACGTCACACTCTGGCTGTTTCCACAACCTGAAAAAAGTTCAGCGATCACCATCTTGAATTTGCGTCACCTGAACCACAAAAAAGCTTTAAAAAACTGTTGGGTATTTTCTGCCTCCAAACATTCTTAAAACCTTGATAAGACAAACAGAGTCAAGAAACACCAGTGAGACAGAAAGTCAATTTTAGCTCGCGAGGAGTGCAAGTCAGGCTGTACACCAAAGCTACACTAAAGTCTGGCCTGCGCTCCTGCTCTTTTATTTAGGACTTCCCTACATACATGGGCGGTACAGCTCCTAAGGGGAGGAGTGATAGCGCGTGAGCTGTTGCCGCAGAACCGCTGATTGCACAATACATTCAGGACTTTCAGAACCTTTTTAATCTTGGGCTCGATTAAGATGTGTTTAAGACATCTAACGATTAATCACACTTCTTCTGACACAAGGACTAATGTATCATAATCACACTGTGGTTGGAACATTCAATTCTCTATTCTTTATCTCACTGCTGCGCTTATGGCTGCATTCTGCCTGGGTCATCTTCACATGTCCTGAAAAAGAGCTTAGCGTGCACACAGAGATACCACAACTTGCAGAAGCACGTCATGTCACATATCTTAAGTAACCTTCACCCATCACATCAGTACAGTACACTTTATCAGAGCAGAGAGAACTACATTCTACCAGAGCAGAGAACACAAAACATGCATGATAAAATAAAACAGTGTATCTACAGAATAACTCCAACAAAAACAGCAGTAGAATGATTCTCCCATCACCCTGCTGGGAGAAGCTTTTTTTCAGCTACTTTTCGGAGTGACACTGACCGAGGGAGGATTAACGACTTGGTGGGATATTGATCGAACCACGACAGCAGGCCGACCCGCACGGAGAAGCCGGCCTTCAGGCATCATCACTGGGCAGAGCGAGGCAGGCAGCCGGGGAGATGAAGCAGACACACTCAGTCCGAAATCTCCCACTTTTTGGATATATGCGAAGTCCCAGTTTGCCCAACAGAGTTTAGTTCTGCAACTTTATTGAGGTGAGAATATTAAAATAAAATGTGACATTTGCACTTCTGTGAAGGTTTAATGATCAGCTAATGTTAGCTTAGCCTTTTAGCACAGTTGATCTGAGTGAACGCTTTCATTTGTAAATGATTCAGTCTTTTTTATTTTTACCAAATGAAGCCACAGTTTTTTTTCGGACACCACAAAAACTCAACTTTAAATAACTTTTTTTTTTACATTTTTTTTCCATAGTTTTTTTTTCCCTTTTTTTTAATAAATAAACTGTTTAGTGTTTCTTTATATTTAAAGAAATATTTTTATTTGTCCCAAATAAGAACATTTGCTGGGCAGACAACCAAACTTCCATTGATGAGCTGAACACCATGAAGTCCAGTCGAAAGAAAACATCTCTGCTCTTCAGCAACACCACCAGAGTTCAAAGCTGCAGAAGAGACCTTCATCTGGTCCCGAGAATTCAGCAGAACATCACCTGCTTCTAAATAAAAGGCTCTTTCAACAGCAACTATTTTATTATTTTTTAAAAAGCTGTTTCATTTAGTATTTTAACAATAAATGAATGGATCATTAAAAATGTCCACGAATCAAAGTCAGAAGACATTTGCACAAGTAGAAGCTCTCCACTTATTGCGCTCAAATTCATATTTTAGAAATGACTCTGTCCTGATAACAACATTAAAGCTAATTACATATTTTGACGAAATTACAAATTGAAATGACTATTAAAAAAATTCATCATGAGGTTTATGTCACAGAAATCCTACTTTACAATCACACTGCAGTCATTGTTAAATTATTTCCTGTTGCATTTAAAATAAATGTTTGTATTTATTTACAGTGTCTGTTTTTCTGGTTGAAATGAGATATAAATAATCTACCAGACTTAAAAAATGTACAAATTTCCATGTTATTTTATTTGTCTAAAAATAAATGTCCAAGGTTCCTTATGTTAAGCAAGAAATTATCTAATCTGAAATAACAGGTGGTTTTAATTTACAGATGAAAGGTTTCTAAAGAACCATTTATTGAATTATTTAGCTATTTTAAGTACAAGTGTTCTAAAATGTTTTTAACAGTAATCAGAAATTTTGAGGTAACAAACAACAACAACAAAAAACATTTCCAAGGATTTTTCTTCAGAATACAGCGGCCCTGTGATACGTTTCTGTTTTGTAGAGATCAGTGGTTTCTGCACTGATCTGTCAGCATCACTTTAGCTCAGCTTTTGACGTGACGCTTCTGACGCATCTAAAAGCAACGCGTCTCATTGAAAATAATGCTTTTTAGACTGATTTTTGATGCATTTGATGCTTCTGACGTGTTCAGTGTGAAAGGCCCATCAATCTTAACTATTACATGCTTCCACGACTATTTGATTTGGATTTTACAACAATGTTAAAGCAAATGCCATACGCACAAAACTGTTACCTCTCCAAAGGTTAACATCTGACACCCATATTTGAGCCTACATGTGAATAAAAAGTGTTACGCTTTGACTCCGTACCACCAAGATTACAAAAATAAGTGTTGTGATCATTTTAATATCTGATATGTAGAAAGTATCGCAAATTAGTTTTTATCCATTTTATCATCATACTCGTGGTCATCGAAATAAGAACAAAAATTAGGTGACAAAAAAAAGAGGAAGCTCAAAAAGTGACACGTGAGAATAACCAATCCTGTCTTTTAGCACTTCTAAACCCACAGCAAGAGTGGGGAAAAACGGAGGGAAAAAAAACTCCCAAATCTCATCTTTCTTGTGGATTTGCTTCATTAAAACATAGATTGGAAGAAGAGAAGAAAGTGAAAGAAGAAAAGTGCAAAAAAAGTGGGTGAGAGAGTATAGAGGTGTCAGGCAAAAGTCTGCTTTCAATCCAGAAGTAATTTTGTAACACAGATGCTGTGGCAGAGGTGGCAAAACAGTTTGTGAGGCTGTGTGCGGCGCCTACACATTCTTCACAGTGTCGCTGTCTCAAGTGTCTGAATAGATGGGTGCAAGATTGAAAAAGTGAGCAAAAGAATGCTGAACGGTACTTGGTCCACGGAGCACTCAGGCTTCAGTAGGAGACACGGATCACATTGTGAAGCATCTCCGCAGAAGCCATCAAGTCACTTTTATGTCAATAGATTGCTATAACTCGTGTGCATTCTGCCGTTTTAGCGTGCTGCACTTTCACATTGCAGAATTGAATGAAAAGAACCGAAAGCATCCAATGCATGTGTTGGCCTGAAATAACTCTCCCTTTGACACTTTAATAAACACTCGACCTAACCACACCCGACGTGGCTGCCTTGAAAAACTGTGTGAAATCGAGCTTGGTTTTTAACAAAGCACATGGGTGCAGCACAAGAAATGTGTTGGTGGACTTTGTTAAAGGAAACTACATTCATATGTATGAGCGATGTCATGAGTGGGTGGGTGTGGGAGTGGGAGTGGAATTGGGGATCAACTTTGGTTTGCACCATCAAAAATAGGTAGACACCAGAGAACAACTTATTAGTACATATTCTAAAAACAAGATCAGCCAAGCAGATTTTTAATCACATTATTTTCTCAATGACAAACACAAACCACCACCACCAACAACAATAATAATAATAATAAAATAATAATGTGTGCTAAATAAACTAATATTACACAGTACATATTATAGCAGCAGGGGTGGTGGCCAAGTGGTTAGTGCACTTGGTTTCAGTGCAGAAGGTTCCCAGTTCAAACCCCACCCCTGCCACAATTCTTCATGAAAATTCAGTAAGGTAAATATTATATTCCAATTCTAAGGTGGAACTATGCAAGCATACTAAGGTATATTTAAATATCTAAAAAGGAAGATTAAAATAGAAGAGTAGAAAAGAGTAGAGTAGAGCCACTTAGATGCCTGGTCTTGAGAACCAGTGTCAGGAAGCCCATCCGGTGTAAAACTTGTGCCACATAAAGATGCAAATCCTTGTTAAAAAATCATCTGTGCAGACCATCTGGAATGTCTAAGTAAGCTCCAGGAGGATTCATCAGGACTTTTGATATGTTGTTTAGGATGGGTTGGTGCACCATTAAGTTTTAGTTTGTAAAGCAGAAAATATCAAAATTTCAATGCTTTTGAGCTAACTCTAAAAATTTTGTGATGCAAACAAAATTTTACACAGCATGTTTTTTTTTTTCAGCAATTGGGAGCTATTCAGGGGTCAGAGTATTACATTTCAGAACTTTGCAAAATAAGGACCACCCTACTGTATGCAGGTGCATGCCAGTGCATAAAGAAAATTTAAAATGTTCAAAATTTCTGGCACGCATAAATTTTGTTCAAAACCAGAAAAATCTGCACAACCAGAGTGCTCCCATGCAAAAAGCATTATTAGTACAAAAAGTGATGTACTAATTCACTTTTTTTTACTAATAAAACTTTTTGCACGAGAGCACACTGGTTGTGTGGGTTTTTCTGGTTTTGATCATTTTTTCTTGATCCAGCACCCGTTTTTATACATCTTGGATGTGCGTCTTTTCTGCAGAAATTTCGTGCCACTTGCGTGAACTAGTCATAAACATTGCGCAACCTATTCAAAAACACTGCATGTCAGTGTGTGTCATTGCACACAGGGTATCTGAACCTGAAATTAGATTATGAAGAGATGTTACATCAATAACTAGAAGCACTCAGAGAGTGCAAACCTCCACCAAGGCCATAGGGTCACTGACATTACATGGAATACCCTTTGGCAAAGAGACTTATTCCATGTCATTTCACACATCTACCGTCATGTTTCAGATTCAGTGGTCAACCCTCTGGGGTCCGAGGGCATTTTTTGGACAGTTCACTCGCCTGGCATAAATGTTTTATTATTGCTGTTAACAGCTCTCCCTGCATCCCACAATCACGTTTTATGTCTCTTTTTTCAAGACAACCTGTACTTTCAAAATATATATGCTATAGTTGTGTTTTATAAGGGAAATAAAGGTATACAATCAGAAATAAGAAAGGAAAAAGTAAAGCGGGAAATAATTTTCCACACACATTTATTCAAAACACACAGCAAACTATAATAAACTAGTAACACATCACTCCTAACAATCTTTGGTGTGTCACGTGAGGTGAATCTGCCCTACGATTGGATTTTGGAAAACCATGTCACGGTGAACCAATTCCGATTGGACATTCACATTGCTCACGTCATCACACAGCTTCTATGAAGAGTACAAAGATGGTGGACAGTGGCTCGAAAGTCCGCGGAGTTAACTTTTCAGCAAAAAAAGGAGGTTTCTATCTCAGATCATTAAAAAGTTATTTATAATTTAGTAAAGCTTGGTCTCTGCCATCGTATACGATGGTGTCAGCCCCAGAGGGTTAAACCCTTAGATCTTCAGCAAATGTATTTATAAAGAGAAACAGCATGAACTACACAAGTTTTTTATTTTCTAATAACAAGTTTATTCAATGAGGAGAAACAAATGCTAAATTATTGTTGTGTCATAACTTAATTTTTGTTCAGCCTTTGTGACCTGTCTTCATGAAGTTAGATGCAAAAATGTGGAAATTGGCCCTATCCTGCAATGATAAAGAATCCTTAAAAAAATTATTGGATCTGGATAGTGTTCTGGATCATTACGAAAATTGTATGACTTCTAAGTTAGACCAAGATACACCCCTGGTAAAAATTTCATTGAAATCCGTTGAGGATTTTTTGAGTAATCCTGCTAAAAACCAACCAACAAATAAACGGACACAACCGAAAACATAACCTCCTTGGCAGAGGTAATAAACATAACTTCACAGATACATTATCTAACTCATGAGAAGGAATGAAAATGCTACTTTTTTACCATTTAATTACAATATATATATTCTAAATAATTACCTTTGAGACAAGATTCCAAATGCGTTCACCCCTCCCCACGACAAGCACAAGACAACCTGTAGCTGTAGATAATTTCTCTGTGATTCCAGGAGTGATGAGAGAATGGTTTCATCAGCCAGGTTCTGAGAGCAAATGCATTGTTGGCTATGAAATGATATGGCACAGGCTTTATTTTATATAGAGTGGCGTCAAGCGGAACAAAGCGGAACGCACTGGCAGGAAGAACTGTGCGGCAGAGTGGGGATCAAATTCGTGCAAGTGTCAAGGTGGCTTTAGTCAGACCTTAAGTCGCATTTTTTCTTAAAATAGTTTCTGAGGCCCTACAACTTATACTCTGGTGCAACATTTATAGAGAAAAATCCCACGCAAATACAACCCCTGGCAATAATTATGGAATCACCGGCCTCAGAGGATGTTCATTCAGTTGTTTAATTTTGTAGAAAAAAAGCAGATCACAGGCATGACACACAACTAAAGTCATTTCAAATGGCAACTTTCTGGCTTTAAGAAACACTATAAGAAATCAGGAAAAATCATTGTGGCAGTCAGTAACGGTTACTTTTTTAGACCAAGCAGAGGGAAAAAAATATGGACTCACTCAATTCTGAGGAATAAATTATGGAATCACCCTGTAAATTTCCATCCCCAAAACTAACACCTGCATCAAATCAGATCTGCTTGTTAGTCTGCATCTAAAAAGGAGTGATCACACCTTGGAGAGCTGTTGCACCAAGTGGACTGACATGAATCATGGCTCCAACACAAGAGATGTCAATTGAAACAAAGGAGAGGATTATCAAACTCTTAAAAGAGGGTAAATCATCACGCAATGTTGCAAAAGATGTTGGTTGTTCACAGACAGCTGTGTCTAAACTCTGGACCAAATACAAACAACATGGGAAGGTTGTTAAAGGCAAACATACTGGTAGACCAAGGAAGACATCAAAGCGTCAAGACAGAAAACTTAAAGCAGTATGTCTCAAAACATTTTCCCTCTGCTTGGTCTAAAAAAGTAACCGTTACTGACTGCCACAATTTTTTTTCCTGATTTCTTATAGTGTAGTTGTTGGAATCACTCAATTCTGAGGAAAAATTATGGACTCATGAAAAACAAAAGAACATTCCCATGTTGTTTGTATTTGGTCCAGAGTTTAGACACAGCTGACTGTGAACAACCAACATGTTTTGCAACATTGCGTGATGATTTACCCTCTTTTAAGAGTTTGATAATCCTCTTCTTTGTTTCAATTGACATCTCTCCTGTTGGAGCCATGATTCATGTCAGTCCACTTGGTGCAACAGCTCTCCAAGGTGTGATCACTCCTTTTTAGATGCAGACTAACGAGCAGATCTGATTTGATGCAGGTGTTAGTTTTGGGGATGAAAATTTACAGGGTGATTCCATAATTTATTCCTCAGAATTGAGTGAGTCCATATGTTTTTCCCTCTGCTTAGTCTAAAAAAGTAACCGTTACTGACTGCCACAATTATTTTTCCTGATTTCTTATAGTGTTTCTTAAAGCCAAAAAGTTGCCATTTGAAATGACTTTAGTTTTGTGTCATGTCTGTGATCTGCTTTTTTTCTACAAAATTAAACAACTGAATGAACATCCTCTGAGGCCGGTGATTCCATAATTTTTGCCAGGGGTTGTAGAACCCAGTTTTCATATTGCTTATCATTAAATTTAAAATTCATCACACATTTCGTTTATTCATGAATATTTGTCAGGTTTTTATCATTTTTAATGCTTTTGTGCATTTATATGCATTAAATGTTCCAAAAACATTTACATTTTTGAAAAAGTGATGCTTCAACCACCAGCCCGATAAAACAGGAAGTCAGTGAACTGAGGCGAGTATATCACTAAAACACATGAAGCATAACTTTCATGGCCATGGCTTTGTTTCCCCTTCAACCCATGTGTGTCCCAGGGGGGAGATAATCTGGAAAATGCAGCCATCTTAAGTCCTCTTCCAGTCTGCCTGAGAAGTCTTGAGAGACCCTCTGGAGATATGAGGCTTTGATATCAAGACCAATTACGCGGTACATGTGCACGCACCCACACGCAAACAAGGACAAGCTTGACAGCGGCAGCTGATGTAGATGTAGAGTGAATGAAAGGGTGGAAACCAGACAGGCTGAAACACACTCAAGGTGCGGTGTGGAAGTCATGTAGCGACACACAGTCCAGGCCTCAGTGCACATTAACAAGTGCACAAATATATACGGGGTAATCTTTTATTGCTACGAAAACCTGTTCATGCTCATGTGCACATCTGAGCACTGCCTCAGATGTGCACATGAGCATTATTAAGCAGATTCACAAACACAAAGTTCTGGGTAAACTTTTAGTTTAATACAATCACAGTCACAGTCTGTACAAATCTGTAAGGCAATGGAGGTATTTATCATCTGCAGCTGGTTACTACTTTGAGTAAGTTCATAAAAAGAGGTCAGGTCAGGTCAGGTCTGGAAGCATGAGTAGGTGTCGTGCATCAATGCATCCACCACAGGCTTGGGTCATGGATGGCCGCCACCCAAGTATACAACTGACCCATCCCCACCTATCTAAAACAGTCATCTATCCACCAAAGCAAACTGAAATGTACCCAAGGATCCTGCAATGAGACTTAGTACCAAAGATATCTAGTTGTCATCTTAGGTGACTGGTTATAGTCCAAGTTTCACAACGACACAGTAAGATTGAAGGTCCAGTTGTTGAGGGTCCTGCTACATCCTGCTATGTTCTGTCTCTCCAGATATTGGCATTGCCAAACACCTCTGTCCAGAGAACTGATGACTCCATAAACTCTTCTGAGGTGTCTCCCAATCTCATAGGCTGAGGCCCAGAGACAAGAATGTCACTGCCGAGGTAAAGTCTGATGCCAGAGTCCAGAAAGTCTTTAAAAACCTGTATCTTAGTCTTGATCCAGGACTGTCAAAAACCCAGGCATTCCATTGACTAGCTCAACCTCTCAAGTGTTTTGGCTTAAAAAAGATGTGTGGGAAGACACTGTGCACTTGATGCAGTTATGCACAATTGACTGAAGACCACTGTTCATATGAAAATCACAAGACTTAAAAAATAACCACACACACTTCTGCAAGAATCAAATAGGTCACATACAGTCCTAGTCAAAAATATGGACACACTACCATGAACTGGCAAATCCCCTTCCCAGGTCTGGGTAAATTTCTCCACTGGTTGACCTCATGACCTACCTAAAAAATAAGGTTATCTGATACCTAAAGGTTGTATGTTGTGTCAACATTTTGTTGGCCTAGCTCAACCAACATAGTCTCAATGAGCCAAAATATGATCTTGCACTCATTGAGCCCAAGATATAATTAATACGCAAATAATGTCACTGTTGCTGATATTGAAGATATAATTAGTTGAATATATTTATTATGCATAGCTCTTGGGAATTGCCATTTGACCATTGGCAAGTCATTGGAAATTCAAGATGGCTATCATTTTTCAAGCTTGCAGCCATTAGTGGAAGCCATTAGGAAGATTGTAATGGCAGTAAAGCAGTAGAAACAAGAGAAATATGGTTGATCTGGGTGACAAATCATATATTTTCTATGCTGGCCTTGGCTGCCATCTTGAAAGAAACTGGTGGTCAACCCTCCATTATCAGATAGAAGAAGAATCTGGACAACTGCATAGGTGCAAACATAGATTCTGAATCACAGCATTTATGTTTGAACACGAATATAAACCATATCAGATTAGACTTGTCTGTACAGCTTTACTGTAAAGATTTTCATACTTTTGATGGGAGCCATCTTGAGTTTTCATTAAGTTGCAGATATTGTCCAAATTGGACCGCCCAAGTACTATGTATAGTAAATGAATTCGACTAATTATGTCCACCGCCATATTACACCCATCACTCATAGCAAAACTGATCTGAACACAGTTATCGCTGGCTGCCATTTTGAAAATGGCGTCCATAGGTGAGAAACTGCAAATTACTGATGGCTCAATTTCCACTTATTTGTGAAATGTCTGGCTGAAAAGTACCAAATTATATGCTTTTATCACAAAATGCACAGTTGTTATAGTTATCAGCACCTCTACATGGGAAACCTCCCACACCGCCCACATACTCACAATGCATAAAGTGTGTCTTCATGCATATTATACGCATAATTGCTGACACTTACAGTAAAATACGTACATATGATAAATAGTTGTTTCCGGTCTGTGCCACCTCTACAGAGGATCCTTCAAGATTAACTTTGACCTCTGGCTCTGCTAATTGGAGCTTAAAGTCTGGCATAGCCCTTGGGCAGTGTGCGTGCGTGCGTGTATGCATAAATTATGGATGATGAGGGCTGTAGGAGAGCAGCCACATGCAGGAGCTGCCATTGTATTGCCACTGCATGTTGCGCCACGCCAAATGACGCAGACAGGTGGTTTTGACACCAGACAGAGATTACAGCAATGTTGAGATGAGATGAATAATGAGATGATGACAAAGAGTCAGAGTAACACATGGTCTGACAAAGTGAAATCGTGACATTAATGAATTATTTATATGCAGAGATTCTTATTACCCACAGTGTTGCGTTCCCTCATTCCCTATTTTTGTTTTGCTGTAATTTTCCTGTTCATTCTCATCAGCATTCCAGCTTAACACAAAATGTTTGTATTATAGAGTGAAATTCTAAAACACCACATCTTGATGCCAAAACGTATGCAGTAAAAACTTCATTTAACCAAGATTGCAGCAAAAACAGATCCACCAAACCACCTGAACAGCATTTAACAGCATTAAAACTTTTCATTTTGAGTCATTTATATTTTAACATGTATAAATTTTACATTTTCAAATAAGCATTATGTTCATGTTAGCTAGTTCGCTATGTTATAGCTTAGTTTGTTATTTATGATGCTGTTCATACCTTAGACATACAGTATTTACAAATTTGTCATTTTAAATAAAGTGCAAGTCCTGCTTATGAAATTGTGAAACATTTTTTTCATTTGCAAATTTTAACGTTTCATGTAAGCCTTGATTTTGGCTAGCACGCTATGCTACAGGCTAGCTTGCAAAATAAAAAATTAAAAGAATTAAAAAACAGTCTGTGGGCTACTAAAGTTGAGGTATAGACTCAGTTGTCTAGTAACTGAAAGGTTGCTGGATTTAATGCCTAAGTCCAATGAGTGTTGAATTCTCCTTGAGGGAGGCAATAAACTTCTTTATCCTGCTTAATCCCCCTTTAGACCAATACAAATGTGAGCTAAAGATATGCATGTAGAGAATGAAGAAGCATGAACACTAGCCAGGTTTTGGTGGAGTTTCTGGTCACCATCATGTCTCTGTTAAAATGTCCTTAGATCTATTCCTCAGAGATATTGGTCCCTATTGACACGATGGCATCACACGGTCACCCATTCGACCAGTCTGCCCATTCCTCTCTGACCTCTGTCCTCAACAAAGCATTTTCGTTCGCAACAACTGCCACTCACTGGTAATCTTCTCTTTTTGTCAGCATTCTCTGTAAACCCTAAAGATGGTTGGGTGTGAAAATCCCAGTAGTTCATCAGTTTCTGAAATACTCAGACTAGCCTGTCTGACACCAACAACCATGCCACATTCAAAGTCCGTTAAATCCCCATTCTTCCTCATTCTGACGCTCAGCAAGTCATCCTCACCACGTCTAGATGCTAAAATGCACTGAGTTGCTGCCATCTGATTAGCTGATTAGCTACAGTCCCCTCCAAAAGTATTGGAACTGCAAGGCCAACGATTGCAAATTCATTCAACTTGTAACCGTAAAATCCAGCATAAACATCCGCAAATCATCAGACACAAGGGGGTTATTCCCATTCTAATCCAGTTCCATCGTTTGTATGGTTTACTTTACTGTAAGTAATTCGGTCGGCGAAGGTTACCGTAGCAACAGCATCTTCATGCCAAAATGGAAATTCTGTGAGCAGGCCCACAGATTTCTCCATCTTGTCAACTGCATTAAGTAATTCTGTATCAGAATCCACATCAGTACTTTCGAATGAAAGATTAAATTTAACCATTTCGGCATCATCGTCGCTGCACTAGTTTCTCTCGCTCTCAGCTAACAGAGCCATTATTGACATCTGCGTAGCAACGTGGGCGCGGAGTAATACATCAAATGTGAACCGGTCGAATATTTTGCCACCGTCACGAGATATTTTATGGTCGGAAATCTAACACTATTAACCAATCAGATTTGTGGAACAAATGTCATTGGATTAGAATTACATTTAGATGTATTATACAACTTAGGACACATCACCTTTTGTATTAGACCACAACATTTTTAGGTGAACGAAAGTAAAGGAAGAAATAATCTTAACGTAAATAACATTTAATATTTGGTGGCATAGCCCTTGCTTGCAATAACTGCCTCAAGCCCGTGACCCATGGGCATCAGCAAACTGCTGCATTCTTCATTTGTGATGCTATTTCTTTCAGTTCTTGTTTGTTTCGGGGGGTTTCCCCCTTCAGTCTCCTCTTGAGGAGCTGAAATGAGTGCTCCATTGGGTTAAGGTCAGCTGACTGACAACCAGTCTAAAACCTTCCACTTTTTTCCCCTGATGAAGACATTTGTTTTGTTGGAAGTGTGTTTTGGGTCATTGTCATGGTGCATGATAAACTTCCTCCTGATTAGTTTGAACGGATTTCTCCGTAAATTGGCAGACAAAATGTTTACACTTCGGAATTCATTCTGCTGCCACCATCATAAGTTACATCATCAATAAATATTAATTAGCCTGTTCCAGAAGCAGCCATGCAAGCCCAAGCCATGACATTACCTCCACCATGCTTCACAGATGACTTGTATGCCTCGGCTCATAAGCAGTTCCTTTCTTTCTCCACACTTCAGCCTTTCCATCACTTTAGTAACCCTTTGTGGTCTGAGGGCATTTTTTGGACAGTTCACTCGCCTGGCATAAATGTTTTATTATTGCTGTTAACAGCTCTCCCTGCATCCCACAATCACGTTTTATGTCTCTTTTTTCAAGACAACCTGTACTTTCATGATATATATGCTTTTGTTGTGCTTTCTAAGTGTAATAAAGGTTTACAATCAGAAATAACAAAGGAAAACGTAAAGCGGAAAAATAATTTTCCACACATTTATTCAAAACACACAGCAAACAATAATAAACAACTGTTTTGACACATTATAAAGGTAATTTGAGGTCTTGTGTGAAAGACAGTACAACAAAAAAGTTCAAACAATAAACACAAATGCACATTTTGAACAATATATACAAATATATAAATATATGTTTGTCTTCATCTCAAAGCAATTTCTGTCTGCTATTACACAAAGGTTACATCACAAATTTCATTTTCTATTGTATTTTGTAGTCTTCTGTCTGACTCTGCAAGCAGCTTTCATTTCACACTTTGGCTCCTACAATCTGAAGACCGGCCCCTGTCCCTCACCCCACTGATATGGTAAACAATGCTTTATGCCAGAGGGAGAGAGCCACAGAGTAATCCAGTAACATTCAAATGTAAACTAGTGGAGCAATCCTGATAGTTACACACTCTTTGTTTGAGCACATGAGATTGTCATGCGAGGCTCTCCGTCTGCTTTCACCTTCGCTGTGCGTAATGGTGCAGGGTGCATTGGAGGACTGAGGGGCCTATTCAAACAGGCCAACTAGTAAGATATCACTCCTGAAAATGATCTTTGGTTATCACGTGAGGTAAATCTGCCCTACAATTGGATTTTGGAAAACCATGTGACGGTGAACCAATTCCGATTGGACACTCACATCAACACACAGCTTCTATGAGGAGTACAAAGATGGCTGACAGTGGATCAAAAGTCCGCTTTTCTCCCATAGACAGCTCTCTGGTCTTCATGTTGTTTTAGCCTCTTTAACAAAATATACCGTCTTTATAGGTTAAACCCAAGGCTAAAACCTGCAGTAGTCAAGAAGAGTGATTTCATGTTTGAACAATCAACCTAAAAGGCAACACTTGGGCAACAAGAAACACCTGTCAGTCATGTGTTCCAATAGTTTTGCTCACTTGAAAAAATGGGTGGGTTCAAACAAAGGGTGGGATGTCCTGGGTTATTTAACACATCTAAATGTAAATACCAGGAAAGAAATTCTGAACTGTTGTCTCATATTCATCTTTTGATCTTGAACCCAAATGTCTTCAGTGAACAAGAAAAGCAGAAGAATTGGTCTTGCTGTTCCAATACTACTATATATATATATATATATATATATATATATATATATATATATATATATATATATGAACTTCAGATAATCTCTGGACATATTTCAAATGAAAGTTTTTCTGGATATCTGCTTGACAAAGAACAACTTGGTTTGCCAAAATGGGCCAGTGGACAGACTAATATTTTTTCACAGCTTCATTAAAAGTACTTTTATAAGAAGTGAGTCTGGAATTCTAAGTTCCCAGTTTTCTGTAAATGCAGAATGAGCTCTGAACATCCTTTCAATGGAATAACTGTAAAATTAATACTTTGCCAGCAATAAAATTAGCTGTAATTTTGTAATATGCCACAGAAATAAAGGTTGTTAATAGTAACAAGATTTCAAAGTGAAGTATATTTGGTTAAAACTGACAATATCCCACAAAATGTGCACTGTATTCTCAGTTCTTTAGGGCCTGGATCACATTTGTGCAGCTTTTGATTTTTGCACTCATACTGAATAAGAGCTGAAGTTGAACACACCTACTATAGCTGTTTATCTGATGCTGTGAGGTGTCTGGAATTGCTGGTGTATTTTCTTCTGGAGAATTTCTACAGAATTCGTATTTTGGATCGAGCTTTGTCTTTGTGTCATGAGTGAGTCAAATCGCACCCTCAACCAAAATTAATTAACACACAGGAAGCATATGTGCAAATGAAAAAAAAAAAAAAAAACTTGTGCAAACGAGCTTGTAGAATTATCAGACAAATCCCACCTGCTGCTCTCAACGACAGTATTTAATTAACTGAAAGACAAGAATGGCACAGAGTATAATGGAGTTCTGAATGACAGATAAAGATAAGAACAAGCCATTCATTTGTAGATCAGTACAATCGGCTTTACTCATGTTTCCTGCAATAAACACTGTATACCTTTAGGGCCCCTTCACACATAGTATGAATTGGTGGAATTGCGCACGAATTGTGCATGAAGCAGGAATGGTATACAAAACGTGTAAAATCATCGCTGCCTCCAATGCCTCGTACACCTTTGCTACAACTATTTGTGCACACCAGTGGCTGAAAGACAGTGCGTGCACTGTGTGAGCCCGATGAACCCTCTCGTGGCATGTGTCAGCCAAATTCCAGGTGACACACATGAACATCTAACACAGCTCACTTGGCACTTAGAAAATGTGTAGCCATTCGCACTATTAGCATGAAAACAGTCAGCAGACTATCACTGTCGAGCTGGATGTGAAATTTGTCTAAGTGTCCCACGAGTGTGGCTTTGCAAAACAGACACAGTGACACGGTGTGTGCGCTGAACTGACAGGGGGTGTGTCTGCCCACAGGAGCGGCTGTGGAGATCTGTGGATCTGGATGTCCCAGCTGGGGAACACGTACTATGTTTGGAAGGACATGAACTAACAACTGCCCACTGTGACGCGCGTGTGTCTGCTTGCTGTTCTCACGTAGACATACATAAAATCATATATCACTGTTGCAATGGGCTGCAGTGAGCACGCGCACAGCACGCACATTGACAGGCTACCCCAGGTGATCTGGACCATCAGATCATAACACGCAGCAGTGATCTGAATGTCAGGTCACGTTGGCTCTGTTCCACATGACGCGGTGTCAGTCCTGTGGCGCGCATGTCCACAAGACACGCGTGTCGGGCAGGACATGCCCAACACGTGTGCAAAATGCAGTGTTTTTATATGGTGTGTGGTTTATTTTATTATTTTTTAAATACGTCAATGTCCTTCTTGATATCAGGTATTTTCCCACACCTTTCACAGGACAGCGATGGTAGCTCAGTGGTAAAGTTTCCATCTGGTAATCAGAGCTTACAAGTTCGAATTCCGTGAGTGATTTTTTTTTTGTTTGTTTTTAACCAGTGTTATTTAACTGTGGAGTTCTGTATTGCATCCCCTTTTATGTATTATTTTTATCAATCCAGTGATAATTCTAATCCAGTTACATTTTTTCCATGAATCTGACTGGTTAATCCTGTGAGCACGCAGACTGTATAATATACGTGTAATTTTTGCAACAATGGTGGCAAAAGATGTATTACTCCCTGACCGGTGTTCTGATGAGATGTGATTACTGTTGAATGTCATTCCTGCCCTCAGCACGCAACTGCGCATGCGCAGTATTGTTGGGACGGGGAACTTTCGAGGCGCACAATTCTTCAGAACACCGGCTGTGCCCACTGCTAGCTGTTAGTGCTGTTAGCTCAGAGTGAGAGAAAGTCGCATGCTGCCACCGAAATGGGTGAATTTAAGCTACCGTCCGAAAGTATTGATGTAGATTCTGATAGAGAATTACTGTTTCACGTTTGATGGATTTTCACATTCGATTGATAACTCCGCCCCCGACCACTGTTGGAGAGATGATTGCTGCTTCACGGT
Source organism: Thalassophryne amazonica (assembly GCF_902500255.1). Classification (NCBI taxonomy): domain Eukaryota; kingdom Metazoa; phylum Chordata; class Actinopteri; order Batrachoidiformes; family Batrachoididae; genus Thalassophryne; species Thalassophryne amazonica. Next base: position 69,435,912 of record NC_047117.1, on the reverse strand, counting down.
AAGCCGAATTACCTACAGAAAAATAAACCGTGCAAACGATGGAATTGGATTAGAATGGGAATAACCCCCTTGTGTCTGATGATGGGCAGACGTTCATGCAGTTATACGGTCGAACATATCCATTCTAAAGCTGTATGTTCGACTGTATAACCCGGCATAAAGTCTGCCCATCATCAGACACAACAGGGTTATTCCCTAATTATACAGCTGGTTTTTATTTTATTGTTCTCCAGATCAGCTGCGTGATGTGATGCAGCTGCTCCCACTGTGTTTCTGCTCGAAAGACACCGTCGCATGCATGAACCGTTGCACCAGGATCATGCACACCTGCCAGTTGGCGCAATGTTTTCTTGCTGTTTCGCCGTGAGCCGCCCTGAGTTGTACTTATTCGTACTATGTGTTAAGGGGCCCTTAATTCTGTAGCTATTTAAATGTGTCTGAGCCATGGAGTGGTTTATTTGCGTTCGTCAGCATTATTGATCTATAACTGTTTATTTTGAGCTTTTTGTCACTACAACTCTACAAATGCACAGACACACAAATGCAGATATGATGACATAATGTCCCGCATACCGTGTTTGTCAGCTAATCTATTGGTGTCACCTATGGGGTTTAAAACATAATTGGCCCGTCTACATACTCGGGGTACGCCTACGGTGTAAGTGTAAATATTGTTATTGTTATCATTTTTAAAATATCAATGTATGCATAAAAGAATAAAATCAAATCAGATCATCTCTTCCCTACAGTATAAGATCCAAATGTCTCCAATAGTGTTATTGTGTTCACAAGAAAAATCAGTTCATCATGATTAATATGCAACATATACACAAAACTACTATAAAATCATTCAACTCACCTAATCTGCAGGGAGATCACATGGTAGAAATCACAAGATTTTTACATAAATTATTAATGTGGTATTGTGTTCACAAGAATATGCTCACATGCATGCAGATGTAAGTTTGATGACATTTTATCCTGTGTATATATATATATGTTCTCCACTCACTTGCAATAGCCAATCACAGATTAGCCTTTCTGTCCATCATTTACCTGTATTTTGGCATGCTTGGTGCCAGAAAGTTATGTTGGATCCAAAAGGATCCAAAAAGGCTAGGACCAAAAGTTATATTGGATCTGTTCCCACTGACCAATAGGGTTAGAGCTTACTGCCAACAGCTAGCCAATCAGAGCGTGATAATCAGAGTTATATTGGACGAGGTGCCTCGTCCAATATAACTTTTCTTCATCCAATATTTCTCTATGTTGGACTCCTTACCATCCATTATTTGTATAATATATCATCTATTTCCGATGGGACATGTATGTTGTAGTTGTAAATTGTCAGCCAAATATAGTAAATGGACTACATTTACATAGCAGGCTAACCACACACCAGGAGTAATTTAGGGATTAAGGACCTTGCCCAAGGGCCCTAACTGATTTTCCAGTCTGACTTGGATTTGAACCAAAGATCCTCTGATCACAAGTTTGTCATGTTCACAAGAAAATCTCTTCATCCTCATTAAAATACAAATACATGCACCAAATATAAAAGAATGCTCAGGAGACCTTGAAGTCCTTTGGACAAACAATAAAGAGTGTTTTTGACCAAATATGGGGAAAGTGGCATTTAGTAACTCCTGTATGTATTCGCCTGAAATTGTTTACCCTTCTTGGAAACCCTGTGGGGTGCCAACGGGGATTCAATGGAACAGTCCAGCTTACCATGACCAGATAGTCCCCAAAGAATGTCTGTTCAAAATTTCAGAAAAATAATTGAATAGTGTTCAAGACAATAGCACACACCGATTTTTTTTCCTCTTTCTTTTTTACTCTTGTGGGGAGCCATTGGAACTTTTACAACGATTCAACATCAATGAATATCTTTGTGTAGGTTCACATTTATGCAAGGGATATATATATGCAGAATTATGACAAGGGTTAGTGAGAAGATTTTTAGCAATAAATTGAGAAGTGTGCAAAATGTTATTTTGGCCCTTTTTTGGGGGGGGAGGGGGGTCTGGGAGGCCTTTAGAATGATTCAAGGACTGTGACATTTTTCTTTCCTGTAGGTGTCCTTTGAAACAATATTTATGCAACATTAAAGAAAAAGTTATGGAACAGATGTCCTACAATAAATCAAACAGTGTGAAAAATTTGCCAATCTTGGGGGCATTGGGGGGTTCACAGGGATTCAGTCAGATAGTCCGTCTTACCATGACCACAGAGTCCCCCAAGGATTGCTCGTCCAAAATTAAAAAAAAATGTAAATATTTGTTTTTAGAAAGTCATTGGACCAGATATTGCATGTGTATCCTAATGATACTCACACTACAGACCTGGGTCCAAAGGACTAAACATAAAATTAGCTCATCTACTCTCTGTGGGGTACCTATGGTGTAAGTACCAAATATCTTCAATGTATCGTTAGAGTTACTGTGCTCATAAGAAAACCCACATCATCCTCATTAATATGTAATGTGCAGAAAACAACTTTAGAATCAGTTCCATTCACCTAATATTCAAGAAATACCTATGAGTAAGTATCAAGGCTTTATTTTTAAGGAGGTATTGTGTTGACAGCATTATCTCCACATACTGACAGATGTGATTCATTTCTGTCTGCACCTTCCTGAAAGGTCGGGACTTGAGATCGACATCACACACTCACCTCAGCGACATGATCTTGTACGCATCAGGCAAGTAGCATCGAGTGTTCTCCATCTGGGCAGGATCGGAGTCACAGATTTTGTCGTCTGTGCGCCCGTAGTTGGCACTCTCGATCATGATGACGTCTGTGCCTGGGCAGCGAAGCTCAATAGGATAGGATTCACAGGAAAGCTCCCGCCGCACCACTGCCATGGGGATAGGGGCACGGCTGTAGGCTGGACACACACACACACACACACACACACACACACACACACACACACACACACACACACACACACACACACACACACAAACATTGAAATATTATTCTATTCCAGTCATGTGAGCTGTCTTTAAAATGGTACAACCACAGATTGTTTTCAACCACAACTGAATATGTTTCTTCATCAAAGAAATTAATTATCCACATTGTCTGACAACAACATCATCACAGAAGTATTTTCATCAGGGAGTGCCCACTGTCACAACCGAAGCCACTTGGTAATTAGTGTTGTACAGCTGGTGGTCTTCGACATCGCTCTAAATAAAGAATAATTACTTGCCAATTTCAACAGGCATTTAGTTCTGCGGAGATTATTCAAATAACAGCGATGCCTAATTATGCTCGGAATTAGTAAATCTGATTCACGGATACAAATTTATTTTGGTGTTAAAGGAAATGTGCCGTTTCACTGAGACAGACGCTGCTGATGTGTCACGGATCTTTTATAAATTCCTTGCATGTTTAATGAGAAGATGTGTTGGTGAAATCCTGACTTTGGATGGCTGAGTGGCGGCGCGCGCGTGTGTGTGTGCGTGTGTGTGTGTGTGCATCCGTGCATGCATGCAGGGGTGCATCTGGTTATAAAAATTGGAAATATTTATCAATGTTGACAATCATCAACATCTGTGACTGAATACTTGATGTTGAATTTTAAAGCTACAGTGTGTAGGATTTGGTGTCATCTAGTGGTGAGGTTGTAAACTCCATTATGATATCGCTAGTCATGGTTTTTGTTTCCCTTCATGTTTTCTTTTCATTTGTGATGGAGATCCAGGCTTTCCATATGACCCTCCAGTTCACAAAAATAAATGTTCTCAAACTTGTTAGCCTGTGCTAATAACCAGCAGACAGTGTGTAGAGGAGCAACCACTGGGATGCAATATGGCGGCCTCCATGAGGGGGCCCACTCCCATGTAGAGATGCAAGGACCATTCAAAGCTTATGAAAACACATTGATTTGTTGAACAGACTGATGAACATATTTCTATTTCATTTTTATTCCTATATAGCGCCAAATCACAACAAAGCTGCCTCAAGGCACTTCACACACGTATGTCTAACTTTACCAACCCCTCCAGCAAGCACACAGGTGACAGTGATAAGGGAAAACTCCCACGAATGATTTGAGGAAGAAACCTCAAGCAGACCAGACTCAAAGGGGTGAACCACTGCTTGGGCCATGCTACCGACACAGTTGACAGTACAAATATACAGAAAATTTTAGGATTCTATTCTGGTGTCTAGGATGGAAGGAAAGATTTGGGTCCACCTCGGACAGAGAAAAAAAAACTATGAATGCTAGATTTTGTTTCTACGAATAAATGTCCTAAATCATGCACACTGTAGCTTTAAATGATACTTAATATCACTGAAATGTCTGACTCTGACAACCACCTTTCTGAATTTATTGTATATGGTCCAGATTTCACTGTTAAGGTTTTATTCTTCAGTTTCAAGTAGTATAACTCCTAAAGCCTTTCCACCCCTGCAATTTTTAGAGTTTTGAAACAGATCGCGACTACATAAGCGATTCATCCCTTATGTGCAGATCTGAATTTGACCAAACATTTTTGATTTGCATATTGTGTTTCATCCTTGCGGTCCATGTGGGAACAAACAACACAAAAGAATGATCAGCTCTGCACCAAACCTGTTGGAAAGACTGAGGGTCACCCAAGGACAAAGTGATTTGATTTTGGTGGAAAAATCTGTTAAACAGCAAGGTCACACAACAATGTCGAAATTTGGTTCCAGTGCTTCTAAAAAGCATATGGGGGATATTCAAAATGGCCAGTCCAATGAACTGAATAAAGATACACCTGTAGTTATTGTTTAACATTAATATGAAGTCATGTATCACCTTTATATTGGTTACATGACCTTTGATTTTCGGCAGCCTTGAAAATTCAAGCACAAGCTCGTAAGTGTAGCATGTTGTCATCTGTATGATCCAGCACATAGGTGCTTGAGTGCTGAGGACCCTAGTTAGTCCATGGGCCATGCAGGTTTTCAGTTGCTCCAATTTCATTAAAAAAATAATGCAAATTATTGTTTGGGTTAATAGGGTTCTAAAAAGAACTAGTTTGCACCATCTCTCATGCTAAGTTATCATGTTACAGGGTAACATATGTCACATGTCATAGAATCCAGTGTACATCGACCAGGTTTGACCTTTATTTTGGAAACCAAGCATTCAATGCAGTCAAAAGTATTTTATTTATTAATCCTTTAATTTCAATCATAATTTGCATCACCTGGTTATAGGTACCAGATGATGGTTATCATACATTTTTGTGTACGCCAAGCTACACTGAGGCTTTTTTTTGTTCTAACTGTGGTACCAATTAGGACATAATTGATGTCTCCTAGGCCAAGGGGATGACCACATTTCACCTGGCTGCAGCACATAGATGGTTATTTTAGAGATGTGGGGATGAACTGGATGTCTGCTTGAGTGGCTACCATCCAGGACCCAAGGTGTTTCCGTAGTGTCATGAATTTGGCGTTGCACGGTACCAGCACATGTTCCCAGACTTAGACTTGACCTAAGAAGTTGTGTTCCTGTATTTAATTTGTACTTAGCAGGTCTTGAGAGCTCTGTGATGTTAGCTACACCGATGGTGTTTTTAGCAAAGGTGAGTCACCTTCTGCCAAGATGGTGACATTTAGAACAAACCCACTCTTCAGAAAACCCATGGGTGATGTCACCGTGGATTTGTCCATATGCGGTCAGTCATCTTCCTCAGGGGAAGGGGATCACAAATTCCAGTCACATGTTCATCAAGTTGGAATCCATCCCTGTAGATGAACGACCACCGAAGATACGTCAAATATACCTGCTCTTCAAACCTGTAACATCACTGAAAAACGAGGAAGAGCACCGCCTTCCTCGCTCTCCCTGTCACAGTAACCATAGCAACCCCATTCTCCCTCCCTTGCCTCTCTCATTGGCTGGAGGCGGGTCACGGTTTCACGAGTGCAGCAAAGAATCTGAATGAGCTCAGTGACACTGTGCCCGGGCTTGACTTAATATTGCCCTTCACCACATCACACACAGACACACACATGCATGCAAATGCTTTGAGTGATGGCACGTAGAGGCAGTGCTTCACAGACGCCGCTGCTGGTATCTGTATGGTTCCGCTACCCTGGAGCACTACACGGATAGAAGCAGGCATTAGCTTGGAGATAATTCTGAAATATTAATGGCATTTAATTTAAATGTCCTCCTTAATGAATACACGTGTCACCACAGGCTATAACAAACATTATGCACACGTGCACAGAGCGACGCTGAGGAAACAGGGGATGCTGGGAGCAGTGCTGATTGCCAAAGTGTTACCGTATTAGTTTCTTTAATATCTGCCTTTGTGAGTGTGAATGCACACTGTGAAGAAGGGGTTAATTGAACCATGCACCAATCAATACTCAGCATTATAAGGCTGTCTAGACTAGTTTTGTTTAAGAGGTGCCTGGCTGGTCTTAAGGGGACACAATGAAAAAAAGTGCACGCAATCACCTCTGCAACTCAACAGATGAGGGCAGAGGTTACGGGGTTGTTTGTTTATCCATAGATAAGTAGTAGATAAAGCTCAGGATGCTCTGGATCTGATTCAAAATATTTCTTTTTGTCTATTTCTTAGTGTCAATAATTGGCTTTATGACATCACATACAAAGGTGCATGCAAAATTTTGGAACCTTTAGGCTGTTGCACAATTAAATTTATTTGTGGCAACACTTTTTTAAAATGAAAGGATTCTCTGTGTTAACATTTTTAAAATTATGCTCTTCAAAAGCAGAGTGACAAAAAGTCTGAAGTGTGATGTCAATTAAATAAAAATATCAAAGGCAAAATAATGTAGTGCATAGTTATAGGCAACCGTTGGTATAACAAATGTATCATCACTTTTAGAGCCATTTTTCTTGAATGCATTCCAAACACTATGGTGAATGTGTCTGGAGTAGATAATTCTCAAAAGCAGAGCGACTGTGCTGAAAAAGAGTTGCGTGAGGGAAGCCACCAAGACATCTGTAACCACAGTGTGAATTATACAGTGACAATCACGGGTCCTTACCAAAAATTAGCTAAATAATGTTATGTAAGGTGAATGGTAGCCTTGGCTTGCTAAAGTTAATCAGTTAAAAAGTAACAAAGCAAAAGTTGGAAACTAGCTGACATCGACGTTCAAGTTGTGACAATTGATAGTCTAAGTGTATTAAATAAGCTAGATAAGTATTTACATAAATCTGCTGCACCATCCTTTAGCTTGTGTCATGCACTAAAGCACACAATACTGCATGTTAAACACTAATAAATATGGTATCCAAAAACACATGTAAGCAAAGTATCATGACTTTTTTAACGTGGTGTTTTTTAATTTTTTTCCCAAGTGAAAAGTTCTACCCAAAAACATTTTAAAAAGAGGTCCCTGGTTCAAAAATAGTGAACTTCCCCTTTAAGTCACAGGATGTTCTGTCCATCTTGTTTTGTGCTGTTCTGCACTGATAGCACGGCCATAGCAGATGGCCCACCCCACTGAGTGTGGTCTGTTTAAGGTTTCTTCCTATGGGAAACAAATATAATGTAGGTTCCTCACCACGTTTTCCAATGTGCTTGCTCGTGGGGTGTGTAAGATATAGACCAACCTCGCATATAACCCGTAGAGATGACTTATGTTATGATTTGGTGCTATGTAAATAAATCTAATTGAATCGAGATCACGCAGGGCCTCGTACAAAGACGTGCGGATTTCCTACTGAAACATGACCTTCCCCAAAACCCAGAAACTGGCATAAGCACAAACAATTCAGATGTATCAAAGTGTGATGGATCCAAGCACGTTCCGTTCCCACTTAATATGGAATTGAACATGCCATTTTACGCATCACTTTGCGCATGCTTTTATGTCCATTCATATAAATGCAAACACCCGGGTGTGATAATTGCTACATAAGTGTGTCTCTAATGTGCACAACACCTTGCAGTGCCCCAGCATCACCTGTACATGTCACTAGTGGAACAATAGCTGTAGATTTTGGCGTGGCGCACTGCACATTTCCACGATCATTTCATTTTTGATACATCTGAACGTTAGCGTGGAGAAGGACGTATGCCACGTATTTGTGCGTACGCACCCTTTGTTCATGAGGCTCCTGAGCTTTATTTCATTGGACTTGGGAGCCTTCATAAGCGGCAGTAAATTATTGTCCCGTCTCATCTGTCACGTTTGAATTTATCTCGTCGTAACGTGCGTGCTGTCTGCTGCCTCGCATATAACACCGCGCAGCATTTGACCTGGTTGTTGACAACTGTTTTGATCATTTATTTTCACAAACAAACATGCACAGCTGTGACCACACCTTTTGCACACACACTCTCATGCATTCTGTGTCCGTGCACATGGAACACGGTGCGAGCCGGGCAAGTGCATGTTAATGTGTCTGTCATTAGTTGCGTAAGTGGTGACAGAAACTTGGCAGCCACAGGCGCTACAGACAGTCTTATTCAGATACTCTCATTGCCTTGGGGGCCTGAAACAAAAGGATATCGATTTTTACATTTGGGCCAAGCGCACGCGTGGTGAAAGAAGAGGATGGAGGGAAGGAGAATGAGAGGACAGGATGAGGGGATTTAAAAGGTGATCTCTCACTTGAAATGTCAATGTTTGAAATGCGGTACTTCTCCAAAAGTACCTGTGTTGCAATACTTTAAAGCTACAGTGTGTAGGATTTAGGGGGGTTGTTAACAGAAATGGGAATACTGCATTCATAATCATCTGTTCACTTGTGCATAAAGTAACTGCTGTATCAGTATGTTTTCAAAAACATCTTATCTACATGGGAGTGCCCCCCCCCCCCCAATGGGGGCTGCCATGTTGCACTGCCATGTTGATACAGTAGCCCAAAAGACATTTACCTACTCCGTCTTTTGCATTGTGCAGAATGGTTGGAAGACTGAAGAAAAAAGAAGAGGAATCAATCAGTCCTCACCTACATACCGTCTAGTGGTCACTCGTGCATGCTAACATGGTTGAAAACCCTTAGTTCTGTGAAATGGAAGATCACACATATTACTTATCACAAGAGAAGACACGTGTGAATCTCCATCACCAAGTACAAAAAAACGTGAGAAAACACAACCGTGACCACCGACTGCATAATGCAACCGGCAACGTCACCAATGGATGACACTACATCCTACACACTGTAGCTTTAAGTAATGCATACTATTTTAAGATGTCTCCAAAGAAGATGACTCTTGTATGGTCAAGCAACAAGTTGGGCAACTGTAAACAGCTGTTGTTGTTGTTGTTTTCCATTCAGCTGCTCCCCTTTTGTTCAAGGTCACCACAGCAGATACAGACAGATCTGCAGTGGTATTTGGCACAAGTTTTACACCAGATGCTCATCCTGACGCAACTCCTGTGGGCAACTGTAAACAGTGGCGGTTCTATATTAAATTACTCCCCAGGCAAGACCCCCTTTGCACACTCCCCCCCCCTAAAAAAAAAAAAACAAATTGCACAAAGAGCCATTTATTATTATAAAAATAAGGTGCACCCTCTCTAACATTGCCAAAAGACAAAGAGACAGTTGTTAACAGAACAGAATAAGAGATCAGAAATTAAATAAATACACACTATGCATAAAAGTGGCAAATATCAGCCCGGTCTCACGTTTTTTTTTGGTTGTTTTTCCCCTGTGCCCCTGTCACAAAAAACAGGTACTTTTCATAACATTTTTTTGTTGTATTTATTTTGCTATTTATAATCTTCCCCTTCTCCTAACTCTAACCATAACCATAGCGTAGTGTGTACCCTCGCCAAACATTAACCATGACCCCTCTAGACTTCCCCCCTTTCACCTCACATTTTGTGCCCCGTGTCACGAAATGAATTCATGCCCCCATTATGAAAAACACCCCATTTTCGTACCCCCATCACAAACCTATAGATTAATGTACTTTTTTGTAACCCAGTCCCACTAACTGCCATGAGACTGGGTTGCAAATATATACAATGTGACTCCATTCAGGCAGGAAAAAAAGTATTTTCAATAAAAATTATATTTATAATGATATATAATATTATATATTATAGCCCTTCATTCATGACATGGATCCCCAAGAGGGAGTATAAGCTCCAATATCAGATTGCTTGTAAAGGGTTATTGGTTTGTTTGAAACACGGAGGAGCAAATAAGAAATGAGAAGATTAATGATTGTGAATACATGTAATTATCCATGATAGCAGCAGTAATAATTTGGGTTATGTCATGATGCCTGGAGAGAATGTGAACATGCTGCACGTAACAAAGTAGGGCTTGTAACTTAAAATAATTTCACTGCTTTGATTCACTGGATAGGAGGAGCTTTTAAAAATACACTGTTCTTTCTTTAAAAAGTAAATTTACCAAATTTTCAGAGAGGCAATAAATTCATACATACAAACACATTAAGACACACATGGACAAGCACAGGATAAACACACACACACACACACACACACACATGCTTTTGGTTGATGCACAGAGTAAATTAACCTTTCAACATTTTTTTAAAATCAGTTATCCACAAAAAGCAACAGATCCATGTACAGGTACAATCACACACACACACACACACACACACACACACACACACACACACACACACACACACACACACACACACACACACACACACACACACACACATGAAAATGATAAAATCAGCTTTCATCCCACATGGCTGACTTTACTTTTCAAAAATTTTCATCTGTTAGGATCTGAAGGGAATCTGTACATCTTGAACCCCTTGTTATGTCTACTTGTGCATCTGAATTCATAACAACCCAGCATTTTCAGCAAATAAATAAAGAAATGAACTCTATATACAAGCAGAGAGCTGAGCTGCAAACATGAATTTGGCCCCAAGATGGCAGCACAAGTCATGTTACATTTTCTTCCGGCTTGTCATGTCGCTACTCTCTGTATAAAGGGACTCTACCCCGCGCGTCCCTCCCCTTTCCGCTCCTCACGACTTCTGTGGACCTTCTCTGCTACAGAGGGTGCCAGTAGGGCACCTCAGTCTCGTTTGAACCGTGTGTGATATCGCGGGATTTGACCACTGATGGGGACAGCCGCTCCCGTTGTGGAATATATACACAGCATAACTTCACATGGACAAATGGTGGAACATTTTGTTTTGGCTACAATCAAAGCAGTCACGAAAAGTTTTTTTTTTTTTTTCGGTTCCCAGTGGAGAAGGGAAGATGACACGAATGGGAGACGTGTCGGTAAGTGTTAGCCTACACAGCTAACCAGAGTAGCTACATTCTCTCACTTGAAAACTGCCTCGATATGTTTGTGCATCACACTGTCACTTTTTCGTTGCATTTGCACTTTGTTTACGTGTAATTTGGCCAAAAACTCATAGAAAATGCCGTGTATTTTCTTGGAAGTAGAGAAATTACATCATATGCATCACATTTTATCCCTTTAGCGCCTGGTCTCCAACGAGACTGCGGTGCCCAATTTGCCAATTTCCCCACACAGTGATACAACACATAATAGAAAAATGCTTTGTTGTGCAGAGTATTTTTTTAAGTCCTCGTCCTGCTCCACCATGTGTCATGAAAAAAATGCTGCCCCCGGTGGCTGCCCGGTTTTCCTGTGCCAAAAACCGCTACTGACTGTAAACCATTGAAAAATACATTTTATTTCATTTTTGTTAAAAGAAAAAAATCTATTCTCTTTGGGTTTGTTTGCATATATATGACAGGACACTCCTCAGTGTATAAACAGCATGATTTGCATATGTCGGCACTCTTTTGGCACTGACTAAATTATCCTTTAATGAAACTCATCTATTGATAGGAAAAGAGAGATTGACATTTTTGTGTATAGACTTTTCATGTGTTTTGTTTTGTTGTTACGACCTGTGTAATGTGGCGCATGTTGTGGTGGTATTGTTTTTGGACATGCATATCTGTCTGTGAGTGAACAAAGTAACAATAATAAGGTTTTGATCTGATTTGGATCAAAATTGGTGGAATGATTGCAGGTCAGACAAAGTCATCTGACTGATAGAAATTGATTGGTTAAAAGTCAAGATTACAGGCTGAGGTAAAAAACTTGGTCACAATGCTTATATGTACACAGTAAAATCACCAGTATAAAATTAACACTGACAGTGAACATATGGTCCCAGTCTGATGAGAGTAGGACCATATGTGCACTGGCAGTGTTAATTCAACACTGTCAGTGTTAGTTTTACACTGGTGATTTTACTGTGTAGGACTATACCAGCTAGTCACCTTTCTTACCAACTTTCTCTAGATCACATGGAAGCTGACTGTTTCATCCTACACATTTCAATATGTGTAGAATCACATAGTGAAAGTTCCTGAAAATCCTCATTTTGACTTTCAGTATTAAAGATGGTGTCCACAATGGTCATGATTTCATGACTGTTTTGTTTGTTTGGTTTTAATTTAACATATCTTTGCTTCTGGAAAGGTTAAAATACAAATTTAAATGTCCAAATCTATGTATTAAGGCATGCCCGACACTTCTGTATGATAATCTACAGGGTTTGAGAATTTAAAATATCAGAAAATATGATGGAGGTCATTTTGGAATCCAAGGAGGCTACTGCTCAAAAAATTAAAGGAACATATTTTAATCAGTACAGCATCAAGTCAGTTCAACCTTTGGGATATTGATCTGGCCAGTGAAGTAGCAGAGGGGGTTGTTCATCAGTTTCAGCTGCTTTGGTGTTAAGGAAATTATCAACAGGTGCACTTGAGGGGCGACAATGAGACAACACATAAAACAGAAAAGATTTTACAGGTGAGGCCACTGACATTTTTTCCCTCTTGAGCTTTTCTCACTGATTTTTCCGCTAGTTTTGCATTTGACTAGGGTCATTGTCACTACTGGTAGCATGGTGTGGTACCTGGACCCCACAGAGGTTGTACAAGTAGTCCAACTCCTCCAGGCTGGCACATCAATATGTGCTATTAGCAAAAGGTTTGCTCTCTCTCCCAGCAAAGTCTCAAGAGCAGAGAGGAGATTCCAGGAGACAGGCAGTTACTCTAGGAGAGCTGGACAAGGCCGTAGAAGGTCCTTAACCCATCAACTGGACGGAGGAACAGGAAGAACACTGCCAGAGTCCTACAGAATGACCTCCAGCAGGCCACTGGTGTGAATGTCTCTGACCACACAATCAGAAAAAGATTTCATGAGGGCGACCTGAGGACCTGACGTCCTGTAGTGGGCCAGGTGCTCACTGGCTGGCACCGTGGTGCTCAGTTGGTATTTCCCATAGAACACCAGAACTGGCAGGTCCACTGGCACCCTGTCAGGTTCATCCTGAGCACATGTGACAGATGTGAACAGGTCTGGAGATGCCATGAATGTCATGCTGCTTCCAACATCATTCAGCATGACCGATTTGGTGGTGGGTCAGTGATGGTTTGGGGAGACATCTCCATGGAAGGATGCACAGACGTCTACAGGTTAGAAATGGGCATCCTGACTGCTATTAAGTATCAGGATGAAATCCTTGGACCTATTGACAGACTCTACACTGGTGCATTGGGTCCTGGATTGCTCCAGGTGCAGGATAACATCTGGCCTCATGTGGTGAGAGCATGCAGGCAGTTTCTGGAGGATAAAGGAACTGATACCATTGATTGACCTTCAAACTCACCTGATCTAAATCCAGTAGAACACCTCTGGGACATCATGTTTCAGTCCATCTGACACCGCCAGGTTGCACCTCAGACTATCCAGGAATTAAGTGATGCCCTGGGCAAGATCTGGGAGGAGATGCCCCAGGGACACCATCTGTCATCTCATTAGGAGCATGCTGTGACATTGTCAGGCATGTGTATAAGTGCGGGGGCCATACAAACTACTGATGACCATTGTCAGTTGCTGCAATGAAATTTTGGCAGAATGTACAAGCCTGCTGCATCATTTTTTTCACTATTGAGGTGTCTTTGAATTCAGCCCTCTGTAGATTGACAATTTTCATTTCCATCAAATGATGTGACATCCTTTCATTATTAATACATTAACCAGTCCATATCAGGAAAGATATCCAGCATTTATTTATTTATTTTTTTCCAATTGAGATATTTAGTCATTACCTAGAGGTTTCAACTTTTGGAAATCTCAGAAACTAATTAGATGATAGCAAGTTCCTTTGATTTCTCCCTTTCTCACTCAGTGTCACCACAGCAAATCCAAGATGGATCTATGTGTTGATTTCGTGCACGCTTTTCGCCAGATGCCCTTCCTGATTCAACGTCACATGACAAGAAGAATAGGCAGGGGTGGCCTTGAACCAAGAACCTTATGCTCTGGAAACAAGAGCACTAACTGCTTGTAGATGATATCGATGTTATCCGTTTTAAAATCCAATTTGCCCCCATTTTTTTATTAACCTATCTTTTGACATATCAGAAACATGGACATTGAGTAAAAAAAATTATGACACACTTCATATACTAAATTTCCCTCACTCAGATAAATGCACTGACATTTCTAAAACATATTTAGACACTTAAGTCAGTTGGCTAATCTTTCCAGAAGCAAAGATCTGTTAAAAAAATAAATAAATAAATAAATGAAACAGTAGCCATAGGATTTTGAAAAAGTCACAAGGAGATTTCTTTTTTTTTTTTTTTTTTTGGAGACTGCATTTGTGTAGCAAACCCCCCCCCCCCAAACTGTATGATTGACAGCAGCCATTAATAGGATGAACTCCAAGTGGGCTGCGGGTCTCTTTAGGAGCCTTCAAAGGCAACAAGTCACAAAGGAGTGAAGCAAACATACGGGCAGCCAACCGGGGCTTCAGCTGTACTTTGTGAATGTGTATATTTGCATGATAGCAAGTACCAGACCGTGGCTTCTAATATTAGCAACTTGGAATGTGCATGTAGGCGAGCGTTGCTGATATTTGCCAGCCTGGGATTTGTACACAGCAGATTCTGATTTGTTTGTCTTTCACAAAATAGTGCCAAACAATCCCTTTTATAACTTGTAGCCAGTTCAGTTAATGGAATTGTTAAAGGGGTCAAATTATACATCTTTTCAGGGTCCGAGTGCATTTTTTGGACAGTTCACTCGCCTGGCATAAATGTTTATATTTTGCTGTTAACAGCTCTCCCTGCATCCCACAATCAAGTTTTATGTCTCTTTTTTTTTTCAGGACAACCTGTGCTTTCAGAATATGTATGTTTTTGTTGTGTTTTATAAGTGTAATAAAGGTTTACAATCAGAAATAAGAAAGGGAAAAATAAAGTTAAAAATAATTTTCCACACACATTTATTCAAAACACACAGCAAACTATAATAAACAACAGTTTTGACACTTTATAAAGGTAATTTGAGGTCTTGGGTGAAAGACTGTACAACAAAAAGGTTCAAACAAAAAACACAAATGCACATTTTGAACAATATATACAAAATGGTCTATGCATTTTGTTGTCCATTGATATGGTAAACAGTGCTTTACGCAGAGAAAGCAACAGAGTTATCCAGTAATATTACGCAGGGCACACTGAGTATGTACTAATAGTATGTACTCATTGGAGCACCCAGGGGGCTATTCAAATGAGCCAACTAGTAACACATCACTTGGAATTTGGAAAACCATGTGAGGGTGAACCAATTCTGATTGGACACTCACATTGCACACATCTTCACACAGCTTCTATGAGGAGTACCAAGATGGCCGATGGCTGGCTCGAAAGTCAGCAGAGTTAACTTTTCAGCCAAAAAAGTAAGTTTCTATCTCATATCATTCAAAAGTTATTTATAATTTAGTAAAGCTTGGTCTTAGCCATAGAATACGACGGCGTCGGCCCCAGAGGGTTAATAGAAGCTGAAGTTATAAAAGATGATATATTAAAACAATGAAATCAACAAACAAGAAAATCAGGTCTCTCTGGACACTCTCACACCTACAGTAAATATACAGTCTATAGTCACACAGAGGACAAACCGAGTCAGCAGGTGTGTTCCCTAAAAAGCCTTCAGTTGGTTCAGAATGCTGCAGCTAGAGTACTGACGGGGACTAGCAGGAGAGAGCATATCTCACCCGTGTTGGCCTCCCTTCATTGGCTTCCTGTTAATGCTAGAATAGAATTTAAAATTCTTCTTCTTACTTATAAGGTTTTGAATAATCAGGTCCCATCTTATCTTAGGGACCTCGTAGTACCATATTACCCCATTAGAGCGCTTCGCTCTCAGACTGCGGGCTTACTTGTAGTTCCTAGGGTTTGTAAGAGTAGAATGGGAGGCAGAGCCTTCAGCTTTCAGGCTCCTCTCCTGTGGAACCAGCTCCCAATTCAGATCAGGGAGACAGATACCCTCTCTACTTTTAAGATTAGGCTTAAAACTTTCCTTTTCGCTAAGGCTTATAGTTAGGGCTGGATCGGGTGACCCTGGACCATCCCTTGGTTATGTTGCTTTAGACGTAGACTGTGTTTCATAATTATTGTATGGCCTTGCCTTGCAATGTGGAGCGCCTTGGGGCAACTGTTTGTTGTGATTTGGCGCTATACAAGAAAAAAGTTGATTGATTGATTGATTGCACGGAACAGTCAAAGAATTAAAGATATGAATCTCTGTGACATAATTTTTCTTGTAAGCATGGATATTCGGTTTGGGGAGACATAGAATTCTGGGAATTTGACCATTTTTAACATGAAACTCCAATTTAATTTTCAATTTAAATTTTTCAATTTATTTTCATTTATATAGCGCCAAATCACAACAGAGTTGCCTCAAGGTGCTTCACACAAGCAAGGCCTATCCTTACTAACCCCAGAGCAGCAGTGGTAAGGAAAAACTCCCTCTGAGGAAGAAACCTCAAGCAGACCAGACTCAAAGGGGTGACCCTCTGCTTGGGCCATGCTACAAACATAAATACAGAACAATTCACAAATAAATGCTTGGCACTCCAAGCATTTATTTGTTATTAAAAAAGAAAGAAAATGTGAAAATATAGCTACCATAAGAGTAAAATCATGAATAAAACAAGTAAATAAACTTAACTCTAATGATGAGGTCAAGAAAAAAAACAAAAAAACAGCGGAGCATAGCAGTGGAGTGAAAGGTCTGTCAGTTAGTTTGTGTTGTTTGTACTTCCATTGTGTTGTGAAGCTTTGCAGAGTGTTACTGTGTTTGGGTGTGTTGTCTGAATTTGCAGCAGACATGTTATCAGATTGCTGCATAATGTATGCTGCAGGCTATATTTGGTTGTGTTCTCTGTGTTTTTCTTCTGGGCACACATGACGTGTTTTATTAAGTTAATATTTTTAGCTTCATGATGCACATTGTCCCATTTTTGTATATTGAACCACCATGTAATATTACACTTCGAGTCTTGAATGCAGGCCTCCAGATATTTGAACCAGGCAGAATGAATATGATTTGTGAATTTAACTAGAGAATATCATGAATAATGTCTGTATGTATGCAGGATGAAAGTGACACAGGAGTTATGGGTAAATGAAAAAACATAAGTATCTGAGTGTCTCCTTGGTTTTGCTGCTGCAGTGTTTTTAAAGCTGTTATGTATTTCAGAGTGCTCAGGCATGGATAGGTGTATGTAGAGTAGAAGCTGAAGCTGCATGGATATATTCAATTTGTAGTTATGGACATGCATATATGAGTAATGAGAAAAAGCTATAAAGTAGTGGAGCTGCAATAAATGTCAACTTATTTTAAATTATCCATGAATGTCATTGAAACCACATTTTTGATCATTTGTTTATCTCCTTTTCTGTTGTGAAGAGACCATCTTGCTTTCTGTTTTAGTAATATTTGTGTGACACCATTAAATGTGAGCAATACTATAATTTGAGCAATATTTTTTTCTGTTTGTTCCTTCCAGGTCCTTTGCCTGATTTCCACCAAACGTGGTATGTAGATGAAAGCCAATGCCGGGACTGCATGAAAGGTTTAGTTTCAGCAAAGGGCAAGATCATCAGGGTCAAAAATCAAAAAAGTCAGTGAAAAATTGTTCCCTCATGTCTGCATAGTGGGTCAGGGTCATCCATCGCCTGCTGGCCTGTGTTGACAGAGCAGCTTGTGTTTCCATGACAAAACATCTGATTGTTTCCCAGACTAACTGAAGGCCATGTCTGTATTATAGATTTGTTTTACTAAGACAGCTATCGGAGTTGCTAAGATCAGAAGACTCTGTGTTTTATGTTTGCTTGCATGTCTCTTGAGAGTCTCTCCAGATATATCTGTTAATGTGTTTAAACTGCAATTAAATCTTTCTCTCTGCATTATATTTCGATTCCTGGTGGTCCTTGCTTTTTCTGCTGGCTTCCTGACAAAAATTCCACAACAAAAATATTTTAAATTCATCCTCCAATGTGCAATATATTTGATACACATATAGAAGTGATTTGTGGAATTGCTCGTGTGAGATCAAATTTGCCAAAGGTGAAATTTTAGGGTGAAGGTCATTGGGGACAAAATTCAGTAATTACGTTTTTCCATGCAATTTGCATTAACTTGGCACACACATGAAATATGCCAAGTCTAAGTCTAGTTTTTGTCATGCTTCTACGAATATAACAGTAAGAGAATGTCAACTGGGCCTGCGACAGACTGGGTGTCCAGGGTGTACCCCGCCTCATGCCCTATGACTGCTGGGATAGGCTCCAGCCCCGATATATATATATATATATATATATATATATATATATATGCACCTGCCTAATTTTGTTTAAATAATTATTGCACACGCTCTGTAAATACTAGAAACTTAATTTCACTTCTCAAATATCAGTGTGTTTGTCCGCTATATGATATATTTAACTGAAATTTCTGATCCAGACAACCAATGATCTCTAAAGGAAAATCATGAAAATGATCAGGGGTGCCAAAACCTTTGCATCCAACTGTACACACACATACATATACACTCAACAAAAATATAAACGCAACACTTTTGGTTTTGCTCCCATTTTGTATGAGATAAACTCAAAGATCTAAAACTTTTTCCACATACACAATATCACCATTTCCCTCAAATATTGTTCACAAACCAGTCTAAATCTGTGATAGTGAGCACTTCTCCTTTGCTGAGATAATCCATCCCACCTCACAGGTGTGCCATACCAAGATGCTGATTAATCAATCAATCAATCAATCAATTTTTTTTATATAGCGCCAAATCACAACAAACAGTTGCCCCAAGGCGCTCCATATTGCAAGGCAAGGCCATACAATAATTATGTAAAACCCCAACGGTCAAAACGACCCCCTGTGAGCAAGCACTTGGCTACAGTGGGAAGGAAAAACTCCCTTTTAACAGGAAGAAACCTCCAGCAGAACCAGGCTCAGGGAGGGGCAGTCTTCTGCTGGGACTGGTTGGGGCTGAGGGAGAGAACCAGGAAAAAGACATGCTGTGGAGGGGAGCAGAGATCGATCACTAATGATTAAATGCAGAGTGGTGCATACAGAGCAAAAAGAAAAAGAAACAGTGCATCATGGGAACCCCCCAGCAGTCTACGTCTATAGCAGCATAACTAAGGGATGGTTCAGGGTCACCTGATCCAGCCCTAACTATAAGCTTTAGCAAAAAGGAAAGTTTTAAGCCTAATCTTAAAAGTAGAGAGGGTGTCTGTCTCCCTGATCTGAATTGGGAGCTGGTTCCACAGGAGAGGAGCCTGAAAGCTGAAGGCTCTGCCTCCCATTCTACTCTTACAAACCCTAGGAACTACAAGTAAGCCTGCAGTCTGAGAGCGAAGCGCTCTATTGGGGTAATATGGTACTACGAGGTCCCTAAGATAAGATGGGACCTGATTATTCAAAACCTTATAAGTAAGAAGAAGAATTTTAAATTCTATTCTAGAATTAACAGGAAGCCAATGAAGAGAGGCCAATATGGGTGAGATATGCTCTCTCCTTCTAGTCCCCGTCAGTACTCTAGCTGCAGCATTTTGAATTAACTGAAGGCTTTTTAGGGAACTTTTAGGACAACCTGATAATAATGAATTACAATAGTCCAGCCTAGAGGAAATAAATGCATGAATTAGTTTTTCAGCATCACTCTGAGACAAGACCTTTCTGATTTTAGAGATATTGCGTAAATGCAAAAAAGCAGTCCTACATATTTGTTTAATATGCACTTTGAATGACATATCCTGATCAAAAATGACTCCAAGATTTCTCACAGTATTACTAGAGGTCAGGGTAATGCCATCCAGAGTAAGGATCTGGTTAGACACCATGTTTCTAAGATTTGTGGGGCCAAGTACAATAACTTCAGTTTTATCTGAGTTTAAAAGCAGGAAATTAGAGGTCATCCATGTCTTTAGACACCATGATTAGTGCACAGGTGTGCCTTAGACTGCCCACAATAAAGGCCACTCTGAAAGGTGCAGTTTTATCATACAGCACAATGCCACAGATGTCGCAAGATTTGAGGGAGTGTGCAATTGGCATGCTGACAGCAGGAATGTCAACCAGAGCAGTTGCTCATGTATTGAATGTTCATTTCTCTACCATAAGCCGTCTCCAAAGGCGTTTCAGAGAATTTGGCAGTACATCTAACCAGCCTGACAACCGCAGACCACGTGTAACCACACCAGCCCAGGACCTCCACATCCAGCATGTTCACCTCCAAGATCGTCTGAGACCAGCCACTCGGACAGCTGCTGAAACAATCGGTTTGCATAACCAAAGAATTTCTGCACAAACTGTCAGAAACTGTCTCAGGGAAGCTCATCTGCATGCTCGTCGTCCTCATCGGGGTCTCGACCTGACTCCAGTTCGTCGTCGTAACCGACTTGAGTGGGCAAATGCTCACATTCGCTGATGTTTGGCACGTTGGAGAGGTGTTCTCTTCACGGATGAATCCCGGTTCAAACTGTTCAGGGCAGATGGCAGACAGCGTGTGTGGGTGAGCGGTTTTCTGATGTCAATGTTGTGGATCGAGTGGCCCATGGTGGCGGTGGGGTTATGGTATGGGCAGGTGTCTGTTATGGACGAAGAACACAGCTGCATTTTATTGATGGCATTTTGAATGCACAGAGATACCGTGACGAGATCCTGAGGCCCATTGTTGTGCCATACATCCAAGAACATCACCTCATGTTGCAGCAGGATAATGCACGGCCCCATGTTGCAAGGATCTGTACACAATTCTTGGAAGCTGAAAATGTCCCAGTTCTTGCATGGCCGGCATACTCACCGGACATGTCACCCATTGAGCATGTTTGGGATGCTCTGGACCGGCGTATACGACAGCGTGTACCAGTTCCTGCCAATATCCAGCAACTTTGCACAGCCATTGAAGAGGAGTGGACCAACATTCCACAGGCCACAATTGACAACCTGATCAACTCTGTGTGAAGGAGATGTGTTGCACTGCATAAACAAATGGTGGTCACACCAGATACTGACTGGTATCCCCCCCCAATAAAACAAAACTGCACCTTTCAGAGTGGCCTTTTATTGTGGGCAGTCTAAGGCACACCTGTGCACTAATCATGGTGTCTAATCAGCATCTTGATATGGCACACCTGTGAGGTGGGATGGATTATCTCAGCAAAGGAGAAGTGCTCACTATCACAGATTTAGACTGGTTTGTGAACAATATTTGAGGGAAATGGTGATATTGTGTATGTGGAAAAAGTTTTAGATCTTTGAGTTCATCTCATACAAAATGGGAGCAAAACCAAAAGTGTTGCATTTATATTTTTGTTGAGTGTATATATAAAGATAAAGATAAACTTTATTGATCTCACAGAGGAGAAATTCACATGCTACGTCAGCTCTTAAAAAACACACAAGATGGGTGCAAGTAGAGGAAAATGTGCATCAAACAGCGTGTGCAAGGATAAGCAATAATAATACTTGTAACAGTACAAGACATAAGAAAATGAGGCAGAACTAGAATATGTATGTACACCGTAAAATCACCAGTGTTAAATTAACACTAATTTGTGAACATACAGTAGTGTTCAGAATAATAGTAGTGCTATGTGACTAAAAAGATTAATCCAGGTTTTGAGTATATTTCTTATTGTTACATGGGAAACAAGGTACCAGTAGATTCAGTAGATTCTCACAAATCCAACAAGACCAAGCATTCATGATATGCACACTCTTAAGGCTATGAAATTGGGCTATTAGTAAAAAAAAGGAGAAAAGGATAACGCATACACATACACATATGCATAAATATATGTACGTACATATATAAGTACATATGCACATATATACGAGTAAACATGAGTGGGATTGAAAAAGATAGGAGCATCTTATTTACAGTATGTGAAATGGAGTTTAGTATATATATATATATATATATATATACACACACACACACACACACACACACACACACACACACACACACACACACACTCAGAAAAACACAAGAAGATGCCTGCATGCCTGCACATTGTGCAGCACTGGACTTGCACAAACCAAAGTAAGCAAACTGGTAAAAAGCCAACAGATGGTTCAGAGCAGAAAACAACATTCCATCTGTGAGGGGAAATTACTTCATGGTCAATACTGTTGTAAATTTGATGGTATTAAATGTCAAACAATTTTGCTTTGCAGTTGCTAGAGTCTCACCACTGGTACTCGGCAAATGAGAGATACCAAGTCATCTGTTTGTCAAATCATACTGATCAGCTTGAAGCAGTATATGAGAGGAACATGTTCAAACTGGTGACTTTTGGGTGTGAGGACAATAAAGAGGATATTGTTCAAGTTTACCAGTGAATTTCAATTGAGTGCTTTCTTGTTAGATTTTATGTTTGCACTTGTAGATTTATTCCTGGGCTTTGGAAAAACCAAAGCACGTACCCTGTAAAATGCAGGGGATGAACAGGTAGATATATAATTGAGTTTACACCCTCCAAGCTGTTAACACAACTCAAAACCAATGAAGGCTATTATGTTATTGTTGATTAAGCATTAGGCTTGAGACCAGAGGATCCTCAGTTCAAATCCCAGCGTGACCGGAAAATCACTAATGGCCCTTGGGCAAGGTCCTTAATCCCCTAGTTGCTCCCGGTGTGTAGTGAGTACCTTGTATGGCAGCACCCTCACATTGGGGTGAATGTGAGGCATTATTGTAAAGCACTTTGAGCATCTGATGCAGATGGAAAAGTGCTATATAAATGCAGTTCATTTATGTTCTATGTCTCAAATTTTAAATGGTATATAATGAAAATTTGGTGAACTTTGATGCACCAGATCAACCAATAGAATAAGTAAAAAAAAGCAACTCTGTTTCACTCATAATATCCCTTAGACCTGCCTGACACCTGATGCACCCTTTGTGGGTGCTGGAAGGATGATGGATTAGAAGCAGGTGTGGTTGTCAGTGAGACAAACAAGTTATTTCAGCAAGTAAATGCTCTTGTTATGTGGGCCGCTGAAGTGGAGGTACTGCTGGCCCACCACCACCAGAGGGCGCCCTGCTTGGAGTGCGGGCTCCAAGCACGAGAGGGCGCCAGACCCAGAAGAAGTGACAGCTGTCATTCATCCCCTGCACCAGCTGTCACTCGTTCATCATCACCATTATAAAAGCCGGACTGCAACTCCACCTCCTCGCCGAGAAATCGACTACTATTGAAGAGGTAATTTCTCTGCTAACTGACACTTTGTGTGTATAACCTGAACTTCTGTTGCAGCCGTTTTCCTGGAGTGTTGCCTTGTCTGGGGAATTGGCGTTTGGTGTGACAGCGACGGCTTCGCCTCACACCCCAACCCAGATAAGTGGTTAACCAGGAGCTGCACGAGTGTGTGATTGGAGGTGGAGGTGCTCCCTCCTAACTGTGTATGGACTGTGGATTACTGAGTGTGCGGACTCACACTCATTCATCTTATCTCTGCTTTCTGCCAGCAGTACCAGGGTCAACAGCCGAAGACAGAGGCCACCTGGGGATTCGGGACTTGGCGGCTCCGGTGTTCTTCAGACGGTTGGTGGTGGAAGCCGTGTGGGACGCGGCTTCTCTCTCGTCGGGGGTCTTCTATCTTCGAGCCTGCCCACACGTCACCTGGTGTTAATTGACTGTGCAAATTTCTGTAAATTTAGTTGTGTATTATCACAACATTAAATTGTTACTTTTTGGCTTACTCATTGTCCGTTCATTTGTGCCCCCTGTTGTGGGTCCGTGCTACGACACCTTCCCAACAGGATTTCTCGGCCATCGTCATGGATTCCGAGGGGCGTCAACCCGAGCTTGAACGGCCAATGGAAGAGCCAGGAACGCAGGCGTCAGCGGGAGGCATGTTGAGTGAGCTGCAGCAAATCTTAACCGCCTTCACAGCTCGGCTGGATTTAGTGGCCGAGCAGAATGTTCTCCTTAACCGGAGGGTGGAGGCTCTCACCGCCAGGGTGGAAGCGCGCGATCAAGGTGCTGCTGCAGCCACTTCTCTGGCTGGTCCTGGGCCTGTAACAGACGTTCCACTGGTCTTTCAACGACCCCCCCCACCATCCCCTGAAGCATACATAAGCCCTCCGGAACCATACGGAGGCTGTGTTGAGACATGTGCAGATTTCCTCATGCAGTGTTCGCTCGTCTTTTCACAGCGTCCTGTCATGTACGAGTCAGATGCCAGCCGGGTGGCTTATGTTATTAGTCTGCTTCGAGGAGAGGCACGCGCCTGGGCTACGGCGCTTTGGGAGCAGAATTCACGGCTCCTAACGTCTTATGCTGAGTTTATACGGGAGTTCAAACACGTTTTTGACCATCCCAACAGAGGCGAGACCGCTTCGAGCGTACTGCTGTCAATGAGACAGGGGCGCCGCAGCGCAGCCGAGTATGCAGTCGACTTCCGCATCGCGGCAGCGAGGTCTGGCTGGAATAACGTTGCGCTTCGCGCCGCCTTGGTAAATGGACTGTCTCTGGTCCTGAAGGAGCACGTGCTGGCTAAGGAGGAACCGCGGGATTTTGACGGGCTTGTCGATTTGGTTATACGCTTAGACAACCGTTTGAATGAGCATCGTCAGGAGCAGGCCGGGGGGCGTGACCGGGCACGAGCCGTCCCTCCCCCTTCCGGTTCCGAAAGGGTGACGTCGTCCCCACACTTCACTGCCAGAGAGCTCTGTGTGGCTACAGCTCCCCCTGCTGAGGAGGCTATGGACACGAGCAGGGCCAAAATAAAAACCAACGTCAGACAAAGGAGGCTGGCCCGCGGGGAATGTTTTATCTGCGGCTCTTGTGAGCATATGCAGAAGGACTGCCCCAAAACGGTCAAACTACAACGCCCGTCCTTAGAAACTGGGCTAAGGGTGGGCCATAACACGCACGCGGGGAAACCCCGCAAATCTGCACGAATCCCAGTAACGATCCTTTGTGGGGATTTAACCCTTCACGCCCCAGCGCTGGTAGACACGGGGTCGGAAGGGAATCTGCTGGATAGCGGATGGGCAAAGGAAGTAGGGCTCCCCCTGGTGGCTCTGCGGGCACCATTGCAGGTGCGAGCACTAGATGGCACCCTGCTTCCATTAATTACACATCAGACACAGCCAGTGACCTTGGTTGTGTCTGGAAATCACAGGGAGGAGATCATGTTCCATGTAACACCTTCTACCTCCCGAGTGATTTTGGGATTTCCATGGATGGTGAAGCACAATCCCCGGATAGATTGGCCGTCTGGGGTTGTGACGCAGTGGAGCGAAACCTGCCACCGGGAGTGTTTAGGATCCTCGGTTCCTCCCGGCACGACGGCTAATGAGGAGGTTAAAGTCCCCCCCAATCTATCGGCGGTGCCAAAGGAGTACCATGATCTTGCTGATGTTTTCAGCAAAGATCTGGCGCTCACACTTCCCCCGCACCGACCATACGATTGTGCCATCGATTTGGTCCCGGGCGCTGAGTACCCGTCCAGTAGGTTGTACAACCTCTCACGTCCGGAACGCGAATCAATGGAGACCTACATCCGGGACTCCTTAGCTGCCGGGCTGATCCGGAACTCCACCTCCCCGATGGGTGCTGGTTTCTTTTTTGTGGGCAAAAAGGACGGCGGACTCCGTCCATGCATTGATTACAGAGGGCTGAACGAGATCACGGTTCGCAACCGATACCCGTTACCTCTGTTGGATTCAGTGTTCACGCCCCTGCATGGAGCCCAAATTTTCACTAAATTGGATCTTAGAAACGCGTACCACCTGGTTCGGATCCGGAAGGGAGACGAATGGAAGACAGCATTTAACACCCCATTAGGTCACTTTGAGTACCTGGTCATGCCGTTCGGCCTCACTAACGCCCCCGCGACGTTCCAAGCTTTGGTAAATGACGTCTTGCGGGACTTCCTGCATCGGTTCGTCTTCGTATATCTGGACGATATACTCATCTTTTCCCCGGACCCTGAGACCCATGTCCAGCATGTACGTCAGGTCCTACAGCGGTTGTTGGAGAACCGGCTGTTTGTGAAGGGCGAGAAGTGCGAGTTCCACCGCACTTCTTTGTCCTTCCTGGGGTTCATCATCTCCTCCAACTCCGTCGCCCCTGATCCGGCCAAGGTTGCGGTGGTGAGAGATTGGCCCCAACCAACAAGCCGCAGGAAATTGCAGCAGTTCCTCGGCTTTGCAAATTTCTACAGGAGGTTCATTAAAGGTTACAGTCAGGTAGTTAGCCCCCTGACTGCCCTGACCTCCACCAAGGTCCCCTTCGCCTGGTCGGATCGGTGCGAAGCCGCGTTCCAGGAGTTAAAACGCCGGTTCTCGACTGCACCAGTTCTGGTGCAGCCTGATCCTGATCGCCAGTACATAGTGGAAGTGGACGCCTCTGACTCAGGGATAGGAGCCGTGCTGTCCCAGAGCGTGGAGGCTGATAAGGTTCTCCATCCTTGTGCCTATTTTTCCCGCAGGTTGACCCCAGCTGAACGGAACTATGACGTCGGCAATCGGGAGCTCCTCGCGGTGAAGGAGGCTCTTGAAGAGTGGAGACACCTGCTGGAGGGGGCATCGTTGACCTTCACGGTTTTCACGGACCATCGGAACCTGGAGTACATCCGGACCGCCAAGCGGCTGAACCCCAGGCAAGCCCGCTGGTCTCTGTTCTTCGGGCGCTTTGACTTCCGGATCACGTACCGCCCCGGGACCAAGAACCAAAAATCAGATGCATTGTCCCGGGTGCACGAAGAAGAAGCCAAAGCGGGGCTGTCGAACCCCACCGAGACCATCATCCCCGAGTCCACTGTCGTGGCCTCCCTCAGCTGGGACGTGGAGAAGACCGTCCGGGAGGCCCTGGCAAGGAGCCCGGACCCGGGGACCGGCCCCAAGAACAGACTGTACGTCCCACCAGAGGCAAGAGCTGCCGTATTGGACTTCTGTCACGGGTCCAAGCTGTCCTGTCATCCCGGAGTGCGTAGGACCGTGGCAGTAGTCCAGCAGCGCTTCTGGTGGGCGTCCCTGGAAACCGACGTCCGGGACTACGTCCAGGCCTGTACCATCTGCGCCAGGGGCAAGGCAGACCATCGGAGGACTTCAGGACTCCTCCAACCCCTGCCGGTGCCTCATCGCCCCTGGTCTCACATTGGCCTGGACTTCATCACGGGCCTCCCGCCGTCCCAGGGCAACACCGTAATTCTCACAATAGTGGACCGGTTCTCCAAGGCGGCCCACTTCGTGGCCCTTCCGAAGCTTCCGACGGCCCAGGAGACAGCAGACCTCCTGGTCCACCACGTCATGCGGCTGCATGGGATACCATCGGACATCGTTTCAGATTGTGGTCCCCAGTTCTCTTCGCAGGTGTGGAAGAGTTTCTGTAAGGAGCTGGGGGCCACTGTGAGTCTCTCGTCCGGGTACCACCCCCAGACAAATGGCCAGGCAGAGCGGGCTAACCAGGAGCTGGAGCAGGCCCTTCGATGCATCACCTCCGCGCACCCGGTGGCCTGGAGTCACCATCTGGCCTGGATCAAGTATGCCCATAACAGCCAAGTTTCGTCTGCTACCGGCCTCTCCCCTTTTGAGGCATGTTTGGGGTACCAGCCCCCATTGTTCCCGCTGGTGGAGGGAGAGGTCGGTGTGCCCTCGGTCCAGGCCCACCTCAGGAGGTGCCGCCGGGTGTGGCGGACCGCCCGCTCTGCCCTGTTAAAGGCCCGGACGAGGGCCAAGGCCCATGCGGACCGCCGGCGTTCCCCGGCCCCCACATACCAGCCCGGGCAGGAGGTGTGGCTCTCGACCAAGGACATCCCTCTGTGTGTCGACTCCCCGAAACTGAAGGAAAGGTTCATTGGTCCATTTCGTGTGCTCAAGATCATCAACCCGGCCGCAGTGAAGCTCCAACTCCCGGCTTCACTGCGGATTCACCCTGTTTTTCATGTTTCCCGTCTAAAGCCACACCACACCTCGCCCCTCTGTACTCCAGGACCTACGCCGCCTCCTGCCCGGCTCATTGACGGGGAGCCTGCCTGGACAGTCCGCAGGCTCCTGGACGTCCGTCGTAAGGGCCGGGGGTTCCAATATCTGGTGGACTGGGAGGGGTATGGACCTGAAGAACGCTCCTGGGTGAAGAGGAGCTTCATCCTGGACCCGGCCCTCCTGGTCGATTTCTACACAAGACATCCGGACAAGCCTGGTCGGACACCAGGAGGCACCCGTTGAGGGGGGGGGTCCTGTTATGTGGGCCGCTGAAGAGGAGGTACTGCTGGCCCACCACCACCAGAGGGCGCCCTGCTTGGAGTGCGGGCTCCAAGCACGAGAGGGTGCCAGACCCAGAAGAAGTGACAGCTGTCATTCATCCCCTGCACCAGCTGTCACTCGTTCATCATCACCATCATAAAAGCCGGACTGCAACTCCACCTCCTCGCCGAGAAATCGACTACTATTGAAGAGGTAATTTCTCTGCTAACTGACACTTTGTGTGTATAACCTGAACTTCTGTTGCAGCCGTTTTCCTGGAGTGTTGCCTTGTCTGGGGAATTGGCGTTTGGTGTGACAGCGACGGCTTCGCCTCACACCCCAACCCAGATAAGTGGTTAACCAGGAGCTGCACGAGTGTGTGATTGGAGGTGGAGGTGCTCCCTCCTAACTGTGTATGGACTGTGGATTACTGAGTGTGCGGACTCACACTCATTCATCTTATCTCTGCTTTCTGCCAGCAGTACCAGGGTCGACAGCCGAAGACAGAGGCCACCTGGGGATTCAGGACTTGGCGGCTCCGGTGTTCTTCAGACCGTTGGTGGTGGAAGTCGTGTGGGACGCGGCTTCTCTCTCATCGGGGGTCTTCTATCTTCGAGCCTGCCCACACGTCACCTGGTGTTAATTGACTGTGCAAATTTCTGTAAATTTAGTTGTGTATTATCACAACATTAAATTGTTACTTTTTGGCTTATTCATTGTCCGTTCATTTGCCCCCCCCTGTTGTGGGTCCGTGCTACGACACCTTCCCAACAGCTCTAAATCAATGAAGTAAGCCATTCCTTTTTGATGGTTTCACAGCAGTTTACCTGTAAAACTCATATTACATGGTTATTCAGCCACAGAACTATACAGAAAGATTTTTGTATAAATTTAGTCATGAAAAAATAAAATGAGGGGGGGTGGTCAAGTGAAGTATGGTGTAAATGACAAAAGAATTTCTACACAGTATTTGTTTTTAAAGTTATATGTCACTTAAAATGAGCATATTAGCATTTCTATTTTTTTTAGAGCCACCAGACATAGGCTTGTCATTAAAAAGTATAAAAGGAGAACCATAAGCAACATAATGTGGACCACCTGACCTATATTATTTTGAATACTAGAGCACCGAGGTTGTAGAGCACAAACCTCCACCAATACTAGTTTCCAATTCCGCAAAATTTTACCTTGAAAAAATTTCAAGACCAAAGAGGCTTTCATAAGCTAAATTAGATGTGATCAAATGTCAGGAGTATGTATTTAGTTCATGCACTTGAATCTTTTTTGTTTTTCAACTTTTCAGTTTCTGAATTCTTTTTCAGATCATTTTCACACAACATTGGTTATCTCTGCTATTCACAATGTGTCATTGCTTTTTGGTTCTTGGTTTCCAACTGATAACTGGAAGATCGACAAGCAGGCATAAAATTGGAACCTCCATCCAATTTTGGTGGTGTAGGTAAATCCATAACAGAAAAATGAGAGTGACTGAGGCACTTTTGATTGAAATACAATGCAAAATTTACACAAAATGGGCTTTTCATTATTAAATTCAATTGTCCACAAAATCCACAATCCGGAACAGATCTAGATCAAACTTTGTCAGGGGATAGCAAGTGCCAGTCTCTACCTCACACTGAAATAAGTGACTGATTGAGGCATGTTTGATTAAGATATAATGTAAAATGTAATAATAATACATTAAATGGATTTTTTTCAATGTTAAATTTAAATGGCCACAAAATCTGCAATCTGGATGAGATCCAGATCAAGCTTTGTCAGCCGATAAAGGATACCATTCTACATAACGCTGTCAAATATGGAAGAAATTTGATCTTTTTTGGCAGAGTTATGAATTTTTGAAAATCCGTACAATGTTAAAGATAAGGATTTCCAGTTTTCCAAGATTTTTCCTGACTTTGACCTGTGGCTGATGACCTGGAAAACTGAATAAGTTCTTGCACATCAGGATATGAATCTTCAGTAAAAAAAAAATCTCATGACGATATATCAAAAATTGTGGGTCCAGGCTGTTCACAAACAAACAGGAGTGAAAAACATAACCTCCTCCAACTTTGTTGTTGGAGGTAAAAATGATAGAAAATACTTTTCAGAAAAAGATACTTTCATTACTTTCATTTTATCATCTCCATCTGCTTACAACACAGACGTGCCCTTCACAATATGGCTGCAAGCTACATCAGTTAGCTACTATAGTGAAACTGATGCGTTGCCTCTCATCATTGATGCATGGATAGCAACAGGAATCTCCAGTCTGCATGAATGTCCAGACTGGCTCCACTTGGATTGGTCCTAGATGTATATACACTGTACATGTCTTGCAGTCCTGCTGAGGTGTCTTGTTCTCAAGGGGTTCAATCTATTTCTAATATTTCATATCATCCATTTTGTTTTCATATTTGTGTTTACCTTATGGTATCCTGTACAATGAAACTTGATGCAGTGTCAGTTTTAATTACACTGTGGCCCATTCTTGGGCTGACTGTGCTGGAAATTATTAATCTCTCATCAACCTCTGGATCTGTTCCTAAATGTTTCAAATCTGCAGTGATTAAACCATTACTGAAGAAATCTAATCTTGACCCTAGTATATTGAAAAACTATAGGCCGATATCAAATCTATCATTTTGCTCTAAAATTCATTCGTGGACCACCTTACTGAGAATAATCTCTTTGAGCCACTGCAGTCTGCTTTTAGAAAATATCATTCCACAGAGACGGCTCTCACTAAAGTGGTGAATGATCTTCTGCTTGCAATGGATTCAGACACCACTACTGTTCTGGTGCTGTTAAATCATAGTGCTGCATTTGATACCATGGATCATCATATTGTACTCGATCATTTTGGGATTACTGGGAGTGCCCTTGCATGGTTGACATCATACCTGACTAGTCATTCTCACTGTTTTGTACAGTAACACTACCTCTAACCTTAGTGAAATGAAATTTGGGGTTCCACAGGGGTCCATCTTAGGCCCCCTGCTTTTCTCCCTTTATATAGCACCCCTTGGGCAAATATTGCGTAATTTTGGGATTACCTTTCACTGCTATGCTGATGATACTCAGTTATACATACTGATTACTGCTGGTAATCTCATCCAGATAAAATCCTTAGAAGATTGCCTTGTATTGGTGAAAAGCTGGATGTCTATCAATTTCCTAATTTTAAACTCTGATAAGACTGAAATGATGGTTCTTGGTCCAGTGAGACATTGGCATCAATTTGACCAGTTAACGCTTAGCCTAGGCTCATGTGTCATACATCTCACACTGACATAGTGAGGAACCTTGGGGTAATTTTTGATTCTACGTTGTCCTTTGACCTACACATTAGAGATATTACAAGAACTGCTTTCTTCCACCTGTGAAATATAGCAAAGATTCATCCCATCCTGTCTATGGCTGATGCTGATACCTTGATTCATGTATTTGTTTCATCTAGATTGGACTACTGAAATGTTCTATTTTTCTGGTTTACCGCAGTCCACCATTAGGGCTCTCCAATTGGTTCAAAATGCTGCTGCCCGACTTTTGACATGAAACAGAAAGTTTGACCGCATTACACCCATTTTGGCATCTCTTCACTGGCTTTCTGACCCAGTGAGATCAGATTTTAAGGTTCTGCTACTAACATATAAAATTGTTCACGGACTGGCACCTCCTTACTTAGCTGACCTAATTAAACCCTACGTACCGGCCCGGGCTTTGCGTTCTCAGGTGCAGGACTACTTTGTGTCCCTAGGATGAATAAAAAGTCTGCAGGTCACAAAGCTTTCTCTTATCGTGCCCCTGCTTTGTGGAATGATCTCCCTGCGTCAATTAAACAGTAAGATTCTGTAGAGAGTTTCAAGTCCAGACTTAAGACGCACTTATTTTCCCTTTCGTATTGCTAGCATACTGGCATAGTATGTTACTATGCTTTTTACTCTTTTAAATTCATTTTATTAGGAAACTGAGCGGGCTACGGCCTCAACTTTATCTAAAGTCTGGGTCTTTTAGTGAAGCTTAGAGCTAGTGGTCAGTGATCACCTTAGTATTTCTTCTGTTTTTCTTGTTGTTTAATGCTGACAAATTATACTGTATTTGTTGTGTTTCTGAAGCCTGATTCTGTTTTTTTTTCTCTCTGTTTGGGGTGCAGCTCCATCCAGAGATGGGTGTGGTGACTGTTCTGTAACCCTCCTGTCATGTGCACCGGCAAAATTTCCTGTATA
This sequence comes from Thalassophryne amazonica, assembly GCF_902500255.1. Classification (NCBI taxonomy): domain Eukaryota; kingdom Metazoa; phylum Chordata; class Actinopteri; order Batrachoidiformes; family Batrachoididae; genus Thalassophryne; species Thalassophryne amazonica. The sequence continues at coordinate 69,403,129 of NC_047117.1, read as the reverse complement.
TTTGTTTTGTAAATTGTTTTGTCAATTGTATCGGTAGCATGGCCCAAGCAGAGGGTTGCCCCTTTGAGTCTGGTCTCCTTGAAGTTTCTTCCACAAATCATCAGAGGGAGTTTTTCCTTACCACTGTTGCCTGTGTGCTTGTTCTAGGTTGTTGGTAAGGTTAGACCTTACTTGTGTGAAGTGCCTTGAGGTAGCTTTATTGTGATTTGGCACTATATAAAATAAATAAATTGAATTTAAAATGACTGCATGAGTTGTACTGTTGTAGTGTTTACTGGAGGACTGCTGTCTACTTTCATTACAATCTATACTACATGAGTAGTATTTTGTTGTGTACTGTGTTTCTTACCAGTGGCAATGGGAGCAAACAAGGTTGAAAGGAAGAGTAGACATCTGGGCCACATGACGTCTGAGGTTGACCTGGAAGTGGATCTGGAGGATGAGCCCAGACGGTCTTGTAGTGAGCCTTTTGTCTCACAGCTCAGCTCTCCTGACACCATGCACACCTGCAAGTCCACACAAAGAGGACTGACTCACTTTGCTGCAAAATATGACTTCATTAGCATACATTTATACTTAAAAGGAAAAATCAACTGCTTTGAAAATAAATAAATAACACAGAAATCAGCCAGTTGTCCTTCAACAACATGAGATAGTCATTTTTCGACCTCACAATAATCAATACGTTTCTGAGATGTCATGGTCGTAGGCACGTCCTGATCCGATTGCTCTGAACAAGGCAAGTTTTAGTTGTTCTGTATCGTATGTCAGCTTATATTTTCCACGTGAATACACAAGTTATTACTGTCGTCTGTGTTTTCTGCCTGCTAACAGGCAGTGTACAGGCCCGTAGACAGAAGGGCAAGGAGTCAACACCCCCCCCCCCCCCCCCCACTACCACCACCCCTTTGGATAAAGGCACACTTTTCAAGACCTATTTTTAAGACATTTTTGCAAAAAACAATAACAACAACAACAACAACAACAACAATAATAATAATAATAATAATAATAATAATAATAATAATAATAATAATGAGCATGAGTGAGTTTTTAACAACCAAAACTGCCGGACTTTCACCAATGCATTAATTCAACATTATTTTTCTAGTTTTACTACTACAATGTTCCACTAAGTGCGAGAGATAAATAAAAATGTTTGCTAATTTAGCCATTTTTGTAATCAATAAATAAATACATTAAGGGGCACTCTGGGGTGATGGCAGTTTTCTTCTTGGCTTGACATTAATGTGCTTGCAGTGTGCTCTGTGCAAGTGTAACAGCTCGGAAAATACAAGCACCAGGTTGGTAAAACATGTCTGCAGCTATTCAATATTAAATGGCGGATTGTGGGCAAAAAAACAAGGCTGAGGGTGCAAATATGCAGAATTTGCATTTAAAATGCTTGTGGATACATTGCTGAAAAACTTCAAATGGTGATTTACACTTGTTCCCAATAAAGTGATAAACAATCCAGTATAATTTCCGAATTTAGCGGTATTTTACAGCTCCATCACAACTTGGATGATATCAGCATTGGCAACACTAACAAAAACGTGAAATGTGTTTTGTTTTTAATCTCAGTGAAGCAACGTACGTATGTTTTCACCTGTGACTCTGGATTTGTTTGCTTTTAAAAAGATAACTCATAAAATTATGCACCATTTTTTTGGTGGGCATAGGCCAAAGAAAAAGCTATTACATTTTGGTAATGATCCAAAAAGGTGTTTATTTCAACTAATCACACTTTCACCAGCATTGCAAACTTGGACATTTTTCAGCATTTTTTGTCAATTTGTCATAAAGCATACCTGCTTCTTATAACGTCAAATTTTACCTTTAATTTGGGTGGGGGCCGGGGGGGGCATAGTCTCTCAATTTTGAGATCCTGCGAGGGATTGGACAAGCAAAATATATTGGTTGTTGTAAACACAAATCTACATTTTTACAGCCAGTTATTTTTTTTTAGACCAGTCTGGAGATGGATACATGAATATTTCTGAGTCACTGAATATGTGAAACCATTAAAAAATACGATTGGCATGGTTCTGAAATGTACAATTGAAAGGAGCAGGTAGTCTCCTTCTTGCTGTGCAAGAGGAAGATTAGTGAGGAAAGCCACCAAGACACCCAGACAACTCTCATAGAATTTTTGGCATTTGTGATAAATGAAGTCCAAGATATAGTTCATGAATTGGAAAGCTGCACTGTCTTTGATGAAAAGTGATGATTTATATGAATGATAATCCTTATATAACAATTATCTCATCACTTACAGTATGCTGTCCAAAAATGGGGTACTATGTATAGAAATAGCTGTAATTTTTGAATGAATGAATGTCTTACATAGGCCCTGCCGTTGGTGTCAGGGCTTAGCTTTGGGTTCTGTAGTGAGTAACAGATGAGAGTCTAAGATACAGGTGACTTCTGCAGCCAAGGATGACACCCATTTATAGTTGGTTGGACTGGACAATCCAGATGAAATGTCTTGGCCAAGGACACAGATGGGTAGCTTGACTGGGAATTAAACAGGTCTACATATTGGTAGCCAAGCTTATGGTAAAATGGACTGCATTTATATAGCGCTTTTGCATCTGCATCAGACGCTCAAAGTGCTTTACAACAATGCCCCACATTCACCCCGATGTCAGGATGCTGCCATACAAGGCGCTCACTACACACCGGGAGCAATAGGGGATTAAAGGCCTTGCCCTTAGTGATTTTCCAGTCAGGCTGGGATTTGAACCGAGGATCTTCTGGTCTCAAGCTCAACGCCTTATCCACTAGACAACACCTCCCCTTATCCCGCTGAGCTACCTGCTCTACTGTGGTGTACATCAGCAAATTTTTGTGACCATCCACCTACTTGCGGACCTGATGGACACATAATCCAACAAGAGAAATCAGAGATTTCCGACGTCCACCAATCGGGATCCCTAATATCAATCTGTGGTGCAAATTTCATCAAAATCCATGCAGTAGTTTGACATAAGCCTGCTAATAGACAGACAGATCCTTGGTGAACATAATGACCAAAAGGTTGAATACAGTTTGATGTTAGTGGCTGATGCTTCAGTTGCACTTTGGTTGAGGAATATGCTCGACAAAGTACTTATTTTAAACAACAAAACATACTACATGCCTGTTTATCCACAAACAAACAAATGCAAGAAAGAAACTGATGACAGAAATTGATTGAAATTGATAAAAGATGATTTTACAAAACGAAGACTGGAAACAAATCAAGTCACTGGTTCATTTGTACACGATGATGCTGGAGTCTGGATGGTCACTTCACTTGTACTTTATATCAGCATCAAACTGTGAAATGTATCCATTTTGTAATCTAATTGTTCATTTCATGGTCTATCAGCGATAATCACTTCATAAGACAGCAGTCTGTCAATTACAGAAGTGGCAGACTGCTCAGCATCTTTCGTTAACTGATTCAAGTGACCAGCACTGCTGAGCCACTCACTTTCTCGTCCATAGAATAACTTCCTTAGTGTCCTTCACCAGCCCATAATTCACACATTTTTAGATGATGTCAAACTACAACATTGACAACACAGTCAATCATTCTTACAACCACCAAAGAGGTTGTGTGATCACTGGTATCTGTTGTTGGTTTGTTTACTTTTTTTACGGGATCACATGAGGATTACGCAAAACAACCATGTTTACTGATAACTGGTCAGTGGGTTGTACATCCACCAAAAAAGAACCTATTGAATTTTTGTCTGAGATGAAACAAGGGGCAGGTGCTAAATTTGATCTATTTTTTAAATTTTCTACGTGATTTCTTTGCCCTGGATTTAAAGGACAAAGAAATCAGGATGAAACTTTAATTTGATAATCACTGTCAAAGGGCAGGATGATGATCAAAGCTAAGTTGTCAGGATCAAAGATCAGGATCCAAAATGAGTCCTCATGAGGAAAGTTCAGAATCAGGATTGTAGGTCAGCAATCAGAAACAAAAATGAGCAAATAAGATTTAAGGGTCACAGTTCGGTTTCAAAGTTCTAGAACATAATCAAAGAAAAGTTGTAAGGATCAAAGATGAGCATCATACACAGATGAGTGATCAGAAACAAAGATAAGGATCGAGGTTCAGGAAGTTAAGCAAAGATGGGCGATCAAGAACAAAGATCAATCTCAGGGTTAGAGGTCAACAGTCAGCCACAAAAGTGATCAAATAACATCTAAAGATCTAAAGATTTTAGGATTAAAGATCAGGATCAGAGTTCCCTGAAGGTGATCAAAGATGAGTAATAACAAGCAAACACAATAATCCACAGTTCAGCAATCAGAAGAAAAGATGAGCAATTAAGATCTAAAGGTGACTGTTCAGGATTAAAGATCAGGATCAACGTTCCCTGAAATGATCAAAGATGAGGAATCACAAAGTCCACGATTGCAAGTCAGAAATGAGAAATAAACACAAGCAATCAGCATCAAAGGTAAATGTTGTGGAGGAAAGATGAATATCGAAGTTGAGGAACATGGTCAAAGATAGTAGAACAGGAACAAAAGAATAGGATCAGGATCACAGATCGGCAATAAGGATCAAAGGGTTGTGTTCAGGATCCCATGGTTGTCTGTCTAGATAATGCTAATGATTTGATGCTGTGGGCAAAAAGGATTTTTCAGATCCACAAATGTGGGACAAAGGATTGGAATCTGGTTTGGGGGCTTAAAAATTCAAAGGATCTATGGATCCTTGGTAGGTGAATACACTCAACTAAGATCCCTTCTAGTTTCTGATCTGGAGAGGGGGCACTACCTATCTGAGTAAATGATGGTTCCACTTGATGTCAAATAGACAGCATTTGTTATGACAGCAGTTCAAAGGTAACAGCGGTGCTATGTTGTGCCGAAACATTGAGTTCTCAGGGGATCGTGTACTCAGCCCCAGATAAACCGGTGAAACAAAGAGAGGGAAGCTGCAGGTAGAAACAGCAGACAGAGAGAGCCATGGGAAATACATCACATACAACACAGACTATTGATCAGTGTGACCGTATTATTTTGGCTGAGCAGAGACAATGGTGAGCTGTGACCCTCAGGCAGCTCTATAAGGGACAATACCTGCTCTGGGACCTCGTCCCGTGTGAATATTTTTAAGCGAGTCTGCAGCTGTAGTTACACAAACACCATATTTTCATTTATTTGACAGTTAAAATTATTGCCAGAGATGTTCATCTTTGAAAAATATACAACCATCAAAAGCCTCAACTCAGATCCAGACCCTGCAAAATAGATTTGTTTTTCCCCTTTGGAAGAACTTGACGTTTCCAAACACATACAGCAAAATTAAATCATATAATTAACTCTTAACATTTAAATATCCTTCTTAGGATGTTAAAATAAATTAACATGAGCACATGAATGACCACAAAGTCCATTTTAATGCACTAATTTACAGAGTTTGGGTGTCATCTCACAAACTGTCTGCGGCCCTTGGACCCAAAAAGAACAATTTTACTCTCACCAGTCCACAAAATATTCCTCCATTTCTCTTTAGGCCAGTTGATTTGTTCTTTGGCAAATTGTAACGTCTTCTGCACATGTCTTTTATTTAATAGAGGGACTTTGCAGGGGATTCTTGCAAATAAATTAGCTTCAGACAGGCATCTTCTAACTGTCACAGCACTTACAGGTAACTCCAGACTGTCTTTGTTCATCCTGGAGCTGATCAATGGGTGAGCCTTTGTCATTCTGGTTATTCTTCTAACCATTTTGATGGTTGTTTTCCATTTTCTTCCACGCGTCTCTGTTTTTTTTTTTTTTTTTTTTTTTCCATTTTAAAGCATTGGAGATCATTGTAGATAAACAGCCTATAATTTCTTGCACCTGCATATAAGTTTTCACCTCTCCAATCAACTTTTTAATCAAACTACGCTGTTCTTCTGAACAATGTCTTGAACGTCCCATTTTCCTCAGGCTTTCAAAGAGAAAAGCATGTTCAACAGGTGCTGGCTTCATCCTTAAATAGGGGACACCTGATTCACACCTGTTTGATCCACAAAATTGAAGAACTCACTGACTGAATGCCACACTACTATTATTGTGAACACCCCCTTTTCTACTTTTTTTACTAATAGCCCAATTTCATAGCCTTAAGAGTGTGCATATCATGAATGCTTGGTCTTGTTGGATTTGTGAAAATCTACTGAATCTACTGGTACCTTGTTTCCCATGTAACAATAAGAAATATACTCAAAACCTGGATTAATCTTTTTAGTCACATAACACTACTATCATTCTGAACACTACTGTAGATAGATATAGGTTTGGGCACACTTGTGTCCAAATGTTTGACTGGTAGTGTGTGTATGTACAAATATTAAATTGGCATGTCAAACTCTTTTTAAACCCTACATTAACCCTACAAAAACTCTTCATCAACTTCCAAACTTTTGTCGGTTGTGATCTTTCCCATTAAGGTTCGAAACCACTAACTGGTCCAAAGAAGGAGAATCCCAACAGACGTGTGTGCTTTATACTTCCACTGCTTTAACAAGTGTACAAGCTGCCCTATTTTGATTGATTGGTCGCTAACTCAGTTGAACATGAGCAATTTCACCAGCTGTCTGCAGCTCGACACAGGAGGAACCCTGACATATGGCCGGACGCCACCAGTCGCAGCGTTCCACTCTTCCATAATTCAAAAGCTATTCCATCATTCCGTATGCGTCGCATACTCCATCTTGCTCATCCATTAATTAACCCTCTCATTTCCACCATGCTCAAAGTGTTTTTGTGGACAATAAACATACGTTAGCCTGAGGGAGTCCAGGGTGGATCTGGACTCACATCACTCAGGATCCTTTCATAACACAGCACGGCTACATTCTTCTATATGCACAGAAGATCAAGTAATTACATTCAACCTACTCAGTCTAGAACGCCTCGACAATGTCACTTGCGCAAAACATCGCATTGTTTTTCTGTCCTCTTTCATTTCATCATCTTAATGCGTGCACTGGATAGTACATTATGAATAAACAGGCAGTTATGGCGCTAATTAACAGAACGTATGCGCTGTATGTACGTCTCATATTCATCAGTTTATGGAGAGCATCAAATTTGGTAACCGTACGCCCTGCCTGCACCTACTCAGCAGGAAAATGATGAAATAATCGAACCATATATTTAAAAGGAGCTCTGGATTTATTTGTTTGTCACTGCAGAGCCTCCATCGGCCCAAAACGGACAAAAACATCATCTGATAAGGAAGATCACGCCGAAAAAAATAACAGTCACTAGTTTCAGGCCTTTTGATCTAGCTGCTGTTTATATCTACCCCTGGTCTACTTACACAGCAGTAGATTTATTCATTTATTTCATAAATACCTGTATAAATAGAGGGGCACTCAGTGGAGTGTGTGCCTCTGCCAGACCTTCAACTCATCAATCACTAAACCATAAGATATCCCCAAACCGCTGTTGGGGTTTTTATTGTGTTGAGTAAAACTACAGAGACACTCAGAAGACACAAACCTCCATGTCCCTCAGGCCATCAGACTGTACAACTCCTCACTCAGGGGGAGGAGGAGTAACAGGAAGACAGAGGACAGGAATGAGAATGAGAGGAACAGTAGTAGCCAGTAAACCAGTATTGATCCATATGTCTGGGATTTATATTGTGTATTTGTATTTATATTTGTAAAGTGTTTTTCTTTTTTTCACTTCTTACCCTGTGTACTGTTATACAATGCTGCTGGAACTTCAGTTTCCCTGAGGGAGTTTTCCCAAGGGATAAATAAAGTTCAGTCTAATTTAATCTAATCTAATGAAAAGTTCAACTGGTCCTGCAAACATACAACCAGGAATGTCTCAATCAAGTGTTTCTGTCCCCAGTCCTGAATGAGTATTTGCCAATACCTAGTCTTGATCCCACATTTCTGTTTTCTGACAGTAGATATTATACTTGCACACAACACATTGCAAGATCATTTAAGTTAATCCATTGTATATGCATGAAAATTCAGTAAGGTATATCTTATATATTATATGCATATTCCAATTCTAAGGTGGAACTATGCTAGTATACTAAGGTATATTTAAATATCTAAAAAGGAAGAGTAAAATAGAAGAGCAGAAAAGAGTAGAGTAGAGCCACTTAGGTGCCTGGTCTTGAGAACCAGGGATGGTAGGTTGAAAAACTTCGTATGACATTTGAACAGGTCTGCAACACATTAAGGAAAAAATGTATCTTCAATCCAAGCTGTTCCTTAAAGTTTAATTTTTACAAAATAACAATATAAAAAAGGGCATGTTTTTAATATGGCTCTTATCCATCCATCCATTTTCTGCAGGGAACCCACGCAGACACGCACACCCACACAGAAAGGCCTCAGGTGGGAATCAAACCCACAGCCTTCTTGTTGCATTTCATCTGTGCTAACCACTAATCCACTGTTCTACCATGGCTCTTATCACTTCCATTTATTGCAGAATTGTAGTAGCAAAACAAGAACACTCAGAGTAATACTGACGTAATGACATGGATGACCTTTACCCAAAAAGGGGTGAGTGGGTGGTGTCTTCCAACACCTTGCCCTTCTGGCTGGGGGCCTGTACAGTGTGTGTTAGCAAGAGGAAAACACAGATGAGAAAAACTTGTGTATTCATGTGAAAAGTGCAAACGTATGCACCACATGCCCCATCTATCAGTAACACACCTGGTCCATATTTGAAATGAAGCAGAGCATAAATATGCTTTGAAAATGTGCACCGCAGCACTGCTGGTGAGTGAGCAAAAATTAATGACAGAGTGGTGACAGAGTTGGCTCTTTCAGCACGGCACATAGGGCCCCTTCACACATCGTACAAATAAGTACGAATCAGGGCAAATCACAGCAAAACAGCTCGAATGAGCAAACCACGAAAACATCGAGCCGACATCGGGAGGATCACGTGGTCAGACAGGCGTGAACGATTCTGCTGTGACGGAGTTGTTCATGAGCGTGCATGAGACCGTCACAGTGGGAACACATTGCAAGCAGCTGAAGCATGTAGAATGACACTGCGCAACTGCTGTTGCAAATAATAAAAAAAAATACATGCCACCCCCAGGATTCGAACCTGCAATTTACACAAGCTCTGATTGCCAGCCAGAAACTACCACTACACTACCATCACTGTGCTATAAAATGTGTGTAAAATTTCTGAAATCAACAAGATAAATGTATTTAAAAAAATAAAACCACACCATAAAAAAATGCATTTTATTGAATCCCTCTTATTGAGCAGATAATACAAGTATGTGAACCATCTGTTTCCCTGTAGATGACCCATGGCCATAGACGTACAGTCACAAAATTCCTGTTCCGGAGCACAGCGGTGTTTTGCTGTATCTGTTAATTTTGGCTCTCTGTTGGGACTGTTTACACAGAGACTGCTACCTGCTGCTTTGGACTTTGAACTAATAGTCTTTTTCAAGACTTTTTTACTTTTTTACCTTTTTATTTTTTTTTTTTTTTTACTTTTTTACTTGACTCTACTGGTGGTTGGCTCTCACTGCGGTATTGTATCACTTCTTGTTCCGGAGCACAGCGGTGTTTTTCTGTATCTGTTAGCTGTTTGATCTGCGCAGTTAGATTGATCTAGTTATCTAGATTACGATTTGTTTCCCAGTGTAATCTTTACGTGCCTTAACTAAAGCACTCCTTCTGCTGAATCACCTCTAAATTATTTACACATTATTCGCTTTGCGTGTTTTTAGGAATCCGCTAGCTTAGCGTAGCTACTAGCTCTTAGCCGATTTAGCATGGCGGCTTCTCCTGTCTCTCCCGCACTTTTCTGCTCTGGGTGTGAAATGTTTAGTTATTCCTCGGCCTCCTTTAGCAGTAATGGTACTTGTAATAAGTGTAGCTTATTCGTAGCTTTGGAGGCCAGGCTGGGCGAATTGGAGACTCGGCTCCGCACCGTGGAAAATTCTACAGCTAGCAAGGCCCCTGTAGTCGGTGCGGACCAAGGTAGCTTAGCCGCCGTTAGTTCCCCCCTGGCAGATCCCGAGCAGCCGGGAAAGCAGGCCGACTGGGTGACTGTGAGGAGGAAGCGTAGCCCTAAACAGAAGCCCCGTGTACACCGCCAACCCGTTCACATCTTTAACCGTTTTTCCCCACTCGACGATACACCCGCCGAGGATCAAACTCTGGTTATTGGCGACTCTGTTTTGAGAAATGTGAAGTTAGCGACACCAGCAACCATAGTCAATTGTCTTCCGGGGGCCAGAGCAGGCGACATTGAAGGAAATTTGAAACTGCTGGCTAAGGCTAAGCGTAAATTTGGTAAGATTGTAATTCACGTCGGCAGTAATGACACCCGGTTACGCCAATCGGAGGTCACTAAAATTAACATTGAATCGGTGTGTAACTTTGCAAAAACAATGTCGGACTCTGTAGTTTTCTCTGGGCCCCTCCCCAATCAGACCGGGAGTGACATGTTTAGCCGCATGTTCTCCTTGAATTGCTGGCTGTCTGAGTGGTGTCCAAAAAATGAGGTGGGCTTCATAGATAATTGGCAAAGCTTCTGGGGAAAACCTGGTCTTGTTAGGAGAGACGGCAGCCATCCCACTTTGGATGGAGCAGCTCTCATTTCTAGAAATCTGGCCAATTTTCTTAAATCCTCCAAACCGTGACTATCCAGGGTTGGGACCAGGAAGCAGAGTTGTAGTCTTACACACCTCTCTGCAGCTTCTCTCCCCCTGCCATCCCCTCATTACCCCATCCCCGTAGAGACGGTGCCTGCTCCCAGACTACCAATAACCAGCAAAAATCTATTTAAGCATAAAAATTCAAAAAGAAAAAATAATATAGCACCTTCAACTGCACCACAGACTAAAACAGTTAAATGTGGTCTATTAAACATTAGGTCTCTCTCTTCTAAGTCCCTGTTGGTAAATGATATAATAATTGATCAACATATTGATTTATTCTGCCTAACAGAAACCTGGTTACAGCAGGATGAATATGTTAGTTTAAATGAGTCAACACCCCCGAGTCACACTAACTGTCAGAATGCTCGTAGCACGGGCCGGGGTGGAGGATTAGCAGCAATCTTCCATTCCAGCTTATTAATTAATCCAAAACCCAGACAGAGCTTTAATTCATTTGAAAGCTTGTCTCTTAGTCTTGTCCATCCAAATTGGAAGTCCCAAAAACCAGTTTTATTTGTTATTATCTATCGTCCACCTGGTCGTTACTGTGAGTTTCTCTGTGAATTTTCAGACCTTTTGTCTGACTTAGTGCTTAGCTCAGATAAGATAATTATAGTGGGCGATTTTAACATCCACACAGATGCTGAGAATGACAGCCTCAACACTGCATTTAATCTATTATTAGACTCTATTGGCTTTGCTCAAAAAGTAAATGAGTCCACCCACCACTTTAATCATATCTTAGATCTTGTTCTGACTTATGGTATGGAAATAGAAGACTTAACAGTATTCCCTGATAACTCCCTTCTGTCTGATCATTTCTTAATAACATTTACATTTACTCTGATGGACTACCCAGCAGTGGGGAATAAGTTTCATTACACTAGAAGTCTTTCAGAAAGCGCTGTAACTAGGTTTAAGGATATGATTCCTTCTTTATGTTCTCTAATGCCATATACCAACACAGTGCAGAGTAGCTACCTAAACTCTGTAAGGGAGATAGAGTATCTCGTCAATAGTTTTACATCCTCATTGAAGACAACTTTGGATGCTGTAGCTCCTCTGAAAAAGAGAGCTTTAAATCAGAAGTGTCTGACTCCGTGGTATAACTCACAAACTCGTAGCTTAAAGCAGATAACCCGTAAGTTGGAGAGGAAATGGCGTCTCACTAATTTAGAAGATCTTCACTTAGCCTGGAAAAAGAGTCTGTTGCTCTATAAAAAAGCCCTTCGTAAAGCTAGGACATCTTTCTACTCATCACTAATTGAAGAAAATAAGAACAACCCCAGGTTTCTTTTCAGCACTGTAGCCAGGCTGACAAAGAGTCAGAGCTCTATTGAGCTGAGTATTCCATTAACTTTAACTAGTAATGACTTCATGACTTTCTTTGCTAACAAAATTTTAACTATTAGAGAAAAAATTACTCATAACCATCCCAAAGACGTATCGTTATCTTTGGCTGCTTTCAGTGATGCCGGTATTTGGTTAGACTCTTTCTCTCCGATTGTTCTGTCTGAGTTATTCTCATTAGTTACTTCATCCAAACCATCAACATGTTTATTAGACCCCATTCCTACCAGGCTGCTCAAGGAAGCCCTACCATTATTTAATGCTTCGATCTTAAATATGATCAATCTATCTTTGTTAGTTGGCTATGTACCACAGGCTTTTAAGGTGGCAGTAATTAAACCATTACTTAAAAAGCCATCACTTGACCCAGCTATCTTAGCTAATTATAGGCCAATCTCCAACCTTCCTTTTCTCTCAAAAATTCTTGAAAGGGTAGTTGTAAAACAGCTAACTGATCATCTGCAGAGGAATGGTCTATTTGAAGAGTTTCAGTCAGGTTTTAGAATTCATCATAGTACAGAAACAGCATTAGTGAAGGTTACAAATGATCTTCTTATGGCCTCGGACAGTGGACTCATCTCTGTGCTTGTTCTGTTAGATCTCAGTGCTGCTTTTGATACTGTTGACCATAAAATTTTATTACAGAGATTAGAGCATGCCATAGGTATTAAAGGCACTGCGCTGCGGTGGTTTGAATCATATTTGTCTAATAGATTACAATTTGTTCATGTAAATGGGGAATCTTCTTCACAGACTAAAGTTAATTATGGAGTTCCACAAGGTTCTGTGCTAGGACCAATTTTATTCACTTTATACATGCTTCCCTTAGGCAGTATTATTAGACGGTATTGCTTAAATTTTCATTGTTACGCAGATGATACCCAGCTTTATCTATCCATGAAGCCAGAGGACACACACCAATTAGCTAAACTGCAGGATTGTCTTACAGACATAAAGACATGGATGACCTCTAATTTCCTGCTTTTAAACTCAGATAAAACTGAAGTTATTGTACTTGGCCCCACAAATCTTAGAAACATGGTGTCTAACCAGATCCTTACTCTGGATGGCATTACCCTGACCTCTAGTAATACTGTGAGAAATCTTGGAGTCATTTTTGATCAGGATATGTCATTCAAAGTGCATATTAAACAAATATGTAGGACTGCTTTTTTGCATTTACGCAATATCTCTAAAATCAGAAAGGTCTTGTCTCAGAGTGATGCTGAAAAACTAATTCATGCATTTATTTCCTCTAGGCTGGACTATTGTAATTCATTATTATCAGGTTGTCCTAAAAGTTCCCTAAAAAGCCTTCAGTTAATTCAAAATGCTGCAGCTAGAGTACTGACGGGGACTAGAAGGAGAGAGCATATCTCACCCATATTGGCCTCTCTTCATTGGCTTCCTGTTAATTCTAGAATAGAATTTAAAATTCTTCTTCTTACTTATAAGGTTTTGAATAATCAGGTCCCATCTTATCTTAGGGACCTCGTAGTACCATATTACCCCAATAGAGCGCTTCGCTCTCAGACTGCAGGCTTACTTGTAGTTCCTAGGGTTTGTAAGAGTAGAATGGGAGGCAGAGCCTTCAGCTTTCAGGCTCCTCTCCTGTGGAACCAGCTCCCAATTCAGATCAGGGAGACAGACACCCTCTCTACTTTTAAGATTAGGCTTAAAACTTTCCTTTTTGCTAAAGCTTATAGTTAGGGCTGGATCAGGTGACCCTGAACCATCCCTTAGTTATGCTGCTATAGACGTAGACTGCTGGGGGGTTCCCATGATGCACTGTTTCTTTTTCTTTTTGCTCTGTATGCACCACTCTGCATTTAATCATTAGTGATCGATCTCTGCTCCCCTCCACAGCATGTCTTTTTCCTGGTTCTCTCCCTCAGCCCCAACCAGTCCCAGCAGAAGACTGCCCCTCCCTGAGCCTGGTTCTGCTGGAGGTTTCTTCCTGTTAAAAGGGAGTTTTTCCTTCCCACTGTAGCCAAGTGCTTGCTCACAGGGGGTCGTTTTGACCGTTGGGGTTTTACATAATTATTGTATGGCCTTGCCTTACAATATAAAGCGCCTTGGGGCAACTGTTTGTTGTGATTTGGCGCTATATAAAAAAAATTGATTGATTGATTGATTGATTGAAATGACATGAATGAAGCAGTGCGCTCTTACCATGTCCACATCTGCTGGCCCGGCATGTCCAGCCGCCACCGCATGCATGTCCTGTGGATGGCACGCTGCAGGACAGACACTGCGTCATGTGGAACAGAGCTCACATGGGTGACGTGACATTCGGATCGCCTGCTGCATGTTATGATCTGGCGATCCATTTCACCTGGGGCACCCTGTCAATGTGTGCACCATGCACTCACTCGCTGCAGCCCGTCACAACAGTGATATATGTTTTATGTATGTCCACGTGAGGACAGCAAGGAGACACACATGTGTCACAGTGGGCAGTTGTTAGTCTATGTCTGTCCAAACACAGTATGTGTTGTCCAGCTGTGACATCCAGAACCAGAGATCTCAACAGTTGCTGCTGTCGGCGGCCACACCCCCTGTCAGTCCAGCGCTCACACCAATGTGCACTGAGCTGTCATTCATTTGCAGCTGTGCTGCATGCGCTCTGATGTGGCTGGCCGCTCCATCTGTACACACATATCAGCAGTTCATGAAAGTGTGCTCCCCCTGGCACGCCACATGTGTGGTGGATGGGGGAGAGAGAAACACATGTGCCATTCACATGCACGGCCCATGTGACACTCGGGCACATGAAAGACGTGCGGAGGAATTCGTACGTCGGGACGGAGCCGCTCATGGCGCACATACTACACCTCCGTGTTGGAAACCATTCGGAAGATTCAGACGGCTTTCAGTGGCTTTTCAGTCGAGTGAGTATCTGAGAAATTGTGTAACAGCTGGGCATGTCACAACATGTCCTGTGAGACTTCCAACACGGAGGTGTTTTTTGTTGTGCGCCATGAGCGGCTCCGTCCCGACGCGCGAATTCCTCCGCACGTCTTTCATTACAAAATCTCCTGTAACAGTGGAATGTGCCACAAAAGTGCTGATGTCCACATTTTCTGCAATTTCTCTGGTAGTCACACGATGTGGCAGATCAACACAGCCTTCACTTTGGAAATGATCTGGTCGTTTCAGCCTGTTGATGGCCGCTCGGAGCGCGGTGCGCCCTCCGCCGGTGTGGGCAGTCTTTAATCCGGATGTAATGGTCCTTAATCTGTGTGACGCTGATACAATCTTCACCAAAAGCCATCTGAATTTTGCGAATGGTTTGCACCTGGCTGTCTCACACAGTTTCTGAAAAAATTTTCATGGAGCAAAGCGGCAGTCGCTCAGCCATTTCCCTGACAATGAAAATCCGACGAGGGGGCTGGACCAATGCTCACTCAAAGCCTGCCCACAGGCGAATGACGCAACCGACAGGCGTGAAAAAACTCACGCATGCGCACGAAGGTTCAAGCTTGGCTGATGCAAGCGCACATGATTCAAATCCATATAGTTTTTGAAAAAAATAAAAAGGTCCGTTACTTTTTGGACAGACCTCGTATTCTAGTACAGATATGAATCCAGATAGGAAATGTCTCTGCTGGATATGCCCCTGGATCCACATCCACTCCAAGATGAATGGATTATTTTTTTGGTTTTTGCACCAGGTTTCAAGCAAATCACTCCAGATGTATTTGAATGTTGTGTGAACAAAGAAACTCAATCTTCATGGTAGACACAGTCATGTGATCTACTTTGAAATCTGTGTCATCAAAACACACTGTTTGTTGACTGTGATCTCATATTTGACTTCTTTACTTGTCAGGAGATATTTTGTGTACGACTGTGATGGTCTGCTCCCCAGCAGTGCTGGTGTCTATGTCCTAAATTTCCCTGCCCTGAATCTTCATTTCCTGCAGGCTCCGCATAAGCTGCTGCTGAGGCCTCCTGCACGGCGCTGCACGCATTCATGCACTAATTGATGTTGCTCGGATTGTGTGCATTGAGGCGGACTGTCCGCATGCCCACACTGTCCCCTAACGAGACTTCTGCCTGTCACAGCACTCCTCACTTGGGGATTCTCTTTCTTTCACTAATGAGTGCAGACCGGACTGGGCTACCTTGTCGTCGGATGCACAAGCGTGCATGCGGCTTTACACTGATACACCTTCTTATCACTACTAGACCAGATGCCCTACTCCCTCAGCTTCCAGGCAGAGTCCCAAATGTGTCTGCGCTGTGTTTGTAGTCCACTTTAAAAGAATACCACATGTTTAACTCATGTTTGGGAAAGCTGTCAGCAGAAAGGGTAGCGGCAAATTAAAAAAAAATAACAAATGCACATACAGAACACATTTAATATCATTTTATATGCACTAAAATATATAATAAATACATAATATCTAAAATCAATAGCTAAAAAATACTCCACAGTCACTGTGGCAATATAGAAAAAACAAAACAAAACAAAAAACACTTCTAGTTTTCTCAAAGTCGGCTCCAGGATGTGTATTGATGGGGCTTCAGCCCCCCTACCATAAATTTGAATAGCCCCACCATAACAACAGCAGCAAATTGACTATTACAATTTAAAATCATGTTTTCATCTGCAGTTTATCACCACAAACAACATCCTCAGGCTGCTCCAGTTCTATAGTGCCTTCATTTTCTGGCCGACTTATTCTGTCTTCTTTTTCTCTCTGTCTGAGATGTGGGCGGATCCACGTGCTGGATTGGATGATTTCTGTGGTGTACACTTGATGGACTCTGCTGTAGGAACAGATCCAGCAAGTGGCTTGATGAACCACCCCACCCCCAATGGTGGGCTGGATGCCTGCATGGACTCTCGACAATTGTTGTTGTGTTGTATTCGGTATTCTAAACCTTTTTCGTAGAATGGCCTAAACAGTGGGTCGCCCCTTTGAGTCTGGTCTGCTTGAGGTTTCTTCCTCACTATCATCAGAGGGAGTTTTTCCTTACTACTGTCATCTGCGTGCTTGCTTGAGGGGTTGGTAAGGTTACACCTTAGTTGTGTAAAGGGCCTTGAGGCAGGTTTGTTGTGATTTGATGCGACATAAACTAAATAAATTAAATTGAAATTTAAATTGAATTATTTTCCATAAATGCCGTGAGATATTGTTTAAATCCTACATGGAATCAAATGAGCAAAGTTCATGCCATTCACATTTTGCATGTGTTTAATTATTATTATTATTATTATTATTATTATTATTATTATTATTACATGCATGTGCAGCAGTCACACATGCAGGGGTACTGTTTTTGGTCATACATTTCCATTCATGTGTGACCAAAATAACTCAAAAGAATTTTCATCTGATTTCAACAAACCTCGGTGGAATGATTATCAGCAAAGTCAGCTGAGGATAAAATGGTGGGATTTTAAAATTAAAACTTACAGAGACAGGTCAAGTTTAAAATGTGTGCGCAATGGTTATTATATATAGGGGATATTTACAATGGCTATTTGGAGGAATTGGCTAGGAACTTAATTATGCCAACAGCACCAAGGATAAATGGTAAATGGCTTGCATTTATACATCACTTTTCCATCTGCATCAGACTCTCAAAGCACTTTACAATTATGCCTCACATTCACCCCGATGTCAGGGTGCTGCCATACAAGGCGCTCACTACACACTGGGAGCAATAGGGGATTAAAGGCCTTGACAAGGGCCCTTAGTGATTTTCCAGTCAGGCGGGGATTTGAACCCATGATCTTCTGGACTCAAGCCCAACACCTTAACCACTAGACCATCACCTCCCCTGGATAATTTTAAATATTTACAAGAGACAGAACCTGATAAAATTCAAAACTAGAGTATGAGGGTTCAATTCAATTCATTCAGGAAGAGTGAAGGATAACAACGCCACCAAAAGGACAGCAGTTGCGATCCTGACTGCATTATTTGTTGTTTTTTGTGTAAATTTTTTCTTGTACTCACTGTGATATTTCCCAAATTTTCCAAATCTGCATTTGACCTATCAGAAAAAAAAAGAAAGAACAGTTGCCAATGTTGGTTTTAGCTGTTTTATACTGCATGAGTGAATTAACAAGCATTTAAAATTTCCCAGACCCACCAAGAAAAAAAAACACACCGGAGCTGCAATTATGTGTTGCTTAAACTTAATGCAACTGCTGCTGGCCAAGCCCCCTCTGTTTGGACACGGGGCCTGAGCGTGTCACACAGCATTGACAGCCTCAGTGGGCGAGTCTCACACAGCTCGTAGTTGACAGCTGTGGCACCACATTTTAAATGCACCCACTTGGTTTTGGATTTTTGCTCAGAAGGTCGATATTCCACACGATTGTACACAGACATGTTTTTGGGATTTTAAATTTAACCCTCTGCGGTCTGAGGGCATTTTCTGGACAGTTCACTCGCCTGGCATAAATGTTTTATTATTGCTGTTAACAGCTCTCCCTGCATCCCACAATCAAGATTTATGTCTTTTTTTTCAGGACAACCTGTGCTTTCAGAATATATATGTTTTTGTTGTGTTTTCTAAGTGTAATAAAGGTTTACAATCAAAAATAGGCAAGGAAAAAATAAAGCGAAAAATAATTTTCCACACACTTCTATTCAAAACACACAGCAAACTATAACAAACAACTGTTTTGACACTTTATAAAGGTAATTTGAGGTCTTGTGTGAAAGACTGTACAACAAAAAGGTTCAAACAATAAACACAAATGCACATTTTGAACAATATATACAAAATGGTCTATGCGTTTTGTTATTTTGATATGCTAAACAGTGCTTTACGCAGCGAAAGCAACAGAGTTATCCAGTAACAATCACATGCAAACTAGTGGAGCAATCCTGATAGTTACACACTCTTTGTTTGAGCACGTGAGATTGTCATCAGAGGCTCTCCGTCTGCTCCTGCTTTCACTGATCGCTGTGCGTAATGGCGCAGGGCGCACTGAGTATGTACTAATAGTATGTACTCATTGGAGCACCCAGGGGGCTATTCAAATGGGCCAACTAGTAACATATCACTCCTGAAAACGATCTTTGGCTTTTCACGTGAGGTAAATCTGCCCTATGATTGGATTTTGGAAAACCATGTGACGGTGAACCAGTTCTGATTAGACACTCACATTGCGCACATCATCACACAGCTTCTATGAGGAGTACAAAGATGGCCCATGGCTGGCTTGAAAGTCTGTCGAGTTAACTTTTCAGCAAAAAAAAAGTAAGTTTCTATCTCATATCATTCAAAAGGTATTTATCATTTAGTAAAGCTTGGTCTTAGCCGTCGTATACGACGGCGTCAGCCCCAGAGGGTTAAATATTTTGCTGACATTTCTTCATAACATGTCTTTCACAATGTTACTGCACTTTAAAAATGGGCAAATATTGGCTCAGAGTTTGTTTGTTTCTTCACACACCGATGCAGGACCCTGAATGTGAACCTCTGAACATATTAAGCTATAAAGCTTGAAGAAAATTCTGCACAATACAACCCCTTTAATTCTTTCCAATGAAACTGATGACACACATGCGTCCTTGTGGCAGACGTCTGCACCAAGACCACCATTAGTAAATTCGCTCAATTAGAAGAAATTGATGTTTACAGGTACAATACGGCATTTGACGTGTCAGAAAATAATACCACACTTGTGCATTTATCTTCCAGCATTCTATTGTATAAGTTTAATTAGCTGTGCAGCAGGCTATAATTGTGCAGTGAAAAGAATTTTTTTCTCCCTTCCCCTCACCTGTTCTTTTCATCCCTCCCTCTCTTTTCTTGTTCATTCTCTGCTGGAGGGAGGTCGGAGTGGAACAAAGCTCAGGAAGCAGTGCACCATGTTCAGTAAAATGGCATGTGTCCACCAAGCTATGGTAAATTACCTCCAGTTGGCTTGTGAGGGTAACTTTAACCACTGTGGAACCTTTTTTTTTTTTTTGGTTTGTTTTTGCATGTGTTGAGAGCACTGGGGCATGACACAAAATAAGGGAATTTTGATTACAGCATGCACACAAACACCACTGAAAACACAAACTCTGCTAATTTGGCAGAGATGACTAATCAGCAGGTGGTAGTAGGTAGGCTGTAGTCAAAGAAGGACATTGCACAGGCGTCCTGATAAATAATGCAATGCCTTTCAACATCGCTCATGCATGCTTGTTGCGTCATGCATGCACAAAAAACCCCGCCCTCATAATTGCACTGTACCATTCCAATTAGATGTGCAGTTGGAGTAAAATGGTGCTGATTAGCAGCCGGCAGCCCCTCGGTGTGACCACAAAACATAAGGCCTTTATAAACAGAGACCCCTCATTATGCCGCCTCTGCTTGTTAACAGTGAGCCAAACAAAGGCGGCACAATGCTGCCCCAGTGTGTGATTTCAGTTCTGAAACAAAGGCGTGACATGGGCAGTGTTGCGCTCTCGTTGATGCGTAACATGCATGTCGGAAATATAGGCAGGTCGGGCAGGTAGGGCAGCACATGCGTGTTGCCACATTCATCACTCCACGAAACCGCTCCTTGTTCCTGATGGCAACAATGCTTGAAAGTAACCATCTATCTGGCACAGCCAGGTGAGGCCGCTAGAGTCCTCAGTACTGAGGCTGGATCATATCCAGGGTAACCCACCACATGGCCATAAGGTCATAGTTGACATTGCCTCACAATGCAAGTGATACTCCTAATTTGAGCCTCACTAAGTAATTGTTTGTTTGAAATAATGTCATTCCAGCCAAGGATCCTCCAAGGAGATCAAATACCAAATACATCTAGTCACTAGTTATTATCACTAGTTAGCGTCCACATCTAACAACCACAGAGAACAACTGGTATCATCAAGACCCTTAAAAACTTGGACCTTCATTCTCTTAGAAAGGTATCGGCATCTACAAACACCAGGGAGCCATGAGGTCAATGGACAGAGGTGACCTCAGGTGACCTCATGCCTCACCTGGGAAGATCTTAGAAGATCTTCCCAGGTGTTTACTGATCTCAAAATATGAGGCTTCAAAGACATGAATGAATAAAATGTGTCGGAAATACAAATACACCAAAAAACCATATTGTGAGAAGTTTGGTTTTACACCTTGGATGTTCTTCATTCTGTGCTAGAAAAGGAACTCTTGTATCTTGCAAACATTTCAACAGTAACATCTTGGTTGCTGTAGGTTAACTGCTGTTTTTTTCTAAACCCCTCAGTGGTGGGCTGCACTCATAACACCTCAACAAAACGTCATACTATGCAGACTCTCCCTTTTACACAATGGCCATTTGAGTATTTCTGTTGCGATCCTAATAGCCAATCAATACTGCGCCAGCAATCTGCGGTCATGCATTTTATGCAGAACTGTGAAGAAGAAGAAGACGGCTCAGCACTACTGCCTTGAACAGGCTCTGTAAGCAGGGCAGTAGTGTCAAGTCCCAACAATGTGACAAGTCAGCTACAACATGTGTTCATGCTGCTGCTGTATGTGTCAGGGTGCTATGGGATTCGGGGTAAAGGGGGTGCACATACATCCAAGGCCCCTCAGACCACATTAAAATCACAGTTAATAAGTCAATGTCACGTTAGTGCTGGATGAATATTAACACAACAGGACGTAATGTCATGTCAGCATGTGTCTTTCATTTCCGATTGATACTTTTGGCAGTGGCGGTGTGGCAGTTCCCATTGGGTGTTTTCTGTGCGCACAACTGTTTGTGTGAGTCGGTGGGTGGGTGAAGGGTCAGCCCACTGGAGGAATGTGCATAATAGTCACCATGCCCTCAAGCCAAGTGGCCTGGCTGCAGATTTATTTCATGCAGCGCTGGTGGTAAATCCTTTCTGTCTGGCACAGAGTGCCGGAGCAAAGCCTTAAAGGTATGGGTCACCCCCAACATCAGGATTGCACATTTAAGTCTCAGTGCAAAAGACCTCTATTAGCCATGATTATATTTATGAAGAGAAGACACTGCAGCAATAATTTTAATGCTTCTAATTATGAAATCATTTATAATAGCAAAACTAAAATTATGCCATGTAATGACTCATTATCTTTAAAGCTGAATTTTACTTGAAGTACCCTATTGCTTTTGAAGACCATCACATAAATTAAACAAAATATCATCAAAACACCAAATGGGATATTGACCAGATTTTGCTGAAGTCCTTTGATTTTCTTTAGGTCCCCTTCACACATAGTGCAAATTTGGTCAAAGTGCACATGAAGCAGGAATTGTATGCAAAATGTGTAAATTCGTAGCTGCCTCGAATGCTTTGTACACCTGTTGCTACAATTAATTGCGTACACCAGCAGCTGAAAGACAGAGTGTGCGCTGTGGGAGCCCATCGAACACTCTCGTGGCAGGTGTCGGCCAAATTCCAGGTGACACACGAACATCTAACGTTTGGCACTTAGAAAATGTGTGGCCATTCGTACTATTGTCACGAAAACAGTCAGCAGACAATCACTGTCGAGCTGGATGTTAAATTTGTCTAAGTGCCCCCATGACTGTGGAGTTACCGAATTCACATGTGATGTGCCAGAGTGTCGGCTCCCCCCACAACACGTGTGCGTGTGTCACGCACCCCCCAGCTCCCCCAACACATGCATGCGTGTGCCCCCGCAGGAAAGGCGCCTCTCATCGGATCACAGAATGACACCTTGGTCTGTGTGCTGAAGAGACGGGGGCGTGGCAGCTGGTGGCTGGACAACTCTGGTCCTGGACATCAGATCTGCACAACACGCACTGTGTTTTGACGGACACACGCATGTGTATGCTTGCTGTCCTCACATCAAAATACATGAAAACATATATCGCTTCTATGACGGGCTGGAGAGCGCGTGCATTGACAGGCTGTTCCAACTGGACCGGATCGCCAGTTCATGTGGACATGCAGCAGATGATCTGAACATCATGTCTGTCTGACAGGACAGTGAGCGGTGCTCCGCAAGACCATATGACAGGCCAACACTATGACAAATACGCCACTTTCAGTCACATATTAGCAGAAATACGCCATACCAAATGCCGTTTGGTCAGTTATCACAGCGCTTTTTTTCTTTTTTAGAAAATATGTTTATCTGTTTGTTGATTTTAACCATTTCATGCTCCTTTTATGAGATAGTGATTGTGGTGCAGTGATAAAGTTTCCATCTGTTAATCAGAGTGTGTGTGTTCAAATCTTTTGAGTGGCACTTTTTTTATTTAACTGATTTTATGCAAGGAAAGATTTCACTTTTGTCAGTGGCCTAATCTGAAAGAAGCTGGACTTCACTACAAAACTAATTTTCCAATCCAATTTAAAATCACTGTCTATCTTAAAACCCAAGTTTGTGACTATTGGCTTCACATAGTCTGCAAAAGGGCCCAAGTCAATGGGCGAGGGTTCACGAGAGCCGCTGGGGCCAAACACCATCATTTCTGTTTTATTTTCATTAAAATTGAAAAAGTTCAAGGCCATCCAGGCTTTGATGTCCTCGAGACATGACAGAAGTGGTGTGAGGGAGAAAGCATTTTTTTCTTTAGTGGCACATATATCTGAGTATCGTCTGCGTAACAATGAAATGAGGTGCCGTGCTTTCTCAGGATGGAGCCCAGGAGAAATAAATCCAAGGAAAAAAGCAGCCCCAAAATGGACCCACACAGGTGTTCATTTTGGGGCCATCACATATAGATTTCTGATGGCCAAGTCCAGGAGGTCATTGAAAGTCTTGATCTGAGTCTGGATTGAAGAAAATTAGAAACCTCAATACTTGGATTTTTCAGAAAGCTTTTCAAGTGCTGCAGTCAGGGTATCCATTGATTCCATAAAGATCACAGCATTATCCACCAAAAAAGAAGCATCTTAGCCACTGGGTTCCACAACTCAACAACTTCTCTATGCATACACTTGATTGCTAATGAGGTAGTAAAGCTTTTTGGGATTTGTCAGAGGTATATACTCTTTGAATGTCCTCCAGTTAACATCTTATTGATAAAATGCAGACAAATTCCACAATCTCACAATGACAATAAAAGTCCCAAATGTTCTGAATCTGCTCTTTCTTGTTGGAGGAGGCATTTTCTCATATATTTCACTGTGAGTACAGATGGATAGAGCAAAAGATTCTCTTCGACTCTATGATTACTTTTGGCTCTCTTGCACCTCCCTCACTCCTCTCTGTCTCCGGCCTACAGTCGTTCCTTCTTTATCTTCCTCAGCCTTTTCCTTCCTGACCTCATCTCTGTACTCCTGTATCTCCTCCTTCATCTTCCACCTCTCATATCCTTCATCTCCTTTCTCGCCCACCCTTCCCTATCTCAAGAGGGACGATGGAGGACACGTAGAGTTGATTAGGAAGTTGAGAGCAGAGCACAGCGTCTAGCCGCCAGGCAGCGAGGAATCAAAAAATGGGAGCGGCCTCACTGACAAGGCCGTCTGTGCTGGATTTTCAGGGTGGTTGTGGCGCATTGGATTTCTGGGAGCATCCTCGGCATGTCCAGAGGCAGCCATGCGAAAACTGCATCGGCCCAGTCAAAGCCACAGCATCGCTGGACGGCACATTTTCTGACAATAGCAGAATGCCTAACGTGAAGGGAGAGGATGACTTGCCCTGCCTAGAGCATTGAAAAAAAAAAGAGTTTTAAAAGTGTTAAAATTATTAAAGGAAAAAATAAGACATGAAATGCTCAGACTAAATATCCTGCTGTGGTCTGCTCTGTCTCCCATGGTCCAAAATCTGTGATTCCATTTACATTTTTATAATGTAAAAATGTCTCCAATTAAATTAGAATAACCTAAATAAACTATTTAAATAACTGGACGTTGTCTGGTGGATGTACAAATCTCACAACTACACAGTCAGACAGGAAGCACTAGGATCCTAAAGACTTGAGCCTTCGTCATTGCCAAACACCTCTGTCCAACAGCCTCATGGATCCATTAAGTAAGTTCTTTCCAGGGACCTCCAGAGACATGAACTGCTGAGACAAGTGAATGACTCTGCAACTTCAACACATTCTCCTCCTATAAATATACTTCTGATCCCTGAGTCCAGGAAGTCACTGAATGCCTGGATCGCAGTCTTGATCCAAGACTACAACCACCACCACAAAAAAATAAAAAAGTGTGGTGTCTGGAAATGTTAAATATCACAACTTTATATATTTTCCATATAATGTTACAGTTTCTGCCAAAAATATTTACCAAAGTTAGTTGACATGTGCTGATCTCAGATATTAAGCAGATTGAGACCTGATCATAGACCAGACCTGGGGATCTGGACCTTTGGCTGTCTCTGATTGACCTGCATGAGATTATTTAGAAATTACAAAATAAATGTTTACACAACATGCATGATATAAAACAGTGTTGCTTATATTTTGAAGGCATGTTTTTTTCTCAGTTGTGAGTCAGTGGGTGTATTTACATACATATGTGTGCGCGTGCATACAACTTTATTGTCAGGGATTAAAATTCTCTGGCACTATGATGGATTTCCGTCAATTGGGCTGACAAAAGGTGGCCAAAGATAAACACGCCATCCTGGGGGCAAAATCAAGGCTGGATGCAAGATATAAAATTTAGATTAGATTACATAGAACTTGTGTGTTTGAGCGTACATCTGTAAAGGTCACATAGAGTGAACACCAGCCTGCAGAAACTAGGAAGCTACAAGCCAACACACACTGAACCATGTTTGTGTTTAAGGACTGCACTTTTAAGAAGACAACAGCACTTAAAGCACAAAAAAGTCTTGCAAAAAGCTTCTTTTATTTAGCCTAATAGATTTTAATTGGTATTGAATGAAGTAAAAGCTGTAGAAAAGCTGTCCCCTTAAAATGTGTTTGTCCTGAAGTATTTAAATATTGCGTAGGTTAAAATCTTTCTATAATATGATGCTACATTACAACCCCAATTCCAGTGAAGTTGGGACGTTGTGTAAAATGTAAGTAAAAACAGAATATGATGATTTGCAAATCCTTCTTCAACCTATATTTTGTCTATGCATCTGTCCATTTCAAATGAGCTCAGGCCCAGAGAAGGCGGTGGCATTTCTGGATGTTGTTGATGTATGGCTTTCACTTTGCATGGTTTTAACTTGCACTTGTAGATGTAGCGACGAACTGTGTTAACTGACAATGGTTTCTAAAGTGTTCCTGAGCTCACACGGTCGAATCTTTACACAATGATGTCGTTTTTTAATGCAGTGCCGCCTGAGGGATCGAAGGTCACGGGCATTCAATGATGGTTCTCAGCCTTGAGAATCAAGCCTTGCCGCTTACAGGTAGAAACTTCTCCAGATTCTCTGAATCTTCTGATTATATTATGGACTGTAGATGATGGAATGCCTAAATTCCTTGCAATTGAACATTGAGAAACATTGTTCTTAATCTGTTGAACTATTTTTTCATGCAGTTGTTCACAAAGTGGTGATCCTCACCCCATCTTTGCTTGTGAACGGCTGAGCCTTTTGGGGATACTCCTTTTATACCCAATCATGACACTCACCTGTTTCCAAATTAACCTGTTCACCTGTGGATTGTTCCAAACAGGTGTTCTTTGAGCATTCATCAACTTTCCCAGCTTTTATTGCCACTGTCCCAGCTTTTTTGAGATGTGTTGCAGGCATCCATTTCAAAATGAGCAGATGTTTGCACAAAACAAATAAGTCTATCAGCTTGAACATTAAATAACTTGTCTTTGTGGTGTATTCAATTGAACATAGGTTGAAGAGGATTTGCAAATCATTGTATTCTGTTTTTATTTACATTTCACACAACGTCCCAACTTCATTGGGTTGTAGAAAAGCATAGCAATGGTTAGTGAGTAAAATATAAACCTGTTCAGCAGGAGAACAATTTGCTGCTTTCTTTGCTGTCTCCAACTTGTTTTAACTTAAATCTGATGATCCAATTTCAAAAGAGTTTGTATAAAAAGGTAGATGTGAACAGGTTATGAATTGGCTGTAAAAAGAAAAAAGAAGCAAAAAAAGAACAGGAAAAACAGCAAATGAGGTGGTTAGACTAAAAGCAGAATGGTAATAGCATTTTGTATGAAGTTGAATGAATTCTGCTCTTTGAAAAAATGTTTGGGGGAATTTTGAGAGAATAATGTTGGTGTTCTTACTAAGCCTAATTCACTTTTTCATTGCTTAATCATTGTCGCAACTTGTCCAAACAATATAATTCACTGTTTTTATACAGATAAAATTAATCTGGAACAGAATTGAGTTCAGTATACTGGTCCGGCAAGCCACAATCGTTTCTGTTACTCATGTGGTCCCTCGGGAAAACTAATCGCCCACCCCTGTCATAGACTGATCATACATTTTAAGTAGAGCAGGTCTTGATCATGGACTGTGTCTATTCTGGACAAATCATCCATGATGTTACTCGTAGGTTTTCTGAAGAGTGATTTTTAAGCTCAAATGGAGCACATTCAACTCACTCCTGGTCAACCCATAAATGGGTAAAGAGGTGGCCCATGAGCAAGACCTGCATGATAAATGAAGCCCAAACACTTTCCCCATCTTGCAGTTATCAAACAAGCAAAGCTAAGGCTAACAGGCTAACTTTGCTTCATTTTTCTGGACTGGAAACATATACTTGGCATATGACATATTGACATATTATTTACGTGTGTTATACTAAAGGGGCACCATTACTTATGCAACCCATCATCTTGGCTTTGATATTTTTATTTAATTTAAATCAAGTTGTAGAGATTTGCTTTCAGTACAGAGGATAATTTTAGAAATTTTAATGAGTTTGAAAGGGCATAAACAAATTTAAATCTGTAAAAGCACAGTGGGGTTGAATACTTTTGCAAGGCACCATACATAAAAACAAAAAAACAAAAATAAAAATCCCCTCAATGAAAATACTGAAGCACATACTTCTTAGATGGTCCCTTAGTACAATCAACTGAACAGTAAGCCATGTTATCTCAGATATTTGTAATAAAATGCTCAAATTAGGTCAAACACGAGTCCACAGCAGCTAGCAGCCACTGCTAGTAGGGCCCAGCTTAAATATTTTTTACAAATATGCAACAAAGTCGCATCCTAATGCACAAAAATAAATATGCACACACTCCTGTGCAAGCTTTCCATCATGCACGGCAGTGGAGATGAATGTCCCATAAGGGGGAACTTAATGGTTTACAAAACTGCCTCTGATACAGTCAATTATGTCAACTAGAAATACAGTGATGCTGATTCCACTGCCACTGCTTTTATTTTCTACGCTTTGATTCATCTGTCTTCTCCTTCATGCTACCCTTCCCCCCACCCTTTCTACCCCCTCCACCCTCACCATCACTCGCTCCCTCTGCCAGTGTGCTCCAAACCCAGTACTGTCATAATGGATCTGTCAGAGCAACAGCTCACAGTCAGAGGAGCTGGAAGAAGAAAGCAAAGGAGACAAAGTTCTGTACAGTAGCGAAAAGAGCCGCCTCAGCATCCAATGATGCTGCGATAAAGAGGTGGAGACAATCAGGCAGGATATGACTCCCACGGCCTAGATTAAATTCTCATGAAAGGGTTAGCGAGGGAATAGCATCTGATGTTCGCTTGTGTTCTTGTTTTCAATCTCTTTTATTTATTTTCCTCACTTCTGTTCCCTTTTCATGCACAATTGTTTTTCTGCATCCAGCCTTATTTACATTTTTGCTTTTAACTCTTCTTCCCTCTCGTTGCCTCCCCCTCCCCCTTCTGCCTCCTCCATCCTCCGTATCATCTGCCCTGTCAATCCACCTCGCTCTGCTGCTCTGCCAAGAAGATTAAAAATATTTGCCGACTTCAGGTCCTCCGCACCCATTGTTCCTCTTTTCAAAATAACCTCGCATCAAAGACGTCTGCCGATTCTTAGCCTCCATAATGAGATTTCTGCTTTGTCTCTCCAAATGCTCCAACTTTCCCGGAGATATGCGAATGCAATTTATTTATTTTTTTCTCCAGCAATTTGTTGGGACTCAGCAAATGAGCAAGTCAAAATTTTTGGTACAACTGATCCAATGGAGGGGAAAAAAGTAATATTTGCATAAGACATTAGAGGCAAACCTTTGCCTCGTGCACTACAGTGCAGAGTTGAAGTCTGCACATCAGAGTGATGAAATATTAATTCAAAAAGGCCTTTCTGGGCCGCTTACTGGGATGTGTTCATAATTTAATAATGCATAAGGACCAATACTAGTATAAAAAATATAAAAGGAAGCACTTAACACTAGACTATCTTAAAGCGAAGAAAATGGCATTGGAAATGTACAGAGATGGTAGCACATGTTTTTGGTCTTTTCTTGCTGGGGTATGATTTTTTGGTAAAGTGACAGATATGCTGAAAATGCACGATAAAAGCAAATTACAATTGTCTACTGTGTGTACGTTTGTTAATTTGTGCACAAGATTCACAACAGATGGAGCTACTAACAAACACAGGTGTTTAAAACGGACATTCAACACCAATCAATACCCTAAGCCAGAAAAAGGTCAGGAATATTTGCAAAAATATGAGTACACCTACACTGTTGAGGATTAATTACACCCACATGCTGTGGTGCTTGTTTCTGTCTCTGTGTGAGAAAAATAACTGGAAGAATTTGGCCCAAAGCTGGTGTAATGCCTGAAGCCCAGCCAAGACAGCTGATCTACTTTGGCAAAAATCTGTTAAACGTCAAGGTCGCATATAGTCATATACTGAGGAGATTTATTTAGAATGTCTATTTGGAGGAACTGGTATAAGGTTATGGATGGGGATCGAGAACTAGTTCCACTTAAGAACCGTTTTCCAAATTTTCCAAAGCACTGGAACTGCACATCCCTGAGGTTATAAATTTTCATTGATGATGCCAGAAAGTGCTGGCTTATTCAACAATGTCATCAAAGTGCCTCTTTGTTACCGTTACAAAGGAGTTACAAAGGAGTCAAAGAGGAAGAAGTGCTCCAAAGCATAACTGCATTTCACAAAGAAGTTTGATTTGTCTGGAAAATGATTATATCAAGTAACGGTGGAAACAACATGCTGAAACATCTTTTGACGCAAGATGCGATTTTCAGAATATAAGTCGCACCAGAGTATAAGACGGACCTGTTAAAAAACGCCATTTGAAGAGGAAAAACCCATATATAAGTCACAAGAATACAAGTCTTACCTTTTTTCTAGATTATCAGCTCTTTCATTTACGATTTTGTGCATTATTAGAGTGTATTTTTATACATTTTTACCATTTAATTATTTATTGTACCAGGCTGTAGCAATGTTTATTTCTGCTATAAAGTTGGAGATTATAACAGGCTTTGAACAAAACTGATTCTCTTTTTGAGCCATCTTCAAGTGGCCATTCAAGGAACTGCAAGATTTGGCACGACCTTGTCCTCATTTTTCAACAGAGGTTGGGGCTTGAGTGATACTAGGAGAGCTACGACCACTACCTTTGCACCCCCCCAGGACTAAACCAAACCAACTTTTTTAGGTTCCTTAGATGACCCCAAAACACAATCAGGATGTTCCCAAAAGTAAAAACTGGCCTCAAGCCAGTGATCATGGTCGTCAAAATAGGGTTTTTCACTAAAACACCTTTAACCCTTTAATGAGCACTGATTTTTCAATAGAATGTAGCAGATATTAGTATTTTCTACCAGCGGTGGGAGTAAGTCACTGTCAAGTCATTCTCAAGTCATCAATCTGCAAGTCCCAAGTCAAGTCTCAAGTCAGCTGTCAAACACTTGGTGGTCATTATGGCTTGAGACATGACTTGGGACTTGCTGATTCAAGACTTGAGAGTGACTTGATGGTGACTTATTCCTACTTCTGTTTTCTACCAAACCGGTGAGCTGAGCATTAAAGGGTTAAACAACATATAGACAACTTAAATATCGCAGAGATTCAATGGGAAGACCATTGCAGGTCACAGCAAACTCATTTGTGCCTAAACTAAATTAATTCATGGGTTTAAGATTCAAAATGGCGTCCAAGATGGCCACC
Source organism: Thalassophryne amazonica (assembly GCF_902500255.1). Classification (NCBI taxonomy): domain Eukaryota; kingdom Metazoa; phylum Chordata; class Actinopteri; order Batrachoidiformes; family Batrachoididae; genus Thalassophryne; species Thalassophryne amazonica. Next base: position 69,372,164 of record NC_047117.1, on the reverse strand, counting down.
AATAGACCCTTATCATTGAATCTCTGATATTTAAGTTGTTTATATGTTGTTTAAAGGTTTTTTCGTGAAAAACCCTATTTTGGCAGCCATCTTGGATGCCATCTTGGATAACTGGCTTGAGGCCAGTTTTTATTTTTGGCAACATCCTGATTGTGTTTTGGGGTCATCTAAGGAACCTAAAAAAGTTGGTTTGGATTAGTCCTGGGGGGGGGGGGTGCAAAGGCAGTGGTCGTAGCTCCCCTAGTAGAATACGTCTCAGTAATCTGTGCAGTTACACACTTATTTTCACTTATTTTCAGATGAAAAAGTTTAACAAAAGCAAAGATTTTCTTCAAAGTTGACTGGGATTTTAGAGTGGTTATTTAGCATACCTGAAACATTCATCAATAACAATTTATTTGTCTTCCCTGCTGAGCAGTAGCTGAGTTTTGGTCAAATTGTTATCAGCCTCTTGGAGAAAGCAGCAAATGCCACACATTTAGTAAAGTAATTATTCCCAGCAAGCATTGATTCCATTATCTACAGAATAATAATCAATGGTGTTTGAGACAAACGGCCGTAAAAACCCACTCTTCCATGATTGCAGGGCATTGTGGGTATGTTCGACACCGACGTAGACCGCAGCTGTTGCATTTTTGATAAGACGTATCCATCACATTTCTGAAATAGCATAAAAACGACGGCACAATGAGCTCCAGCGGGATGTATGTGTGGCCATTTGAAAGCAATCAATGCAGACAGCAAAGGTAAACACACAGCTAAATGTCAGCTATGGTGATTGCAGTGCCACAATATCGTCTCGGGGCGGGAGACCCAAATAACCAAAATCAATAACCTAATCATTTCATATTCAAATCACACAGGGTGGAGGTCTTGATCTTATTGCAGTTTCATATCCCTGGTGTGCTGATGTATTCCAATCAACAAAGCAGAACAGGCGGATGCATTGAAAATACACTAATTCAAAGCAACGGCGGACAGACCACAACTGATATTGTGTCGCTCCGCTGTGTAATAGATTTACATATATTTATTGTTTCATCGATGTGCAATATGCTACATGTAATATACAATATTGTTATTGCTACTTTATATCATATTGCACATACTGTACATTTTAGAACAACTATGTCACCCTTTTACCCCTTTATACAGTCAGGTCCACAAGTATTTGGACAGTGACAATTCTTGTAATTTTGTCTCTGTACAGCACCAAAAAAGGGGTCAAAATGAACCAATTAACAATTGCTTAAGTTGTTGATTTTTATGTTTACTTCAAGGTGTTTAACAAAAATTTTGGATTAATCATTTTGGAATTACAGCCATTTTTTTTTACACACAGTGCCTTCCTTTTGGGAGTGATTGGACCATGTCAATATGAGGATTATTGTTCTTACAAATGGTCACTTTTACAACCTGTTTTCTTTACACAAGTCAGAGATGGATACATGGGTGTTTCCAAGTTACTGACTATGCCTTGGACCTTATCTACAACAACAGAATTACCATTCTTCTTCTTAGACATCTCTCATATATATATATATATATATATATATATATATATATATATATATATATATATATATATATATATATATATATATATATATATATATATCACTAATAGTATAGTACAGTACTAATTAAGGCCCGAAGTGGCAGGCCAAGAAAAATCGCAGATAAGTTGAAATGAAGGATGGTGAGAGTAGTCAGAGTCAACCCACAGACCTGCTTCAAAGACCTACAACATGATCTTGCTGCAGATAGTGTCTCTGTGCATCGTTCAACTATACATTACACTTTGCACAAGGAGATGCTGTATGGGAGAGTAATGAAGAGGAAGCCTTTTCTGCATACATGCCACAAACAGAGTTGCTTGAGATATGCTAAAGCACATTTGGACAAGCCAGCTTCACTTTGGAAAAAGGTGCTGTGGACTGATGAACCTAAAATTAAAATTAAAATGAATTAAATCTAAAATTAAAATGAATCTAAAAATTAAAAAAATTTAAATTACGTAACTGTCTAAATACGTATTACTTACTTACTACATGCTTACTGTATGTCAAGTATTATGTCAGCCTACTTTCTTTTTTGTTTTCTTTTGCATGTTGTGACATGCTGTCGTTAGAATTTTCCATTTGTGTGGACATCTCCAATTATGTGTGAAACTACCTTTCCCATGTGTCCTTGCATTATATGGCCCAGGTGTGGTCTATTTGGTCCAATTATACGATGGCGGATTCTCTTGTGTCAAACATTTACCATGCAAAAGTTCTGATGGCTGCCTTTTGACCATCATCAGTAAACTATTGCATCAGATTTTGAGGACACAGTGGGAGAAGGATCAATCTCCAGAATGGCTTGGCCCTTTGGCAGGGTGGGGGGCGGAGCAAAAGGGAAATCTTTCAAAGGCCCTCTGAAAGGTACAATTGAATTTTTGCCATACTTTCATGAAACAATTCAAGCATGATTGGGATCAGAAGGAAGAGAATTACCACCCAAGTGGCAAAAAGGGATGGAGCCAAGATAGGCCACAGAGTACAAAACTTGCATACCTAGAGTACCTACATCTCCTCTCAAACTTCACTCTGTGTTTTCTTAAACGTTTCATAAAATGATCCTCAGATAATAATCATTGCAGTTGATAGACAAGGAGGAATTCTTCCTGTGGAGCTTTAACTGACAGCACTAAATGAATTTACTGATAGATTTCCTTGTTCCAGTTATAGGCTTAACACTCAGGTGACTGTTAAGGACCAATTTCAGCTAATTTCATTTCAGACTTCCACTACACACAAGTGCCCAGTGCACATCCTGTGCTTTTGCAAAAATATTTAAAAGTTCACACTTTATTCCACAGCAGTTACTGCAGAGTTGCCAAGGAGGTCTTGGTTTTGTTACTCTTTTCTGTATTAGTTTGTCAGTGAGTTAGCTGATTACTTTTGAATGAGTTACTTATTAGGGTGTCCTGGTTGATTCAAGAGACCATGGACAGGTTTTAGCTCAAGCTTGAGCCAAGAAATAGCAAATAAAATTTTTGAATACATCCAGATCATGGAGCAGACCTTGCCTTTGTTTGTTGCACTTTGATCCCGATTCTGCCTTTGAGCTTTGATCCTAACATTTTCAGCCAGAACAAGGGATAGAACCATCTTTTTATTATTGATCTTTAAGTCTTGATATTGACTGCTGATGCTGCTTTTGATGATTGCGTAACAAATCTGGATCTAGGTTCAACGAAAATGAATAAAGGTCAGGATCCGTCTATTCATTGAATCCTGATGACAGATTTAAAGGAATACAGACAAACAGCAATTAAAACATGACCTCCTTGGTGAGGTTTAAAGGTCAAAGATCAGTAATTGAGATTAAAGGTCTGCAATCAAGATTGGAGCATATTGGAAATTCTTTAAAATGTTCTGTCAGAGAGGCAGCACAGTGGCTTAGTGGTTGGCATTGTTGCCTCACAGAGAGAAGGTCATGGGTTCAATTCCCGCCTGTGGCCTTTCTGTGTGGAGTTTGCATGTTCTCTCTGTGTTTGCGTGGGTTTCCTCCGGGTGCTCCCACATCCAAAGACATGGGGGTTAGGTGGATTGCAATGTTTAAATTGTCAATAGGTGTGTGAGTGGGTGTGAATGTGTATGTTTGTCTGTTTGTTGCCCTGCGACAGACTTGGCGTCCTGACATGAGACGGGATAGGGATAGGCTGGGATAGGCTCCAGCCCCCCACGACCCTCGATTGGACTAAGTGGTTGAAGATGAGTGTGTGTGTGTGTTCTGTCAGAGAGTGGATTTCAGTGCTCCATTAACTATGTCAAGTCAAGTTAGTAATGCAGAACACTACATTATCTTTCTGTGAGGTTAATCAGGAGCATTGCTGCCCAAAAAGTTCAAATTTCATGGCATCTGTCCATAAAACATCACACTCAAAGGCTCTGTGTTTTGTGTAATAATGTCGGTTTGGTTTTTACATTCTGTGGATGAGCTTTTTGCTCAGCCTCTGCAAGTATGGAATCATGAGCAGTGATGTTAACTGAGGTGAATGAGGTCTGCAGTTCCTCTGATGTTCAATTTGGGTCTTTTGAGACTCCTTGGATGAGTTGTCGATACGCTCCTGGCAGAATTTTGGAAGGCTGGCCAGGTTCCTCTATTTAAAAGATAAGGACTTTCACTGCAGTACGTTGGGGTCCCAAAGCCTTACTAACCTTTGCTTTTGATGTTTGACCTCTTCTCGCACCCCTGGAAAGGTTGAATTTAGTTGATTTCGTGAGGAAAAGCCCGACCTGGAACTCATCTCCGCAAAGTGCGACACAAACAGTATGCAAATACATGTCACTGAAAGCTAAGTGTGTATCTGAGCAAGCCTGTAATACTTCACTAACTAATGTTTTTGTGAGAATGCATGCTAAAGCTCCCCAATAGAACAGCAAATCTCTGCAGTATGTGATAGGGATAATTGAACCGGTAAACAGACACATGGAGGGAAAACATCTGTGAGTGCATCTGCTCATCACCACAACAAGCCCACTGGAAATCTACATTCACAATACACTCAACTATACACAATTAGCACCGGTTCATCACAAGCGGAATACTGCAGTACGGATAAGAAGCTTTAGTGATGAGAAAGTGTTAGCAACTGCCTCAACTTGTTTTGTTTCGCACAAGTGCTTCACACAAATAAGATGGTTTATCCTTCCAGGAATACGGTGGCCTTAAATAGCTGCTTTCTTCCAAGTTGTTGACAAAGACCATCTCTGCGGGGCTATTCCCTGTTGTTAAGTGTGTGCAGCGTGTGTTTTTTGCTGAGAGATGTCAGGGGGGAGCAATGTAGCACTCAGGTGGCAACGTATGTGAGATCACACGCGTTTGTGTGAGTCTGCGCTCGGGTATTTGCGTCAGTGTGCATGTGTGATTGTCCGTATTCTCCCCTGGTGCGGTGGCACAATCCTGAGAGAGAGAGAGAGAGAAAAAAACACAGTGCATATGGGATAGACTGGTATCTTTAGCACAGTCAACAGAAGACTGAGCCATCATGCTGGAGACATGGTGAGATATCACTGTGCACGTCAACAAGAGCGCCGCTCATTAGAGCCGTCCCTCCGCAACAGTGTGCCAGGTCTCGGCCTTGTTTCCCAAAAGTAACTTAATGCTAAAATGATTGCAGAATGGTTCTAACAAACCTAATTAAAGTTGTGTCTCCCAAAAGCAAGTTAAGTTCAAGTTACTTCATTCCTCAATGCCCAAGTGTCTTTAAAGTGTTGTAAGAAGGAATGACAACATTACAAAGTGGTAAATGCTTTAGCATCCCATCCTTTTTTATAGTGTATTGCAGGACTTCTATGCAGGGAATGAATTGAATTAGAATTTTTATTTGGCACACACACACAAAAACTTAAAGAAATCTCTCACAAGAACAAACAAAGAAAAACAAAAGCAAAAAACAATTTCCCACTTGTGTGCGGTAGAGGTGGGCGATACAGGGAATTTTGGTATTGATCCGATACCAAGTAAATACTGGCCCAGTATCACCGATATCGATACCGATATGTCTTCATATTCAAGCTTCATAGATCCAAAGGATCCAAAAGACCTAGGATAGAATTCCGCCAAACACTGCACAAAATACAACAAAATACTTCATTATCACAATCAACATTTTTGTTTAAAAAATATCACTCAACACAACTTAAAACAAACTCTCCTGAGGTAGAGGGCTGACAAACCACAATACAAGGGTGTGCTGCTCCATGTTGTGTGACACAGCACAGCGCTGCTCTTACAGACAGAGAGTAGACTTTGATGAATCTCCGTGCGCAGCGTGAGTGAGTATTGATCTTTTTACACAACGATTGTTCAATATCAATACCAGCGTTGGTATCGATATTATCGATATTAGGATCGATCTGCCCAACTCTAGTGTGCGGCCAAAAGGGTGTGGGCTGAAGCAAAGGCTTGTACACGTCCACCCCTATCACAAGTGGCCATATACACATATACATGCACTCATAACAGCAACTACAAAAAAACGAAAAGGACAAGAAGATGAGCAAAAAGGTATAGTCCGGCAGCTAAGGGACAAATTTTAAGGGAATCATGCACTTTTTTACAAATGCGCCAAAACTTTATCAGAGGTACCTTATAGTGTCCTGAAGTATATAAGATCGGGAGACATTGAATCCATAAACGTCTACACTCTAAAAACTTGGGTTTAAGAGAATAACTTATCCAAATGTCTATTTAAGTTTATAATATAAACTTGAAGGTTATGAAAAATGTATTAAGGCTAAGTAGGGATGCTTCGAATGTACTTCAGTGTGCTTACACTCTTAGAAAAAGCGTTAATCTAGGGAAAGTGACTAAATATTGTATAACTCATTGTGAATATCCATATACCTATGCAATATAGCTGTTTGCGAGCATAGGGCAAAGGAAAGATGCTACTCATGCACTCTAACATATTTACACTCTAAAATAACAACAGTGTTTGAACGGAAAGAAATGCTTTTTTATTAATTACAAGAAATCAATTTTGTTTTTATGGCCATAACCATTTAGTTTACAGTTTAAAACATTCAGTTTACCTTATGCTATATCTTCCATAACATAAAATCATGACTCTATATTAAATTTACTTAAAGTGACTGAAAGCTGTTTTCATGCATAGAAAAAGAAAGTATGCTACAAATGCACTTAAACATAGTTTACACTCTTAAAAAATAATGGTAAATTAATGTTATAATTTAACCTCTTTCCATTTTGAAACATACCACCCTGCTAATGTATAAGGATGTACGACGACGTATGACGCCGCACGATGGATGATAGATGATCACATAAGCTCAGTATAGCTTTGCATTAGTTGCAGTAGCCATTCTCTACAGCTTAACAATGTCCAATCTTGATCACTGGCCCCCTACATAATAACCATATGATCATATTGTCATATGAATAGCAAAATATACACTGTATTATAACCATGCAAACACCCTTTAAAAAAAGCAGGATACAGGGCTAAAATCAAATGTCTCCCACTTTGACATGACTTAATATAACCTAAAGAGTCCCTGGACAAAGTTTGGCGCTTTTGTAAAAAAGTGCACGATTCTATCCCTTAACTGCTGGACTAGTATGTAGATTTATCAATACACCAAACATCTGAACATAGCAGAACAATTAGCAGTATGATGCACAGATTAAAAAGAAGAACAGAAACAAAAACAATTTACCTAATTTATCGTACTATAATAAGCAATTTTGTTAGTTTTTATAACATCTTTTCAGACCAGCCAAAGTACCAGATAATTTAATACTATCAGGGCAGTCATACAGATTTTAACGCCTTTAACAGATACACAATGACTTTTTACAGTAGTACAATACTTTAAGCAGTCAAATACTGAAATTCCTCTCAGATGATAACAGGACTCCCTCATTTTAAACAATTCCTGGACATGTTGAGGTAAGAGTTCATTATTAACTTTATACATGAACTGTATCATAAAATAATCAACCAAGCCTCAAAATTTCAAAATGTGCAAACAAGCAAACAATGGATTTGTTGGCTCCCAATGTGTTTTTTTTTTACTTATAACTCTTATAGCTTTCTTTTGTAACAGAAATATTGGATTTATATTTGTTTTATATGTATTTCCCCATACCTCAATGCAGTAAGTCATATATGGAACAAGCAAAGAATGACAACATAACCAATGAATGCTAGGGGGGAAGTATTGGACTTTGTACAAAATCGCAATGACTTTTGAGATTTTGGATTTAACATAATTTATATACTCAACAAAAATATAAACGCAACACTTTTGGTTTTGCTCCCATTTTGTATGAGATGAACTCAAAGATCTAAAACTTTTTCCACATACACAATATCACCATTTCCCTCAAATATTGTTCACAAACCAGTCTAAATCTGTGATAGTGAGCACTTCTCCGTTGCTGAGATAATCCATCCCACCTCACAGGTGTGCCATATCAGGATGCTGATTAGACACCATGATTAGTGCACAGGTGTGCCTTAGACTGCCCACAATAAAAGGCCACTCTGAAAGGTGCAGTTTTGTTTTATTGGGGGGGATACCAGTCAGTATCTGGTGTGACCACCATTTGCCTCATGCAGTGCAACACATCTCCTTCGCATCATCCGTGAAGAGAACACCTCTCCAATGTGCCAAACGCCAGCGAATGTGAGCATTTGCCCACTCAAGTCGGTTACGACGATGAACTGGAGTCAGGTCGAGACCCCGATGAGGACGACGAGCATGCAGATGAGCTTCCCTGAGACGGTTTCTGACAGTTTGTGCAGAAATTCTTTGGTTATGCAAACCGATTGTTTCAGCAGCTGTCCGAGTGGCTGGTCTCAGACGATCTTGGAGGTAAACATGCTGGATGTGGAGGTCCTGGGCTGGTGTGGTTACACGTGGTCTGCGGTTGTGAGGCTGGTTGGATGTACTGCCAAATTCTCTGAAACGACTTTGGAGACGGCTTATGGTAGAGACATGAACATTCAATACACGAGCAACAGCTCTGGTTGACATTCCTGTTGTCAGCATGCCAACTGCACGCTCCCTCAAATCTTGTGACATCTGTGGCATTGTGCTGTGTGATAAAACTGCACCATTCAGAGTGGCCTTTTATTGTGGGTAGTCTAAGGCACACCTGTGCACTAATCATGGTGTCTAATCAGCATCTTGGTATGGCACACCTGTGAGGTGGGATGGATTATCTCAGCAAAGGAGAAGTGCTCACTATCACAGATTTAGACTGGTTTATGAACAATATTTGAGAGAAATGGTGATATTGTGTATGTGGAAAAAGTTTTAGATCTTTGAGTTCATCTCATACAAAATGGGAGCAAAACCAAAAGTGTTGCGTTTATATTTTTGTTGAGTTTTTCAACTTAGTTTGTCATTGATAAAATAGATGTATAAAAACAAATCAAATGACACTAACCACACAAAACATGAAATATCTTTGGTTTATGCTGTTTGCAAGGAAATAGAAGTCAAATTAAATCTAAAAAACACTTTTTTTTTCCTTTTTTTTTTTTTTTGATTTTCTGTACTCTTTTTTTCTGATTTGGGGTTGTACATCAAGTGTCTTGTCCAATGACACAGTCAGGTAGTGTGACCAGGAATTTCACACAGGTCTGCATAGAGTATTGGAAGTCCAACTGCTTATCTCACTGAGATACCTGCACAATATATGTTTACATACAGCTTTTGCTTAACACTTGCAAACCTCTATCTTGACAATCTATTGTGCACAGTCTAAGGTGCAAAGTATTTGTTCTTTTAGAGTGTGTCCACCCACACATTGATAATTATGTGGCAGGAAATATCTGGGCACAAAGGGGATGGATCATGTGTCCACATCAGTCATGGGTGTATTGCTGCCATGATGTTGGTTAACCATAAATTCAACCAGTGAGACTGTCAACTTGTCTATAGCCTTTAAGATCTGTAGTGTGTGTGTAAGATGCAGAGTGTGCTGCTAATATATATAGGCCTTGTACCACTTCAAATTCCAACCAGACAAACAGCTGCTGGCCAGCCAACCAGACATGATGGTCATTGACAAGTGAAAGTCCCAGCTGACAGCAACATCAGAAAGAAGTAGCATGAGAAAATCAAAAATAAAATCACGCACACATGCATGCACTCATGCTTTTAATATATAGATGATATACCGCCCCCTGCTGGATTGGGGTGTGAGTCCAAAATGTACATATCAATGTCCATTGTTCAGTGTCTAGCTAATATATGCAGCTTCTCTAAAAATATTAGTCCTATCAATGTTCGGTTTTGGAGCTGTTGACCTTGATCCTTGACCCAAAATACATAAACATACAAAACAGCAAATATCAGCTCTCCCCAGTTTGTACATGATCAAAATAGCACACACATACAGGCTTATTGGCTTTTCTGTGTTCTGCTGTAAGCAGGTGCTTTTAATTTGACAAACAGAGACTGTGGCAAAAGACATTTAAAGCATTACAATTTTCACTTATGGCACCGGGAACATTACACTTAACTCACTCGTGGTAACAGCAACTTAACACTTAACTGACTAAATCAATAGACATACAAAAACACAATAGGTTAATAACACTAACAGAACTCCTAAACTAACATGAACCACAATAACATTTAAACCCCCCAAACCCCAAGCTCCCATGTTGCATTGCAGCACAATGGCCATTGTGTACTGGTATGCTAAAATCACTAATTTCTCAAAAAAGTATTTGTCCTATCATTTTTCCATTTACACAATGTTTATGCTTGACCCAAAATACATAAGCATACCAAACAGCAAATGTCAGCTCTCCCTGTATCGCCATTATCGAAGCCATACTAACTGTAATTAATTAACTCAATTGTCAGGTTGTTATCGCCCTTACTGTCTTCAGGTGTGTGGATGCTACAACCTAGTACACCATGACTAGCCATCAATTAAATGTGTTACAGTAGTTACTGTATATCCAGTGAGTATACCTATCACCACAACTATGGACAGCTGACATTAAGAAGCTCTTTAGTTCATGTTTTTAAACCATTATAAAACATACATTTAGAATCAGCAAAAAAAGAAAAAAGAAAAAAGAATCGGGGAAAATATTTCAAGTCACAAGGATTCACAAGTGTTCTTTTTTCAGTGTCGTTATCGACATGCGTCCTTTCAGTTCTCAGTGTCGTTGCTCTTATTCCTCTCTATCAGTGGTGGGCAACTAGTTCCAGAAAGGGCCAAGAGGGTGCAGCTTTTCTTTGCAGTCACTGACTCCACCAAGTGATTTCACTGATTAACTGATTCCATCTGCTCAAAGTGATAATCAGTGAAATCACCTGGTGGAGTCAGTGGCTGCAAAGAAAATCTGTATCCTCTTGGTCCTTCCTGGAATAAGTTGCCCACCCCTGCTCTATATCATACATTTTCTCATTTATCTTCCAGCTGGGCTGTCTGCAGTCTCAACACATATGTCAGTTTCTCCATCAGATAAATCTCTTTAATAATTTGGAACCATTGTTCCATAGTTGGGGGGTCAGATTGGTACCACTTCCTTGTGATAGATATTTTTACAAGCCACTGTCAAGATTTTTAACAAGCAGGGGTGGTGGCCAAGTGGTTAATGCGCTTGGTTTTAGTTCGGAAGGTTCTGGGTTCAAATCCCACCCCGGCCACATTTCTCCATGTAATGTGGAGTTGCGTCAGGAAGGGCATCCGGCATAAAACCTGTGCCAAATCAACATGCAGCTCCACCTTGGATTTGCTGTGGCGACCCCGAGTGCAAGCAAGGGAGCAGCCAAAGGGACTTACTTTTACTGTCAAGATTTTTAACAAATATTTATTTTCCTTGTACACAACTGAAAAGTTAGCAAAGTACAGCACAATAGTATTCAACAGTAAGTTATATCAAGATTTTTTTTTTTATTATTTCTCTATTCATGTTTTCCCAGTAGTTACTTGTTTTTGAACATTTCCAGAGTAGATAGCTATGATAAACATTTATTGATCCACAGTTTCTCCAGCATAGAAGAAGTTGGTTCAAATATTTGCTTTTTATCTTAGATGTAATGAAAAAGCAGATCAGGTTTTTCCATGAAAACTCCACTTTTGAGAACCAGTGGATGTTTTGCAGTTTTCCACATGCTTTGCCAATCATTACTCATTACAGTAAAACTCTCCTTAACCGTCATTGTATAAACTGGAGATACGCACTCACCGGACAAAAGCAAAAGTCTCCATGCTTTTACAAAATGAAGTTCAGCATTGACACTCACCGATTTGAGGAAACTAGGTACCACATTTCCATGATTAAAAGTCCAGCCGATTCTTTTTTTCAAACTGTGCTCAGACATAGGACCTCAATGAGACAGGCTGTAATTCAAGGCCAGTGATTATTAACAAAATGCTGCTTGTTGCCTGCACTGTAATATGGTGTTAAGTTTCACACATATCCCTGGGTGTGATAAACCAAACTGCTTTAGATCAGAGCCCTCTGCATGGCTGCGAACCTGTGCACTTAACTGCAAAGGCCTGTGATTTATCACTTTTCTGTTTTCACTCCTTCCTCTCCCATCATATTTTAAAAGTTTTGCAGTGTGCAAACTGATTACATTTCAATCATGGATCAAATAAGCCAGGCAGAAAAGTCCACAAATATGACCAAATTCACAACACTAAGTTGGAAAAAGACGCTCAAATGACCGTCAATTAATGGAGGGAAATTGTATGTACCGTCTCGGTGGTTTGGAGGTTGGTGATTGTATAAACAAGTGGAGCTCGTTGAAGGACAAATTAATCCAGAAAAAGCCACTGTTCCTGCTGTAAATTGCATAAAGATGCGATGGACAATTTTAAAAGTGCCACGCACACATCGATGTCATTGCATGGCCACGGAGTTACAGAAGCATAAATCAGGCTTTAGGATTTTAAGGTACCACTCCACAGCTGACTTAGTGAGCTTAGAGTGACTCGACCAAATGTGATCTTTTTAATGCACATAATGTCCACTGCTTATTTAAGGCACATGTTTATTTTTTTCAGGCAAAGTTTTGTCCTGGTCATTAAATGAGGCAGGCCCCTATTCAAAGTCAGGCTTTTAATCAAGGAAATACATAAGCCTAATTGGTGCTGGGTATTCCCTATAGATTGGTCAGTGCCTCCTGACTGTAGCTAATCCATTACATACATATAACAGATTTTGTCCATTTTATAATGGGTTTTGATAACGGACAAAATTCGCTGGTCCACCTGAATCTATTATGTGTGATTTTTACTGTATTTCAGTAGTAAATTCCCTTACCCACTTTGTCTTTATGTGTTCAATTGAATGTTTAATAGTCATTAATAATACAGTGACTTGTCCACTCAACATAAAAACAAAACAGACTAATTTTAACATTATTTTTTTTCTTTGTGGCTGTAATTTAATCGCCAAGACTTGTTGGGGGAGAGGAGCTCTCACGGTGCAGCTGTGTGTACAGAGGGAGGGACTTTTCTTCATGTTTAGACACTGGTTTGGATTTTTTTAGAAAAAAGACTCTTTATGTGGATTATTTATTCAGATGAATCCCACTGAAACTACCAGGTAAGAATTTATATTTACTACATGTATTTTACTCTGCCAATCAATGCATTAATGGACGTATTTCGGTTGTTTAAGCCCAGTGGTGGGCACAGATAACCAAAAAATTTACTTCAATAACAGATAATTGAAAAGTTATCTTCAATAAAGACAAAACAATAAACCACCCAAAAATTTATCGGCTGTTACAGATAACCGATAACAGATAAATTATTATATCTTGTATCAAACATAAAGGTCCGGTCATGCGGTGGTCTTGAAAAACAAAGTCATATTGACTTATGGTTTTGATTTATAAATAACATTAATACCGATAGAATAACTCCATTAATGTCAATTATGTAATTTGTACAAAGTTAAAATATAACATATATCTTTTAATGTTGAATAATGCACTAATTCTGGGGTTTTGTAACAAAGAGACAGATCGCAAAGGATTCTGGGTAAAGGTTCCTGCTAAACACTGATTGGTTCAGTTATTCATTATGTAAACCAACACGTTAATGTGACGTCTGTTGTGTGTTGGTGTTTAAATGTGCGTTTGTAAAATATTCCATTTTTTATTTGTAAAAACAGGCATTTTTACGGAGCTCTGGAAGTGTCATCGCAAATTTTTTTGCATGTTTTTTTTGCATTCTTTTTTTTCCATTTTTTTTTTTGCATTCTCTCTTTACAACATTCATTTGATGTAAAACATACTTTACACTGTGCGAGATGATTTTTCATGCAGGAATTTTTTGGACCAAGTTTCAGGTTAATCATGCGTCCTGCATCGTGTAGTGTTCATAGAGTATCAAGCTGCGGTCAACATCTGACGACCACCTCCTGATCGCTGATCGTATGGTCGAATGAGAATCAAACTTGTTTGATATATTATTGTGGTCGGCCGTTGTGAGGTTATCCTGCTGCTGAAAGCTACAAGCAGCATCCAACTGTTCGCACTGTACCTGTGCAAACACTGCAGAGCTGTCTTGTAATAATGTTATTATTATTATTATTATTATTATTATTTTGCAGTTGTTTTGTTTTTAAACTTCATTTGTAAAAAAAAAAGCCATTTGCAAAGCAAAAAAGTTGATTTGACAATCATCTGACATAACCGGGGTCAAAATAAATAGAACACTGCCATCTACTGGTTCCCAGACACTGCCATGAACACTACTGGCCAGTAGATGCTAGATGGCAGTAGAGGCTTTCAAAACAAATTCTAGATAATCCCTGTCTGCTCACATTTAAAATGCGTGGAATTTAACAAACGCAATTAAAAAATCAACGTCTATAAACGCAGAGAGTATATTCAAGAGAGTTTTAGGCACTAGAGTTTAATGCTGTTGTCCGTGGAGCCTGAACAGAGTGTCTGAAATGCATTTGTCCTGTCGTGACGTACTGAGATTACATCATCCTACCCAAAATGCAATGCGGGCAGAGCATGTGCTCACAAAACCTTAAAAATTAACACATTACTTTAAAACTAAAACATATATCTGATATTTTTACTTTATGAGACTTCAGACATGACAGTAATTTTAAATAACTTGTCCAAAATTAGTTTGGTTAAAATTTGAACCATAAGTTAAAAATGTATGCTTCTGGATGACTTAGGTCATATTGCAAGCATATCAGTATGGTGTTAAACAAAATGTTTTTTTTTCTTTTGGGGCTGTTTTTCCTTTGTAGAGGATTGAAATGCTTATTATTTAAGCAGTTTTCTTCTGTTTGCAAAGGTTATAACTGTCTCTGTTACAAAACTTTTAACAGGTAGGTGCTTAACTAATTTTAAAAATACTTGTCACTGTTCAGTTTTGTTTATCAGTTTAAAAGTTAACGGAAAAAAATTAATTGGAAGAAAATTGATCCGATAAGGGTTTTTAAAGTTATCTAAAAAGATAATCCGATACTGAAAACATTATCTTCGATAATTATCTGTTATTGGATTATCGGAAGTGTGCCCACCACTGCTAATACCGAGATAAACTGTGACTTTTAATACTGTGTTTTACTGCTTATGAAAGATGATGACAGTGTTTGGGGTTAACTTTTTTACTTATTCAGTTTTAATGTGTTCTTTGTGTTTGTGATCCTTGAATTTACCCAACAGCCCCTGCGGCGCTTAAAGTGAAACTGGATTATCAGAAGCCGACAGTGTAATCTGATGTGGCCGTGTCCAAATCAATACTAATAGTTACTGGTTATCTGTAATAAAGATACATTTTTTTTAGCAGTTTATCGGTTTATCATTATAAAAGATAACGTTTCAGTTATCTGATTAATGGTTATCGAAGCAAATTTTTTGATTAGCTGTGCCCACCACTGATCACCCCCAGTTCTCTTAAAGTGACTTTGATAAACCTTGAAATATGTGTGTCAGATCTCTTTAGGCTTGTTGTATGCAGTTTTTGTCTAAGGACTATGTTAAAATATTCGCCACATATTAAGATCCCTTCTCTTTATATTGTTGAAAAGAGTTTTCATAAAACATTTTCCTATCTGGTGCATATGGGTGATTCTTAGACTACGGGCACTTATTATGTCCTTTGATCATATTGTATGAAAAACAGTAAAAAGGGGAAATTTCACACTTTTATATATAGTTATCTTTACAATGAAAGTGTGTTAAGAAATTTGTTCTAGTAGTCTATGATGACTTTTTCACCTTTTTTTCAGCATCATTATATGTCATTCAAAGCGCATATTAAACAAATATGTAGGACTGCTTTTTTGCATTTACGCAATATCTCTAAAATCAGAAAGGTCTTGTCTCAGAGTGATGCTGAAAAACTAATTCATGCATTTATTTCCTCTAGGCTGGACTATTGTAATTCATTATTATCAGGTTGTCCTAAAAGTTCCCTAAAAAGCCTTCAGTTAATTCAAAATGCTGCAGCTAGAGTACTGACGGGGACTAGAAGGAGAGAGCATATCTCACCCATATTGGCCTCTCTTCATTGGCTTCCTGTCTGTTAATTCTAGAATAGAATTTAAAATTCTTCTTCTTACTTATAAGGTTTTGAATAATCAGGTCCCATCTTATCTTAGGGACCTCGTAGTACCATATCACCCCAATAGAGCGCTTCGCTCTCAGACTGCAGGCTTACTTGTAGTTCCTAGGGTTTGTAAGAGTAGAATGGGAGGCAGAGCCTTCAGCTTTCAGGCTCCTCTCCTGTGGAACCAGCTCCCAATTCAGATCAGGGAGACAGACACCCTCTCTACGTTTAAGATTAGGCTTAAAACTTTCCTTTTTGCTAAAGTTTATAGTTAGGGCTGGATCAGGTGACCCTGAACCATCCCTTAGTTATGCTGCTATAGACGTAGACTGCTGGGGGGTTCCCATGATGCACTGTTTCTTTCTCTTTTTGCTCTGTATGCACCACTCTGCATTAATCATTAGTGATCGATCTCTGCTCCCCTCCACAGCATGTCTTTTTCCTGGTTCTCTCCCTCAGCCCCAACCAGTCCCAGCAGAAGACTGCCCCTCCCTGAGCCTGGTTCTGCTGGAGGTTTCTTCCTGTTAAAAGGGAGTTTTTCCTTCCCACTGTAGCCAAGTGCTTGCTCACAGGGGGTCGTTTTGACCGTTGGGGTTTTACATAATTATTGTATGGCCTTGCCTTACAATATAAAGCGCCTTGGGGCAACTGTTTGTTGTGATTTGGCGCTATATAAAAAAATTGATTGATTGATTGATTGATCATTATATGCAAATATTGCAGTTTTGTTCTTGTCCCACACCCAGACTTTTGATAAAAATGAATGGTAAAAAAACATTTTTTCTAATGTTTTAAAATATATCTGAATAAAATATCAGAAAATAATCAAAACATAATTGGGGTATTCAGTGTCATACAACTGTTGTGATTTTTTTAAACAAAATGTAGTTGTCCCACACTATTGCCATAATTTCCACCACAACACTGTAATGTCCCTTTAAACAGTTTGTATGAAAGATTGTTTGGGTAGTTTCTATGGAGATAAACAGTGACATCAGAGCACATGTATATAGCGCCAAATCACAACAAACAGTTGCCCCAAGGCGCTTTATATTGTAAGGCAATGGTGTGGTGGAAATTACATTTACAAGGCCAATAGTGCCCGTAGTTAAAGAATCACCCATGTATGTTGACCAGTGTAATAATTTGGTCTTCAAGTTTTCCTTTAATTGATACATACCTCGCTTTTTGTCTCTTATTTCTTTCGTCAGCTCAAATTTGACAGTATTTGATATGAGTATAATAGCACCTCATTTTTTATGAGCACAAGAGCTATAATATGCATTTTTATAACCAAATTTCTTTAGTTTTTCATGTTCCATTTGATCTTGATGGGTTTCTTGAAGGAACACTATGAGCTTTTTCTTTATTCTTCTGATGACCTTTTCCTTTTAACTGGTGTGTTAAGACTATTCACATTCAGCAACACTAATGTCACATTGTTAGATGCCATATATCACTGAAAATGTCCAATAATTCCCCCTGACAAAAATGAACTTCATAATATTGAACATATATTAACAATGAACTTGCGTGCTTCCAATGAAGGAGAGTTTGCCTTACCTTACCCTTACCCTATTGATGGGTGGCGGGTGAATGCCCACCTGAAGTGGGGGCCCTCCCCTAAACTTATAGGTCCAAAAAGTTCCACTAAGTCTGGATATGTCCAACAATAACAACCATGGTCTCTCATAGTCAGATCAAGACTAATGTTTTAACCACAAATATGCTTTCTTTCCATCTTTCCCCTTTCCCTTATCAACCATTTATTTATGTTATATATGAATTTTTTTTCATGTGTAGCCTGTATAACTCTTAAATCAAATGAGGTGTGATGATTTTGTTGCGCCTGTGAGTTGGACCACATACACACACCAGGAGAAAAGGCTCAACCCCTTCTAACTCACAAGTCTCTGAAACACACTCAGCATCTCCTGGAAAACAAGGTACCAACACTGACGTCCTATCTCGTGCTGGCCTCCTGTTGAGATAATGTCGGCTGCGCTGGCTAGGTCGCATACGCCGCATGGAGGCTGGCCGAATCCCAAAAGACATCCTCTGTGGAGAACTTGCCATAGGACAGAGATGAACTGGCCACCCCAACTGCAGTATAAAGTTGTGTGCAAGCGAGACATCAAGGCGCTGGATATCAACACCAATTCCTGGGAGGACCTCGCAGCTGACCGCTCCAGCTGGAGAAGCACGCTTCACAGGCAGCTGCAGACTGATGAAGAGAAATTGTCAGCGGTGGCAGCAGAGAAGCGTGCCCGCAGAGAGGGACCGGCAGCCCACAGAGCAGAGTCAGAGCACGGATGGGACCTATGTGATCGTGACTGCCACTCTTGCATCGGCCTCTACCGCCACAAGAGGCGCTACTCAAGACATGCAGTCAATTCATTATAGGACAGATATTTTCCCCCATGGTCAGCCAGGACCGACGGAGGCGTACAGTGAGCTGGATGCCGTTTTCCTTTAAACTTCTTTTTTATCTCATTGTATGCTTTTCTTTTCAGGACAACTTAGGTGGGATAATCATGATCAAACCACATACGCTTTTCTCGAACAAACTTCTTTTACCAGGCTTTATTAATGATCATTTGCTTCATTTCGTGTTGTAAAAAAGCTGTTATTTATGGATCTTGGAGTGGTACCTGCCAATGGTTTTCTCTCAGTATCTGTAGGCTGGTTCCCTCTGGTAGCTGTAGCTTAGCTGTTAGCAGGTGGTTGATGTATTTAATCATATCGCTGCCATCCTCATCCTTGGGCAGACTGAGGATTATGTTATTTCTTCGTGAGCTCGCATCCAAGTCAGTGACTTTCTCTCCCAACCTGCAGGTAAACTTCCCCAGTTCTGTCAGCGCATCCCCAGACTCCTCCACTCCTCCAGCGCTCCGATCCATCTTTAAGCCTCTGAAAGGGTTGCCTTTTGTTGCTGCATCTCCGTTTTACTTTCACCAAGTGTTTTTTTAATCTGTTTCTTGCCTAAAAGTAACCATGGCTTGCTTCAGCTCCTGTTTGACCGTGTTGAAGTTGTCCTGTAAGTGCTGTTTCAGGCACTGTATATCACTGTGGATGCTAGCTAGCCCTGCTAGCCTTGCTCCTTCTTGTTGCAGGGCTTCGCGTGTGGTTTTCGCCGGTCCATCTCCATCGTTGTCATCGTTTTCTTCCACCGTGTTGGCTTAAACAGTTGATTCCTGTCCCTTCAGCTTATTTGTGTAGTCAAAATTTTTGAGTTATATATTGTGGCTTGCAAAAGTATTCAGCCCCTTGGTATTTCACGCATTTTAATTTGTTTATGGCATTTCAAATACAAAAAGTAAATCAGCGTTCTCACTATAAAAATTTCTAAAATTATCTTCCTTAGACTCAAACAGAAAGTAAATCTCTACAACTTGATATAAATTAATTAAAAATATAAAAGCCAAGATGATGTGTTGCATAGGTAATCAGAGCTGCTTCTTACGCGCATACCTACACTGCCATCTTACCCGGAAATCTCCGAAAACACTTATAATACTGGGTGACAGTAGCCCAGTTGGTAGAGCAAACCATCTTATGACTGAAGAGTCGGCGGTTCAAATCCACCTCCTAACCAGTCAGAAATCAGCATATTGCCATTGTGTCCTTGGGCAAGACACTTAAGCCACCTTGCCTGTGTATGAATGAGTTGGTGGTCAGAGGGGCCGTAGGTACAGAATGGCAGCCATACTTCTGTCAGTTTACCACAGGGCACATGTGGCTACAGTAGTAGCTCACCACCACCAATATGTGTGAGTGAATGAACAATGCAACTTGTAAACCACTTGAAAAGTGCTCTATAAATCCAAGATATTATTATTATAAATTTTAAGATTGACATTAGCTGAAAATGAGGCTCACATCTGTTTGTGGGTGTGAACCAGCACAAATACCATCCATAAAGGATGAAATACTAGCGGTGTTTAAGATGGGGATAATAAAACACTGGATGTATATGCAGACTGGGATTTTCACCAACATTTTGTAGATTTTCCATCACACATATTTTCAAAAAATTAAAAAAAAATCCTCATCCTTATTCAAATAATCCTAAGAAATAAAAAAAACAGCCTCTTTGGTAGAACTGTACACAGAGATCAATAGAGTTTAGCCTGACAGCCACTTCTATATATAACCCACCAAATGTGCAGTTGAAAAGCCACAGCTCAAACTTGGAGTAAAAACCTACAATCCCACACATTTCTAAGTGATCAAATCTCATGACCCTCATTTAGCCTGGCTCACTGACTGAGAAAGAACACATTCATGTTTGTATGAATGGCTGAGGGGGAGTTGCAGAGAGGAAGGAAGGCCTTACTGCATTCACACATTAACACAGTCACACCTGGGAGCAGCGCAGCACAGCCACAGTCTTGCACTATTGGGCACGGAGTGGCTCCAGAGGAACAGTTAAAGGTTAAGTGCCCAGAGGTTGCAGCTCTGATGTTAACTGTTGAAGGATTTAAACTGCCAAGATTTTCTTAGCTACAATACGGCTCTGATTTTACACCATGACCTTTGAGTCACAGGCTCATTTCCTCTGAGCCTATCTGGTACCGCAGGTCAATACTTGACTACTGAGGCTAAATGTGGAGATGGTGTAGTGAGATTGTCAGATGGTACCCTACCTGCTTGTGAGCTGATCTGGACGATTTGTATCACGGTTGATTTGGGGCATTTGAAGATGGATATGTATCAGCTTCATGAAGTCTGACTTTTCCATTTGTCTGTTTACTGTGAGTACTCCAGGTTATTGGCAAAACCAAACAATCAATTTCAGTACTTTTGGACGCCGCACCAATTACGGGTGTTATCTGGCAAAATAGTAATATGCAGCATTAGATGGAGGTTTGAAGTATTAGTAATGAAGACCACAGAAGAATGTTGTGATGCATGTTGTTTTCTAATTGTAATTCTTAAGGTGTAAAACATTTGTTATCTTCACCAAATGACACGTGCAGAAGTTAAATGATCAACCCTGTCTGAACAAGACTACCAATCCTGATATCTCTACAGGAGAATGAAGGTCCAAGTCTTTAAGGTCCTGGGGTCTCATGTACAAAGACTTGCGTTGACTTTCTACTATAGGTTGGCATACGCCAAAACCCTGAATCAGGCGTAAGCACAAATGTATTCAGATGTATCAAAATGTGCGTAGGCATGAATCCATGCACATTCCGTTTGTACATCCCACTGAACGTGGAACTGAAAGTGGAACCAAACTCCTCTCTGGCCAGTTTTGTGTTTTTAGCCTGGTACAGAGAGTAGGCTAATCTTATTTTAGTTGCCAAAACTTCAGTGTCTTCCGTCCAAAAAAATGGCAGCTATCATGTACCAACACTTGATGGAACACTCAAGAGCATCCTTGTATTTCTTCAGAAGGAGAGCTTCCTCCACTTTTGGTTGCAGCAGACGACTGTCATGATGTGTTTGTGACAGTTCTTACATTAGCCACCGGGCGTCGCTGTTATGCTGAGCAGCGTTGTGTGCACAAAAGGCTTGGCAAAAGTGTAGAAGAAAAAACTGAAGGGTGAAATGGCTAGGCTAAGTGCTAAGCACGTCATTCTGCAGTTCATATTTGTCCGTAAATGTTAATAAAGCCAGTTAATGAAACAAAGGATGGTTAGTTCATGACAACAACCAACCCGGAAGTAAACAAAACTGTTGCGCATTGAAGTTGTCTCTTAGCAACGGCACGCAGGAGGCCGTTATGCCTGTGAAAACTGTCGACTAACGTAAGATGGCTAATCTACAAGTTTAGCCATCGATGTCAAATGGTGATTAGATGAATAATGTTGGACATCTAACCATAGTTGACTAAGTAAGTTTAGTAGACTAAAGGATTAGACTGCTTTATGAAACTGGGCCTACACGTCTTTGGTTCTAGGTTTCTTCTGAGCAGGCTTAGGTACAGCTTCAATGACTATGTGTCAAATGAACAGTTACTTTTGGGAGGTGGGGATGAACCAGGTGTTTGCCTGGGCAGTTGCCATTCAGGGCCCAAAGCAGTTGGCTTGGTGCCAGCACATCCAGACTTAACCTGTCCTGCATTTTGTACACTCAACAAAAATATAAACGCAACACTTTTGGTTTTGCTCCCATTTTGTATGAGATGAACTCAAAGATCTAAAACTTTTTCCACATACGCAATATCACCATTTCCCTCAAATATTGTTCACAAACCAGTTTAAATCTGTGATAGTGAGCACTTCTCCTTTGCTGAGATAATCCATCCCACCTCACAGGTGTGCCATACCAAGATGCTGATTAGACACCATGATTAGTGCACAGGTGTGCCTTAGACTGTCCACAATAAAAGGCCACTCTGAAAGGTGCAGTTTTATCACACAGCACAATGCCACAGATGTCGCAAGATTTGAGGGAGCGTGCAATTGGCATGCTGACAGCAGGAATGTCAACCAGAGCTGTTGCTCGTGTATTGAATGTTCATTTCTCTACCATAAGCCGTCTCCAAAGGCGTTTCAGAGAATTTGGCAGTACATCCAACCAGCCTCACAACTGCAGACCATGTGTAACCACACCAGCCCAGGACCGCCACATCCAGCATGTTCACCTCCAAGATCGTCTGAGACCAGCCACTCGGACAGCTGCTGGAACAATCGGTTTGCATAACCAAAGAATTTCTGCACAAACTGTCAGAAACCATCTCAGGGAAGCTCATCTGCATGCTCGTCGTCCTCATCGGGGTCTCGACCTGACTCCAGTTCGTCGTCGTAACCGACTTGAGTGGGCAAATGCTCACATTTGCTGGCGTTTGGCACGTTGGAGAGGTGTTCTCTTCACGGATGATGCGAAGGAGATGTGTTGCACTGCATGAGGCAAATGGTGGTCCCACCAGATACTGACTGGTATCCCCCCCCAGTAAAACAAAACTGCACCTTTCAGAGTGGCCTTTTATTGTGGGCAGTCTAAGGCACACCTGTGCACTAATCATGGTGTCTAATCAGCATCTTCGTATGGCACACCTGTGAGGTGGGATGGATTATCACAGCAAAGGAGAAGTGCTCACTATCACAGATTTCGACTGGTTTGTGAACAATATTTGAGGGAAATGGTGATATTGTGTATGTGGAAAAAGTTTTAGATCTTTGAGTTCATCTCATACAAAATGGGAGCAAAACCAAAAGTGTTGCGTTTATATTTTTGTTAAGTATATGTCTAATTTTGACCCTGTGTTGATTTCAAGAAAATTCCAAGTAAATTAAAGCTTGCACACATTGATTCATTAACATTACAATGGAAAATGTGATGATTATTGCAGATATGTGTCATGTAATCAGTTTGCTCCAGTTCAAAGACATCATTGAAAGTCCAATATTGCCATGATAATCATGTCCGTGATGGGTGTATGTAAACTTCTGGCCATAACTGTATGTGTATTGAGCAGGTTTTCCATCAACCAAAGACTGTGTGTGTTCTATCCAAGGTTGTAAAAGTGTCCTCAAACAAGATACTTAGTCCTAAACCACTCAACGTGGGGACACATTACTCAGTCGGGGCCCACACAAATGTGGGCTAAAAATTTAGAGAGCAGAAGACGGATTGAAATGGAGCTGTATCCGTGTGCTGCACAAGAATATTAAATAGGAAATTAGAGGTGTGCTCAGTGGAGCTTCTACATCATAATAACAAACACCTATTCTAACCTTTATAAATATTAAAAGAATATGCCTTATTTTAATAGGAATTTATGAAAATGTCCTATTTTATAATGTCAAAGATGAAAAAATGCAAAATTAGAATCAGCCTGTGGATCCAGACAGCCACCAAAGTGTACTGGGGCCTTCCATGGCCGATGTCCCACCTGGCCACCATGTTTCTTTGACACGGGCCTCGTGGTTTTAATTCTGCCAACAAACCCGCAAACAAACCAACAAACATGACTGAAAGCGATAGTTGTGTACCTGTTTGGAGGTACACATACCGTACATCCTTAAAACACATCAGACTGCCACTGAGAGCAACATGCATTGAAAAAGACAAAGATACACAGATAGAGTTGATACTTTTGAATGATGAAGAGTGGTTGCCCTGGCAACTCCAATATCATTCCTCAGTTCTCTCCGCCATTACAGTATCTGTCAAGTGTTGTGTTTCAGAGAAATCTGCTGCATGCCCAGCCCCGAGTGTGTGTGTTTATTTGTACATGTATGCACACAGGGGAAGCAGGCTGAGTCTCATCACACTGGCCCATCTGTGATTCTGGAAATCAGGCTTGCATCTCATTCACAGTCGTAAAGCACACAAACACAGTCACACACATACATGCACGCATGCACATGCACACACACACACACACACACACACACGTGCACGCATGCACATGCACACACACACACACACACACACACACATATTGTCTCAAAGCCTTCAACTTGGACTCTGGATAATCTGCACCCGTTCCCCAGCAGCTGTGTGGACGGTATTGACTGCAGCGGCTCACAATATGGAGCCTTTTGTCTGAGGACAAAGGCCTCTCCACTCAAGGCAAAGGTCACATTATAAGACAATAAGCCTGTCGTCATGCAGTGGGGTGGGGGGGGGGGGGGGCAGCAGCAGCAGTGGGCTGTGAAGGTTTGAGTGTAATTATGTGCAATTCGTTTAAGAGCCATTATAGATTAGTGTTTGTTTTTTCTGTGTTTGCACTGATGGCTTCGTGCATCGGATGCGGTGCAGCAGGCCTCCACTCGGAAGGTGCAAATCAGTACACGTTACTGGGAAACCAAGCTGGAAAGCTGATCTAATTGTGAACTAATTCCTGCGAAACAATAAACAAAGTAGACTGTTCTGATGCTGAAAGCCTAACAAGGTTCTAGTTAACGAGCTTATCATACACAGGAAATGCACACGCACGCACATACACACACTGCTTTTTATACTGATAGTGACCTGAAACCAGGATAGATTTGTCAATTTATGAGTTTTTTATTTAAATTCAAATGATATATTTTTTTTTCCTTTTACTTATTTCAGATTTTAACAGTAACCTGAAGGTCAATCTTGCAGATTAATACGTTGGCCAAGGATGTAATTAAATCAGTGTTTATTTATGTGTCTGTCTGTTAGCAGGATTACGTAAAACCATACCAGAACATGATAAACAGAATCATGGGAAATAACACATTGTGACAAAACCAAGTAGAACAGACAGACAAAACTATAAGAAAAACAGAAACTAAGTGATAACAAAACCTGGCATAACAGTACTACATAATAGAAATGAGAACAGCAAAAACAATAGGCAAACAATAACCAAATGATAAACCATGAAAACACAGACTGATAGAACAAAACTAGAACGGAACTGGAACATGGCTGAAGTATAAAAGTAACAGAAGAATGTGCCAAAGCAAAAACAGAACATAGAATAAACACATGATGAAGAAGGCAATTAATAAAACAAGGCTGGGGCAAAAGGAACAGAACTAAATAAAGAGGAAAAATAAGGGCTGAAGCCTGGAACTGGGCGGGGCATGACACAGTGCTTACTGACATTTACACTTTTTATTGTTAAAGTATATAAACGGTCCTCCTTCTGTGCTCTTCCTGGAGTCCTTGTTCCTGTCATAGCTATGAATTGCATGTCCTGCTAGGCTAATATCCTGTTCTGGCATTGTTGGGTTGAGCAACGCTTAATAATCATAATGCGTAGGTCCTGTATGGCTCTTTCTATAACACTGCCCCTCACAAAGTATAAACTCGAACTATTCCACATTTTTAAAGCTATTCAAAGTCACAGTGAAAATATCAGGCCTGGGTCCTGAAGAACTTCTCTCACCGACAAGATCCGCTCATTCAGAACCCCGAACAATGGACACAAACATTTTTTATAAAACTCAACAAAAGCAGAACTTATTTCGCAAAATCCTTTCCTTATTGGTCCCCGTGGGCATTCGAGGGAGGTCCAACCCCCTGCCCAAGACCCGCGCAATAACAGGACATTTATGATTTATAATGTAACCTAAATCTCTTTGTCCTAAGTGATAAAAACTGGTTAAATCCAGTTCGACATGTACATTCCATCAGAGAACAAAGGAAAATAAGAGTAAGAATAGGAGTGAAAACTAAGAATAGAATCTTAAGTAAAATAACTACTTTAATACCAAAACAAGTACACAAAACAAATAAAGAAAACAATAATTAAACACATAAATATATTTAACAATAGGTACGGTAAGTTTGCATGCTTCCATTTTGTTTGCTGGTATTAGCTAGTTAGCGGGCTGTCACATTTTTCGCACCAACTTAGCTGATTAGCATGCTGTTGGCTCATAAATTAGCATGTTAAAATCATTTACAAGCAAATAAAGTTGACATTTTCCCATTTACAAAGTTGTTGCAATGGAAAAAGTTTTAGAATATCCACATTACTGACGAGTAAAGTATTGGTGTGCATTGCATCCACATGTGCTGTTGTCTGTCCATGCATGTGCTGTGCTTCAGTGTGACCTCAGTGTAACTGAACCTGACAGTGATATGACTCATGTTTCAGTCTGTGCTCTCATTAGAGATGTGACAAAAAAAAGTTTGTGTGTTTGTGCTTGTCTAGCTGGAAACACCTGTTTCACACAGGAAAAAAAAAAATACTCCCACGTGAAGAATGATATATCCTCTTTCCTGTTGTTCTTTCTTTTTGCTCATTGTTTCAGTGAAATAAAGAACCGATATCACAGAATCAGATTTCAAAGCATTAAGAGGCAAGGAAGGAAAGCATTCAGGCTCACAAAAACCCAAAGGGAAGCACTTTCAGCTACACAAACACTGAGGACAGCAAAAGAAAAAAAAAAAAACACACATATTAGTGCACCAAGTGAATTTGTAAAAGCACCAACTTAGAGAGGTTATTTAATGCAACATGCTCCACCATTTACAATGAAATATATGTTGGGATTTCATGATAAACATGCAAGTTTTTGTCTGTGAATTTTGATATTCTTCTAGGATTAGCAAAACTTAAGCCTGAAGCGGTATGTTCAGTTCATGTTTCAAATTTTTACCTCCGCCAAGGAGGTTATGTTTTCGGTCACGTCCGTTTGTTTGTTGGTTGGTTGGTTGGTTGGCTGGTTTGTTAGCAGGATTACTCAAAAAAAATCCTCAATGGATTTCAATGAAATTTTTATCTTGGCCTAACTTAGAAGTCATTACATTTTGGTAATGATCTGGAACACGATCTTTAAGGATTCTTTATCATTGCAGGATAGGGCCAATTTCAACATTTTTACATCTAACTTCATGAAGACAGGTCAAAAAGGCTGAACAAAAAATAAGTTAGAACACAACAATAATTTAGCATTTGTTTCTCCTCATTGAATAAACTTGTTCTTAGAAAAAAAAAAAAAAACTTGTGTACTTCATGCAGTTTCTCTTTATAAATACATTTGCTGAAGATCTAAGGGTTTAACCCTCTGGGGCCGACGCCGTCATATACGACAGCTGAGACCAAGCTTTACTAAATTATAAATAATTGACTGAGAACAATTTTTGACTCCTATTTACGAGGTCTCTTAGATAATAAACCGACCCTTTTATTATTTTTTTTAACTATATGGATTTGAATGACATGCGATTACACCAATCATGCTTGAACCCTCGTGCGCATGCGTGAGTTTTTTCACGCGTGTCGGTGACGTCATTTCCCTGTGGGCAGGCCTTGAGTGAGATGTGGTCCCGCCCTCTCGGCTGAATTCCTTTGTTTCACACGCTGCTTGAGACGGCGCGCGTTGCTTTATCAAAATTTTTTCTGGACCTGTGAGGAATATCCGAGTGGACACTATTCGAGAAATTAAGCTGGTTTTCTGTGAAAAGTTTAACGGCTGATGAGAGATTATGGGGTGTTTCTGTCGGTGTAAGGACTTCCCACGGAGCGGGACGTCCTGCAGCGCTTCCAGGCGCTGTCGTCGGCCTGTTTAGAGCTGAAAACATCCTAATTTAAGGCTTAATTCACCCAGGACATCGTGAGAGAACAGAGAAGATTCAGAAGAGGCCGGCATGAGGAATTTATGCGGACATTCCACTGTTTAAGGACATTTTTTTAATGAAAGACGTACGCGCAAATTCGCCGAGTTGTTTCCGTGACGACTCGGCAAATCTGTGTGCGCCGCGACAGGAAAAACACCTCCGTGTTGAAAACCATTTGTAGAATTCAGGCGGCTTTTAATGGCTTTCAACAAGTGAGTAACTGAGAAATTGTTTAACAGCTTGGGCATGTTCCAACTTGCCCGTTAAGATTTCCAACGGAGGTGTTTTTCCTGCCGCGACCCCCCGCGGTCGGGTCCAGCCCGACATGCGACTCTGCCCGCACGTTCTTTCATTACAAAATGACCGTTAACAATGGAATGTCCGAATAAACTCCTCATGCCGACTTCTTCTGAAAGTTCTCTGTTCTCTGACGACTTACTGCGTCAACAGAGCCTGAAATGTGGAAGTTTTCAACTTGAAACGGCGAGACGCTGCCGCCTCGAAGCGCAGATCGCCGTCAGGCGCCGTGGACTGTCCTTAAAGCGACACTACCAGACCAAAATCTCTCATCAGCCATTAAAATTTTTACCGAAAACCAGCTGAATTTATTGAATGGTGTCCACTCAGTTGTGCCTTACAGTTTTGAAAAAATTTTTATCAAACAAAGCAACAGTCTCTGAGCCATTCCTAAACAATGAAAAAAATCGACGAGCGGGTGGACGACTCCTCACTCAAAGACTGCCCACAGGCGAATGACGTAACCGACAGGCGTGAAAAAACTCTCGCATGCCCACGAGGGTTCAAGCATGTCTGATGTAATCACACGTGATTCAAATCCATATGGTTTTTGAAAAAATAATAAGGTCGACTTTTCTAATAGACCTCGTAAAGTTCGTATTGGACTGTTATCGGACAGTTTCTTCGTATTGGACGTGTTCGTATTGGACAGTTTCTTCCCCAAAACCATCACAATGCTGAACAATAATCTGCACTAAAAACGGACTATATTAGGTACTGAGCCGCACCATATCTATCTCATTTGTAGCACAGGACTTTTGCACATTTTTCAGTTGTTAAATTTTTTACATTGCCTATAGTTGTCATACAGTTTTACATTTCCTTTTGCACTCTCTCAATTGCTACACTGTTTACACTGTCCATATGTTACACAATTTTACATTTCAACAAATGACTTTGCGTGTTTCTTTATGTTATATTGTTGTTTATTTATGTTATATTGTCTGGTATTGCACTGCGTGCACATTTTAAGGAGCAGCCCCCCTAATCTCGTTGTACTATGCAGACGTGTTTGCTGTGTATAATGACAAAGGCTTTCTATTCTATTCTATTCTATTCTATTCTATTCTATTCTATTCTAAGCACCAGTGACGAACACCAAAATGTAAGTCCGTTTTCTATTGTTTAGAAATTTAAAAAATGGCAAATGACAAGGATCTATTTTTGCAATTATATAAAACAAATAATGAATGTTTTCATTCTTTCAATGGAACAAATATTTAATTTGGTGAAAGATGAAACATACCATTCAATGAGGAATGGTACATTTAATGATATCCAAATAATGAATGTTTATGAGTTCAATGGTACGAAGATTTTATGATGTGAAAGATGGAATGTACCATTCAACAAGGCAAAGTTAATTATAGCTAATGTTATTTTTATCAGCTACATCAGGATTCGCTACATCAGTACTGATTGGATTGTGATATGCCCTTTCATTATATGGCTGTGACACTACACGTGCTCTGATTGGCAGAATTCTGGTCTAATATTTTCCCATATCAGACCGTTTACCAATATCAACTGGTATGGATTGCGTATCACATTTGTTGCAAACGAGAAAGCTAAAAAGACAATTAGAAAAAAAAAAAAAAAAGTCGGACATGAACGTACACCATAAACATCTAAACGGCATTGGAAAAAAACACACAGATTGTTTTGGGGTCTGTTTTTTCAGGTTTTGTTCTGTGGGTCAATCCATGTCTGTCCAAAGTAACGAAGAGATTTGGGCCAATCTGAATCAAACTTTATCGAACAACTGAGGGTCAGACAAGGACAAAGTGATTTGATTTTGAGAAAAAAAAATGTTAAAGGTCAAACTGCAGGCCAAACTTAAAAAAATTAAAGCCCAGTGCTTATATTCTATCTATCTATCTATCTATCTATCTATCTATCTATCTATCTATCTATCTATCTATCTATCTATCTATCTATCTATCTATCTATCTATCTATCTATCTATCTATCTATCTATCTATCTATCTAGGCAACATTTCGGCTATTCAGAACAGCTATTCTGAATAAATGGATAAAGATACTTTGATCTTGGGTGACCTTGAAAGGTTAAACTGAAAGTCATTTGGACTCGATATGTCTTACAGGTTGTGGACAAACATTATGTGTTAATTAAGGATAACGTGGTTCACTTTTGAATAGAACTGATCAAATGTCAAGGTCACACAGAGCCATGTGTTATAGTATACGTTTCAAACATAAGGCGCTCTATATTTTAGGATGGCTTACGTTAGTGTCTGTGGGATATTTAAGCTGTGTTTTTAAGACACTTTCAGGGCTATATTCGCTTGCTAAAAAGAGGTATAATTAACTTATAAAAACACACGCAACACAGGAACAACCTGTTATTGTTATATTACTACTTAAAATGAATGTTTTCAACCATGATATGCACCACTGATGTTTTGGAAGTACTTATTCCCACAGCGTGCCCTCGAGCATTTTCATTATTAGTAGTTGTATTATTATATTTTTAATTAAACACTGAGGCTCAGTTTGCAGACCCTAACCATTAAATTAAAATAAAAATGCAAAATAAGAACAACAAATCAAATAGCATACTGTCAAAGCACATAGAATGAGAAAGAGAGAGCACATTATCATTGCTATTACTCTCAGCCAATTCAATCAATAAAGAATAGAACCCCACATGAAAAGATGCCCTCTGGGTTTTGAACCTGCAAAGATGCAGCTACATATTTCTCAAACTGACAGGGGGAAGAAACTGTGATGGCAACCGGAATGCCCTGACCAGCTGTCAATATTCCAGAATGGCCCCCACCTCCGTCGTCAATAAATTGAATGTGCAATTCATCAGCCCAACTCTAGGAGACAGTATTTCTAATTAAAAAGGAGCTCGTAAATTCTGCACTTTACAGGCCCGCCTCAGCTTGTAAACGCAACTGTGAATAAGTTGCCATGAGTGGCTTCATGGGCAGCTGGGTTTTTGGTTTAACTCCTGTTGATGCCTTCAAGGACTTTACGCCTGAAGGATGTTGAATGCAATAAATTCACTGCTCAGTTTGGTTCCCCTATTCTATTCTATTCTGTTCCATTCTATTCTATTGTTGTTGCTTTCTGTTGTTTTTCAAGGCTCAATGTATCATACGTAATTGGATTAGCGACATGAGAAGACACATTTTTCGGGCCAATTACAGCACTTCCTGGCACAGATGGAACCCCGATATCTCTGGGGACAACAACGGGTCATATTTTATTTCTAAAAAAAAAACAACATAATGCATACTGTGCAGTTCACCAAAATTATTTTTAAAAACAAATAAAAATGCATCCCAGGTGTTTCTATATTTGTGTGTAGGCTGAAAATAAAAATGCATTTCAGTGTCAACTCCCCTGGTTAAATGAGTTTAAAATAAGATAGTGTCCCTAAAAGACAAAAGCACATACACACGTGTTTGTTCTCACCTGTTAAAGTGAAATTTGCCTCGTCGAAATGAAACGCAATCCCCAACCACTCACATCCTAATGGCAGCAGGATGTCCTATAGTCCTGGAAAAAGGCAAAGAAAGTGAGATGTGAGGCTACATGCACTGTATATATACACTCGACAAAACCTCAGAGGCATCACGCATAGTTTATCTGAGGAGCAGGTTTGAAGCTCCAAATGTCACCATCTTGGTAGTGCCTGACTCCTCCTAATGTCTGGCAAACCCAGAAATATGCAAAGTGGGAAAGTGTGAGTATGACCAGGGTGATCTCAGTGAGATGAATGAAGCCACAACATGCCCACTCCCACCCCATTTCACAGTTGTACCATACAAACTAAGGCTAACAGGTTAGGTTATTAGCTTGGGCAATAATTTTCCCAAAGATTAGCTTGGGTGCACTTTTCAAATATTATGCCCTGCATTTTGTCCCAGTAACCAAAGTACAGGGTGACCCCCCCCCCCCCCAAAAAAAAAAACAGAAACCATAAAAATTGTAATAAATCCTACAAAGGTCCAGTAAATTTCTTGAAATTTGTTGGTGAAATAGGCCTCCGGGTAGAATGTCTTTTCCTTGGTTGACCAAGACATGTTGGGGAAGACAATTCGCCAACAAATCATATCATTTGGAGCATAATTTTGAAAGACTTTTATGCAAAGCAACCAAGATGACTGAATCTTTGGGAATGATCGTACACAGACTGAAGTTTAAGTACCTTTATAGAATTTATTACATTTTTTATGAGTTCTGGCAGTTTTTTGGGTCACCCTGTACCAACAGTGTAGCTAATTACTGCCAAGGTCGCTAACATACAAACAAGTAATACTTAAAGCTAGAGGGCCACCCAAATTTAACTAAACTGACAAAATTTTGTTTCTACTAAAATCCAAGCATTATAATGTCAGTTTATTTAAGAAACATCTTGTAAAATTACAGCTCATTTTAATGAAGAGAACAAATTTATCTGGGGGGAATTCGATAATAAATATTTTATTTACCTTTTAATGGCATCTGCAGCAGGGCGTGTGTGTGCGCATGCATGAGCTTTTGAAAAGGCTGGAAGTTACCTTTGACCGCGTGATGTGTGTGCATGTAGCATGTACGGTGACGTCTGTGAGATGTCTTGCAAATCTCTTCAGAGGTATTATGAGGTTACAAGAACAGCATTTTTAGTTTAGAAGTGTTTATTTCTCCCTAGCTTTTACAACCTCAATTCCAATGAAGTTGGGACATTGTGTGAAATGTAAATAAAAACAAAATACAATGATTTGCAAATCCTCTTCAACCTATATTCAATTGAATACACCACAAAGACAAGATATTTAATGTTCAAACTGATAGACCTTTTTGGTTTTGTGCAAATATTTGCTCATTTTGAAATGGATGACTGCAACACGTTTCAAAAAAGTTGGGACAAAAGACTGGGAAAGTTGATGAATTCTCAAAGAACACCTGTTTGGAAAATTCTACAGGTAAACAGGTTAATTGGAAACAGGTGAGTGTCGTGATTGGGTATAAAAGGAACATCCCCAAAAGGCTCAGCCATTCACAAGCAAATATGGGGTGAGGATCACCACTTTGTGAACAACTGTATGAAAAAATAGTCCAACGGTTTAAGAACAATGTTTCTCAATGTTCAATTGCAAGGAATTTAGGGATTCCATCATCTACAGTCCATAATATAATCAGAAGATTCAGAGAATCTGGAGAACTTTCTACACATAAGATGCAAGGCCGAAAACCAACATTGAATGACCTTCGATCCCTCAGGCGGCACTGCATGAAAAACCAACATCATTGTGTAAAGGATCTTACCGCGTGGGCTCAGGAACACTTCAGAAAACCATTGTCAGTTAACACAGTTCATCGCTGCATCTTTTTTGAAATGTGTTGCAGGCATCCATTTCAAAATGAGCAAAAATTTGCACTAAAACAATAAAGTTTTATCAGTTTGAACATTAAATATCTTGTCTTTGTGGTGTATTCAATTGAATATAGGTTGAAGAGGATTTGCAGATCATTTTATTCTGTTTTTAGTTACACTTAACACAATGTCCCAACTTCATTGGAATTGGGGTTGTACATAATATGGAGAAACACAGTGATTTTGGAGCGTTTTCTGCCATGTTGGATTAGGAGCCAGAGAGAGAGAGAGAGAGAGAGAGAGAGAGAGAGAGAGAGATAGAGATCAGCCAGTGACATCACAGTGTCCATCTCCTCTGATTGGCTGTCGTGTCCTTCCCAGAATACCTCAAACAAGTCTGGGAAAGCCTCCACATGATTTATGACGTCGCTGTCATCGACTGTGTTGGTCTTGCCCGTTCACTGCCATCAGTAGTTCAAGGCCGTCTGTTCTTTTGAAAATTCACACTTCAGGGGAACTTTTTATCATGTGTTATCATTTTTTTAAGGTATAAATGTCCAGTCGACCGCGATCAACCAGTCGACCGTGATCGACTAGTTGGGCATGCCAGCCTTAAATCATAAAAGCTTTGTGGCCCTATACCTTTAATTTCACTTAATTCCTGGACCACCAACATATTTTAGCATACACTGTATTTGTTTTTAATTTGTTTTTATTTATATTTATTTATTTATTATTATTAATGTTGTATTTTTATTGTCGTAGTCCTCTATAAGTGCTCGGAAAGGACAAATAAGACTATGTTCACAACAGTTAGCAGCCATTGCTATTGAGGCCCTAAACCTGACAGCACACACACTACTGTGAAATGGACCACATGGCTAATTAGTCATAACTTTATTTAAAAAATGCTTAGACGGATGAGTTATTTAAAAATTCATCCTACAGTACAGTTGACATAAACAGGGACAATAGCCACAGAGACCAAAACCGTGGCCAACCAAATGACCATGCAAGAAACCACAAGATTTGCCACTTCCAGGTTGGCTTTATTTTTCAGCACAGGAGGTGACTCAAGCCCAATGATTTCCATTCCATGATTTCCAGTCATTTTTCACAGTGGGAACAAATAGCCGTAATATGTCGTAAACATGAGGGGCATTGTGAATAATGCCGCCCTCTAGATTGTGAATAGCCATAACCTATTCAAAGAGAAGAACCACATACCTCACATGGCACTTTTACTCATGATTGCTTGATTTGTGATTGCGTGTGTGTGTATGCATTCACGCACGTGTGTTTTATACCTTATAATGGCATCCTAAGTGTCAGGGCATCAAAGTCTATAATGGTTTGTGTCTGGCTCACTGGCATTTTACGGCTAAAAAGCTCTCTCATGCCATGATAACTGGTTTATACGGCTGGCATTTCAGTGCTAAATGTCGAAGACACTTTTCAGAAAAGGAAATTGTTAGCTCTGTTACTCGAATGCAGAGTGGCAGTTATTTACAGTTGGAACGTCTCTTATATTGTTTTCGAACAGTGCCTTGTCTCTTTTTCCCCTTCTGTCCTCTGCATTTTCCCATTTTCCATTACTGTGAATTTTTTTGTTTAAACAGTCTCTCTCTGGCTCTCTTTTCCATTTTCTGTCTGAGAAAGACACTCCATCTCAGTCTTCTTTTATCGGTCTCTGCTGCAAACTGTGCTCTCCCAGCCGCCTCCCCAATTTTACCTCTCTGGAGGATTTGCAGGCTCATCTCATGCGGGGTCATCCTCAATGTGAGGTTGTGTGTTGTCACTAACAATCAGCATCGGTCGGCCACAAGAGAGCAGCCGGGAACGGCCCCGCCTTGGAAACACTGTTCAGATTATGAACTTTTATTCTTTAAAGCAATAGTTTTTTATGTCTTTATCTTGAAATACTGCCAGGGACACAAATGTAAATCTACATAAACATAGCCATTTCATAGCAACTTCCTATTTCATCTTCCATCTTAAATTCTTCAGCTCCGTAGGCGATTGTATTTTTGCTCCATATGCAGTATTCCAGCCAATCGCCAGTTAAATTATGCATCTACTACATCAACATAAATTTTGCCAATGAGTGTTGTTAAATCTGAGGCAAAACAAATGAGATAAAAACATGGATTTATGATGCATTGAGGGGATGTGGGAATTTCTAACTTCATAATAGGAAATGTTTACAACCTGGAAAATGAAGCCATGGAATTTCAGTCTCATCTTTACTGAGCAAAATATCCAAATATTGAAGAGGAGACGTACTGAAGAAAGTACACGTGAAGAGCTAAATCCAGATCGATTTGACACCAGAAGGCAAGCGAGTGAAATAGTGTGAGGGCATGATGGCTGACTGCTGCTCCTGTAAATGTTCTGCTTTTCGCAAATCATTCCCTCACCAGAAAGCCTCTCAATTCTGTCACCTACCGAATCCGGTAGATAACAGTACGCCAGGTTCAAGCGCATACCTCTTCTCAAGGACTTGATAGGAGACATTGATTGTTTTAATGCATTATATGTCCAAAATAGATCCATGATTAATTAAGTGACAAAAAGTGATCTTGAATAAAAGGTAATGAAACATTAAGTTGATGAAACAAGCTTCATCCAATCAATTCACAATAGTTACACCAGTTGAGGGGTCAATGTGGTCATATCTATTATTTTAATCCATTTTCAATTCATATTTAATTGTTACACCCACTAGACTAAATACAACCCCTCTGCACCCTCCACCTTATTTTGCACTCAGATTATGCACCAGGTAAACCACTCATTTCTGTCAGCTACTGAATCTGCCACCTAAGTACAATATGCTAGATTCAAATTTGCAGGGCTGTTAAAGTCAGTGGTTTATTCAGGTTATGGCAAAACACATTACATTCAGATTATGCTCTGTGTAAAGACTCCTTCACACATAACACGATTGAAGCCAACTGGCGCACGGAGGAATTGTACCACTTGTGAAAAATCGGAGCTGCCTCAAATGCCTCATACAGCTGTCCCCACAACCATTCATGAACACCAGCAGCCCAAAAGACAGCGAGTGCCCTGCAAGTGCCCATTCAACCCCCCCCTTGGCAGGTGTTAGCCCCCTTGGCGGGGTTATTTGCGTTCCCACCATGATAGTGGAGTGCAGATGACCACATTGGTGCTGTCTGTGAAAGGTGCTACACAAGCCTGCTGTTTCCAAACAACACATATGTCAAGCAAGTGGGCCCCCCCAACACATGGCGTGCATGTGTGTCATGCCGCCTCCGTCCTGCAACACGTGGCATGCAGGGGGGGCACTTGTATGACATGCTGATAATTATGTACAGATAAGATCACACGGAGACCGGCAAGCCACATCTAAGTGCACGTAGCACAGCAAGGCACCTCTCAGCTGATCGCTGCCCAGCCACTCACTGACAGCTGGAAATGACAGCTCGGTGCACAAGATGTGTTAAATTAAAACACAGAGAACACAGGTGCGTGTGAGCACATGGAAATACATTAAAACATATATTGCCTTCGTAACGGGCTGGAGTGACCGTGTCAGTGCGCACATCGACAGCCTGTGCCAGGTGAAAAGGACTGTCTGATCATGTGTACATTCAGCTGGTGATCTGAATGTCACGTCACCCACGTGAGCTATGGTCCACATGACAGTGTCCTATGGTGTGCCGCTCGCTGGACACACGCACGGGAATGGCTGGACATGGGGCCAGCAGATGTGGACATGATAAGAGCGCACTGCTTCATTCATGTCATTTCATGACTTGACATCTATGACCATGGGTCATATACAGAGGAACAGAAGGATCATACTCCTATTGTCCACTCGATAAGACTGATTAAATATTAGAAATTGTGTTTTTTGGTGTTTTTTTTCATGTGTGTGTGTGTTTTTTTTTCCTCCACAGCGGCGGCACAATGTGGTGCCACATGTTCCAGGTGCTTGCACTGTGTTCGTGCACGTGCACAAGCATGCACGAAACCATCGCCGCGGTATCGTGCACATCTGTCCGACCGTGTGTCCCTCCCAACAGCATGTGGAATGTTTCGCGGTTCCCCATTTTGTTTTTTGTTCTCAGATTTTCAGCCGGTTTCTGCTTCTTTCGCACAATTTCGTGTTATGTGTGAAGGGGCCCTAAACATCAAAGTGGAGTTGGACACACATATGCATTTTCACAATGCGCTTAAGTCCCTATATATAGGCAAGATAGGGCCCTCAGTGTTATTATACAACCCTACTAACAAAAAAGGTCAGGGTCCACCTCTTCTACAAATCAACACATATGCAATGTGTTGACATGCAAACAGCACTCAAGTATTTGTGTTGCTGTTTTCTGATTAGAGTAACCACATTGGGTAAATAGCTTAAATGCCTTTGGCCTTGAGTCTGCAGTGCCACAGTCTTTCCACGTGTGCCTTGCATGATTCTTGCAGGTTTTTAAAAGAACAAGTGCATCAGTGTTTTGCATTATAGGTATTGTGCAGCCAGAGAGCCTCTGTGGATCTTTGTGTAGTTACTGTTTCTTTTAGAAAGTGCAGTTGGGGAGCAGAGATGGTACAACAACTGGATACACTGCGTTGTGTTTGTGCACATCCTGTAGCGTGTACCCCTGTTGTTCTGTGTGTATGCAAGCAATGGACAAGCACTGTGAGAGACAACAGGGGTGAGAAGTAAGTTGGCCACTTGAGCATTGCCACCTATACGGCACCTTTATTTATGTGTTGCCCTCTCCGCTCACAGCATGGTATGCATTATTCACACCGCGCTGCCTAACAATGGAGGGATCAATGAATGGGAAATGGGAGTCGGAGAAGAGAAACAGAAACAGGTTTGGATGCAGAGCACTGAGGCCTGAGTGGACCTACAGGGGGGAAAAAAGAAGACTTGTTTAAATAAAATTTGACTTAATTTTTGGTGAAATAGAAAAATGATCTTGTCAAGTATTTTTTTAATATAAGAAAAAATGTCTTATTTTGGGAAACTGTATCTCACTTTTTCTTAATAAGTTTTTCCGGCTAATATCAAGCTGTACTTAAACAGTAAAAAGGAAACACAATGGATTTCAAATCATCCAAGGAAAGGAACAAGATTGTTTGCATTATTTTAAGACAGAGGTTAATCTTAAGATAATAATTCTGTCTAGTTTTAAGGCACATTTTGATTATTCAGTGCCTAGACATTTTGCTAGTTTTGGGAATTCTAACCAAGTAAATTTTCTTACCCCGTTGACAGAATTTTTTGCTTAATACAAGACAATTTGGCTAGATTTCAGATTATTTCACTTATTTTGAGAGGGACAGTTTTTGCAGTCTAGTCAAGGCACTTCATCTGCATTCTGCAAGCCTTTGCTGTGTTAGAACCTGCTTTCGACTGGTGTTCCATCTCTAATCTGCTTCACATTACGGAATATGAGGACTTCCCTCTTTTTCTATGCAAACAAGATTAAAGCAAAAATATAGTAATGAAGATGCAGTCAGGGCAAAATCTACTTTATTCAGGAATTCTGTAGCTGAATTTTGTTTGTTTTTCACAAGAAGGCAAACATTGACGGGAATAGCGTGGAGCAATTAAGCGATGACAAAAGCCAACCTACTTTTAAGACCTGGCTCTCTAATGCCCCTTGAGTTCAAAGAGTTCTTTATTTGTTCCTTTGTCTATCTATGCTATTTACACTGAACTACTGGTTCATGAGTCAGCCGCTTCCCCATCACTTATTAAAGAAGCAACCTGTGGTCTGGCTCATTATGTTCACATTCAGTTAATTATGTTCGTCAAGGAAACCTGCTCCTTGGATTATGACACTTTTATGAGTACGGTCTCATCTCCAGGACAACGCATTGCTGTCACTGAACAATGTCAAAGGTAAGCTTCCACATACATGTGGACAAATAGGCACCCAGCCGCTGTATGATTTTTATTCACACACTCAAACTGACAAAGTAGAGACCCACACAATCACCAAAGCATGTTATGCAGCCCAACAACGGGCTGTATAACACCATAAGTATAACAGATGCCAGTTACTGCAAGCACTTTCAGTCCCATGGCTGGCATCCTACCTTTTACTGTCAAGTACCTGCCCATAATTCATAGTTGTGTCACCTCACTCAAAGCTGGTCCTTCTCTGCAGAAGGAACATGGAGGCACATCGTTTTAATTGGCAAGTGAGACCACATCAGTGTAAAGCCCTTGAATATGTGACTCACTGGCAATTCCCCACTGGTAAGCACAATGAAAGGAATCTCTGAGAATTCCCCCGAATATGAAGTCATTCAAAACATTTCCTTCTGCTGTCAGAGTGGGGAACAGAGCACATCTATTGGATACTATGTGAAAAAATGTGCAGTTTTATTGCCCTTTCTCTAGACATCAACTTTACCCAAAACCTAACTAGTTCGTCTTGTATGTCTGATTCTAACTTTTTACAGTTGTACAGGCTGTACACCTGACCTTTGGCCACTGTAGTATTACCTCCACAATACCAAATGGTTCATTTCAGGATGCATCACTTTACCCATGTGGGTGGATACCTCACTGTCCCTATATGGATCCCATAGAGTCTGACAAAGCGTCAATACTGGAAATTCCCAAATGGTTCAGTTCGTAAAGAATGTCTATAAAAATTAATTGCATTCATAAAAAGCAAGCCCGGTCTTACAGACTGCAGGCTTACTTGTAGTTCCTAGGGTTTGTAAGAGTAGAATGGGAGGCAGAGCCTTCAGCTTTCAGGCTCCTCTCCTGTGGAACCAGCTCCCAATTCAGATCAGGGAGACAGACACCCTCTCTACTTTTAAGATTATGCTTAAAACTTTCCTTTTTGCTAAAGCTTATAGTTAGGGCTGGATCAGGTGACCCTGAACCATCCCTTAGTTATGCTGCTATAGACGTAGACTGCTGGGGGGTTCCCATGATGCATTGTTTCTTTCTCTTTTTGCTCTGTATGCACCACTCTGCATTTAATCATTAGTGATTGATCTCTGCTCCCCTCCACAGCATGTCTTTTTCCTGGTTCTCTCCCTCAGCCCCAACCAGTCCCAGCCGAAGACTGCCCCTCCCTGAGCCTGGTTCTGCTGGAGGTTTCTTCCTGTTAAAAGGGAGTTTTTCCTTCCCACTGTAGCCAAGTGCTTGCTCACAGGGGGTCGTTTTGACCGTTGGGGTTTTACATAATTATTGTATGGCCTTGCCTTACAATATAAAGCGCCTTGGGGCAACTGTTTGTTGTGATTTGGCGCTATATAAGAAAATTGATTGATTGATTGATTACAGTTTTTCCATATATTCAGAACCCATTGCCATTTTCTTAGTACTATCACCACCCAATAGCCAAACTTAAACTATGAGGGTCTATACAGAGTAGTGCATGACATTCTGTAGCTTGGATCATACTGTCTCACATAGTCATTTGCATTTTTATCTTGCATTGCTTTGTTTTGTCTTTGTTAGCATTTATGGCACAATGAATAGCACATCAGACTTCTAGTTTAACAATTAAGAAGTGATTCAATGGTTGTGGGTTAGAGTCCCGCTGGAGTCACATTTGTCAGCACGGTCGCTTAGTGGTTTGCACTGGTGCCTCACTGCTGTGTGGTACCAGTGTTAGGCAGAAGTTGATAGGACTAATATTTTTGGAGAAAGTAGGGATAATAATTAACAACAGTGAACAACAGATGTTGTGCTGCAATTCACCATGGGAGTTTGGGGTTTTAAATGTTGTTATTGTGGTTCATGTTTGTTTAACCATGTTGTTAGTGTTATTGATTTATTGTGTTTTTGTAGTTCAGTTGGTTTAGTCAGATTAGTTAAGTGTCATGTTGCAGTTACAATGAGTGGCAAGGTAGTGCCTTTCATGTCTTCTGCCAACATCTCTGTATGTGGGTGTGTAAAAATAAAAGCACCTCCTTGGGGCAGAATGCAGAAAAGAGAAAAAGATCTGGTTTGGTTTTCATTCTTCCATGCAGCTCGCCACAATATATTAAAAGTGAAGTGGCGTCTGTGTACATGTATGCATACATGTGTGTGTGTGTATAACTTTGATCATGGACAAACTGCTGTTTGGTATGTATTTTTTATTTTATATTTTTATGTATTTTGGGTCAAGGATGAACGTCGCCAAAACATTGATCGGACTAACATTTTTGGAGAAACTATGGATATTAGCTAACAACACTGAACAATAGACGTTGAAAATTACATTCTGGACTGACACACCATTCTAGCAGGTGGCAGTAAATCATCTGTATATTAAAAGTGAAGTGGCATGTACGTGTGAGTGTGCATGCATATGCAATTTTATTTAATAAGTTCAATGTTAGCACATAATATAATTGTAAATATGTTTAAAAAGTACATGAATGACACAAAAAAGTGAAAACCACAAAAAAAGTGAAAACCCTTATTTTCATTGTGGTCCATTTCAAAATCAAATGTCAAAATAGAAGAAATAATGAAATAATAATAATAATGATAATATTAATAATAGTGTGTGTATATGATAACAAGAACCTAAACAATTTATAAATACATAAAGACAGTAAATTAACATTAAAAATGTACAGAATTAACAGGAAATAAAAGGTTTGAGTTCTTCTTCTAAGGTTCTAAAAACATTCTGGACTCACACACCATTGCAACTCATTATAGAAACTTTGCATAATTTATTACCACCCTTGAAAAATTTTAGCTACCTATTTTATAAACACTACCCAATCTAGAGCCCGTGGATCCCATACGCTGGTTTATGAATATATGTACAATGACAATAAAGGCTCTTCTTCTTCTGAAATTGTGTATTGTTCTGTTTTATTGTATACCATACATTGTGTTTGCACCATAACTGTTTCCCACACACTGTATTATATTGTGAGCTTAACAGAAAATATTGGACAACACTGAAGGTAAACCTGCTGTTTTTAAAGACAGTATGACAAAGAATGAACTGCAACTCAAATGCTTCTTTTCATTAAAAATGCTGGTCAAAACAATGTGTAAATAAACAGGGAGCCACATAAAGGAATCATAAGCAGAGTAGATTCAAATCATGTCTTTCACTTCAAAGATTTACTCTTTGAGATTTGCCGGCTATTTTCTGCTTTGCTACTTCATGTGTTTCGAGGTTTAACCAGTGGTCAACATCATTCAGCTAATTAGCTAACAGCTAATTAGTGAAGCTAACATCTTCATTAGCAGATTAGTTTTTCAGCTAACCTGGAAAAAACCTCAGTGGACCAAACTGGTTCTACTAAATTTAACCCTCAGGGGTCAAAGGGCATTTTTTGGACAGTTCACTCGCCTGGCATAAATGTTTTATTATTTCTGTTAACAGCTCTCCCTGCATCCCACAATCAAGTTTTATGTCTCTTTTTTTCAGGACAACCTGTGCTTTCATAATATATATGCTTTTGTTGTGTTTTATAAGTGTAATAAAGGTTTACGATCAAAAATAAGGAAGGAAAAAGTAAAGCCGAAAATCATTTTCCATACACATTTATTCAAAACACAGCAAACTATAATAAACAACTGTTTTAACACTTTATAAAGGTAATTTGAGGTCTTGTGTGAAAGACTGTACAACAAAAAGGTTCAAACAATAAACACAAATGCACATTTTGAACAACATATACAAAATGGTCAATATGTTTTTTTTTTGTTTTTTTTTTTTTGTCTTCATGGTAAAAGCAACAGAGTTATCCAGTAACATCCACATGCAAACTAGTGGAGCAATCATGATAGTTACACACTCTTTGTTTAAGCACGTGAGATTGTCATCAGAGGCTCTCCGTCTGCTCCGTCTGCTTTAGTGATCGCTGTGCGTAATGGTGCAGGGCGCATTGGGAGCCCAATAGTATGTACTCATTGGAGCACCCAGGGGGATATTCAAATGGGCCAACTAGTAACACATCACTCCTGAAAACGATCTTTGGCTTTTCACGTGAGGTGAATCTGCCCTACGACTGGATTTTGGAAAACCATGTGACGGTGAACCAATTCCGATTGGACACTCACATTACGCACATCCCACAGCTTCTTTGAGGAGCAAAAAGATGGCCAATGGCTGGCTCAAATGTCTGCGGAGTTAACTTTTCAGCCAAAAAAGTAAGTTTCTATCTCATATCATTCAAAAGTTATTTATAATTTAGTAAACCTTGGTCTTAGCCATCGTATATGACGGCATTGGCCCCAGAGGGTTAATTCCATTACTTTTAAATCAGCTAACATTTTTGCATAAAAGTTAAGTGTCAAAAACATTTATAAAGCCTAAAATCACTCATTTCTTGTTGCTGGAGTTTTTCATTAATTCA
This sequence comes from Thalassophryne amazonica, assembly GCF_902500255.1. NCBI lineage: Eukaryota > Metazoa > Chordata > Actinopteri > Batrachoidiformes > Batrachoididae > Thalassophryne > Thalassophryne amazonica. The sequence continues at coordinate 69,328,141 of NC_047117.1, read as the reverse complement.
ATAAGCAAAACTAGCACATTGTCTGAAAGTAACAAGCATCACTTCGAGGAGATGGAGGAGCAGGAGGTCAAGCCAGACACAAATGCATTGATTATAAAAATGATTTTCCATGTGTATATTTTTATTTCTTATTCATTTAATGGCTCCTATGCTGTACATAATCTGTATGCTGAGTGAAACCGTTTAATTGCATTTGCTCATTTAATTATTTACATCTTGATCATCATCATCTTGGCATGCTAAACCTTTTTTATGGGGGTGGGGTGACCCTTATGTTTACACCACGTTCATGTTTACAGATTTTAAATTTCAGCACTTTGGGTCTGTTTCTCAAGGTTTCGGAGCAAAAAACAAAAACAAAAAAAAAACTAAGCCAAAGCTGGATTTATATAATAAAGGTTAACTGTTCACAGTAGCATCAGCAGTTTAGAGTTATTGTAATTAATTTTTCAGTTAGCAGATTAGCGGCTATCAAAGCTAACTTTTAGGTTCACTGGGGCAACATTGTGATTTGGCGCTATATAAATAAAATTGATTGAATTGATTGACTGTGCCCAGCACCACCGGCTTGGGGGTTAATGCCAACATGCTAGCATAGCACAGAAAACATTTTATTGCTGTTGACCTTTCACATAGCACCCATGTGAACATGTTAGGCGCTCCAACTCGTTGTATATCACCGCGGTGATGAGCTCAGGCTAATATGCAACTATAGGTAAGTTGACAGAAGCTAATTTTTTGAACAAATGAATGTGAGTGGGCTTCTCTGGCAAGGAGCAATAAAACGGACAACTGGAAGATTTAGATTTAGAGAACTGTTGTAAGAATATGTAAGCGAGAGCTTTGGCAGAGGTGTTGGCTGAGAGTCTTTCAAATGGCGAGTGGCTTAGCCCAAGTGAACAATGGAGAGATGTGATAAAGAGGAGGAAGAGGAGGTTTTTTAGACATTTGGCTCAGTGTCTTCTTGAAACAAACTGGAGCAGATTTCCCATGACAGATGCTGACCATTTTCTCACAGTAAAACAATAGCATTTTCTATTATGAGAGGCAACGCTTCTATCGATGTCCCACATTACCCCATTACTCATGAGGCTGCCACATGTAATTAGAATGACTCTTCAGAATGCTTTCATGATGCTTTTCATATATTATTACTTTTTGTGACTAAGCTTTAGACAATAGAAACAAGAAATATGTGTTGCTGGAAACTTATGATACATCTAGATGAAGCAATGTGACGCCGCCTTTTGAAGGGCGGGGTGCCCTACATATGTTCATTATTAAAGAACAGTTCTTGCCCTGGGCTTCAAGGAAATCCATGTACACATGAAGAATATGATGCAACAGCGTGCGGTCTACCCAGGCGTAAAATTAAAGACTCTCGTCTATGTGCCCCAAATAAATCTTTGACAGAAAGGGAGAAGATGAGTTTGGGAGGTGTAGATGATAAGATAAATAGAGGATGATTTCTTCAGCTATTGTGAACCATTGAACTGTACTCAACTCCACTCAACCCTGGAAAATAGGATGTTTCAAGATATGCATGCACATGTGCACATATAGGCCAATTGTTAGATAGGGTCTGCATGCCCCCCCCCCAGGAAGAAATGAAATAGAATTGTAACTATAAATTGCTTTGGGCACCCCAGAATTATTATTATTAGGGTCCCCCCCCCGAGTAGTTTAAATTATTATCACTTACTGGGGCATTTCATGGAGGTTACCATCTCAGTGCATGGACACTGATACTCTATAATGGCTTCAAAATAAATAACTGAACATTGAAATTGTTTTCAGTAACCTATCTCATGGTTTGACAAGAACATTATGTTGTTCATTTCATTATTCACTCATTATTATTATTCATCTTTGCTATCTTTGTGTAATTGTGCATCTTAACCCGACAGCAGTCGATTTTGTTTTAATTTGAAAAGGTCTGTTACTTTGTTTTTCATATATACCTTTATTTATGTAGTTATATGTTTTAAACATAATACATTTAACTTTAAAATTCTGAATACTAAAATCAGGCACATATGTACATACACAATAGTGGTTAAAATAATAGTGATGAATATTTTGCATGGTCCATAGCTATTATTTTTTTTTATTATTATAATCTCATTTCATATTTTAAACCTTATTTGTTATTTTTTAAATCATGTCATTGTTGTTTATGTTCTTATAGGTCATATAGGTGTTACTGTTGTTATCAGCATTATTAATGATGTTGTTTTAGTTGTTGTCATTATTTGTTGTTACCATCATGTTATTTTTGTTGATGCTGTACTTACTGTTGTATTTGTTGTTGTTGTTGTTGTCATTGTTTGTTATTCGTTGTTACTGTCATGGCTGCTGTCATAATTTGTTGTTGTTTTTGTCATATGTTGTCATCTTTGCCATTTGTTATTTGTTCTTGTTGTAGTTATTGGTGTCATTGTGATATTTGTCGTCATTGTCGTTGTTGGGTTTTTTTTTTTTCTCATTGTTGTCATCATTGGTTACAATTTTTTTTCATTATTTGCTGGCACCATTGCTGTTGCCATTTTGTATCACCAGTTATACAGCTTCATGATGAAGTGGTATAGAAAAGGAGCTTTTCTTAAAAAGAAGACCTGAAAGTTCAGCTACAATTTGCCAGAAGGTACATCTGAGATGTAAGCCTAGATTTAATGTTTTGGCGAAAGAAAATCCTTCTCTGCTCCACTTCATCATGAAGCTGTATAACTGAGGATACAAAATGCAAAACATGCACAATGCACAATTTCTCCAATCACAAGCCTATAATTTCTTCTGGGTTGTCTGTGTGTCTTGGTGGCTTTCCTCACTCTTCTCCTTCTTGCACAGTCACTCAGTTTTTAAGAACTCCACACAGATTTACCATAGAGTGCCATACTGTTTGTATTTTTTCATAAATGATGTAAATAAAGTCCAAGACATATTCAGGGACTTGGAAATGTTCATTATCCATCCCCTGATTGTCTGAAGAAACCTTGACAGTAAAACTGATTATTTATACCAAATTGTTCAATTACTTATGCAACCCACTTTTATATTTTTAATTCATTTATATCATGTTGTAGAGATTTCAGTTTGAGTTTAAGGAAGATCATTTTAGAAATATTGTTTTTGTATTTTATTTTCATAAATTTTGTGTTTGAAATGGCATAAAAAATTAAAATGTGTGAAATTCCAAGTGTTACAATATGTTTGGAGGGCAATGTCTATCTGTGTGTATGTATACCTTTTAAGAGAGGGTTCAAACCATGTTTTCTGCACTGCAGAGGAACATGCATTCCATTTCTGTAATGCTTAGAAAGTAGGCGCACGGTCCGCGGTAGCGATTGCTGCAGGCCTGCAGGCCACAGTGGTTCTCATCAGTCTTAGTGTGACACTATCAGGCTCCGTTGCAAAACACTGAGGTGGTAAACTGGTTTTATTGCAAAATGTGAACTATACATCAAGGACAGATTGATGCGTGCTGATACACGCCAAACGGTCGCAGTGCGTTTTTATCTCATGTGACTTCTCCCAGTGTTGGGTTAGTCTGCTCTGTGAGGGTGCAGAATTATTCACCAGACCGTCAACGCACAATTAACCGTAGGCACAGGAAGCTGTTATATTTACAGTTAAGATATCAGTGTGATAACCAGAGGGGAAAAATAAAAGAGCACAAATTATGTAAACATATGTTACAAGCTGGCTGAAAAGTGTTATATACCTTTGCTCCATCAAGCATCACCATCTGGTCATCCTTACTTAAGTAGTAACATAGAGCGCCACGAGCTCTGAATCAATACCCCCTGGCACATATGCAGAAAAAAACAATTCAAATTTAATATAAATCAAAATGACATCTGTGCTACTGCACAGGTTCAATAGATGACAATATGTTGTGTGTTTTGTTTTTTCCACAATAAAAGGAAGAGCTGCATCAAAGCGGTCTGAGTTAGATCTTTCATCCCGGCTTACGCTGAAAGGAACCAGATGAACACGAAATGGAAGACGTATGTAATGCAGTTAAAGTAAAAGCCCAGTAAGCAGGAAATTTAAGAGGGGCCTGGGGATGATGGTATTACAGCAGAGGCTGATTGTGGCAATCTGCTGAAGAAGGCAAAGATATGGAAAATATCATTGGATGCAGTAGTACAGTAGATAGAAGTCTGCAGGAGATGTGATGTATTTTAAAGGGGGTGTATTGTGCAAATTCAGGTTGGACTGACATTTTACAGGTCCATGTGGGTAAACATCCCAAAGGTCCCACATTTGTATGACTGTTCATGTATAAACGACTACACTTTAAGCAAATTTTAGGCCTGATATTGCTCATTTTAGACTTCTGTGACATAGGTAACATCAAGAATCCTGTTTGCACTGTGACACTCCCCCACACAGGCTGTGGACAAGAGGCAAAGACACCCTCTCACCAATAGGAGGGAGCATAGAATACAGGTCAGTTGTCGAGATGCCTTTCTCAGTTTGGTAAAAATGACAATAAAAACACATTTATTATATATTAAAGTGGGAGTGGGTGTCTTCTTCTGCAAGTCTACCATCCTGTACACCAACATGGACGTCCAAAATTTCCTGTATATTTGTATTGTTAACTGTGTCAGTAGCATGGCCTAAGCAGAGGGTCGCCCCTTTGAGTCTGGTCTGCTTGAGGTTTCTTCCTCAAATCATCAGAGGGAGTTTTTCTTACCACTGTCACCTGTGTACTTGCTCTAGGGGTTGGTAAGGTTATATCTTGTGTGAGGTGCCTTGAGGCAGCTTTTTTGTGATTTGGTGCTATATAAATGAAAATAAATTGAAAGTTACATCAACATGTATGTGAGCAGGATGTTGAACAATGGCTAGATGTCACAGTTTTTCTGTCAAAATGCTTCATTCTTTTCTTCTTTAGTTCCTTCTGCAGTGAGCCGATTCCACGATCACCCACCGATCTTTGGATGGATGCATCGGCCCCAAGCGCCTTCTCTCTCCAATCCCTTTGGCTGCCTCTTGGAACCCCAGCGACCACATGAAGGTGTGTGCGTCACCGTGTGCATTATCATCCTTGCTGACACACCCATTACGCACATCTGTTATGGCACCTCCCTCATGCATGCTTCAAATATCCTGCAGTTCACTAAACATGTGCACATTTACCATGTGGCAACCTCTGGTGCTGAAAAATGAAGCTAGTGCGGAAGCGCCAAAATCTGCAGTTCTTTGAATGGCAATTTAAGGCTGACTTAAAAAGCAAGTCACGTTGAAATGTCAAAATTTACAACAGAAATCAGCATGATTACAGCCTGGCACAAAAAAAAAAAAAAAATGGTTTTGTTCTCTATCACTACTTTCCTTGCTCAACAACCGAATGGGGTGAATTTTTTATCAAAGACCAAAATATGGCCATCGGGTATTATGAAGGCTTTTCATCCGTCTGTCTGTCCATCTGTTTGTGCTCAGCATAAGTCCAGTCCTATTAGGAGGGTTTTCAAATTCACAGGGAACATTCTTGGGACACAGACATTGGACAAGTTCAAAGGTCAAAAGGTCACATTTTGTTTCCAATTGTTATGCTCATACAGCCGACAGCATGAATCATGCAAATCTGCTTTTTTGGAGGGAAGGGGGGATTCTGAGAAGGACACGGTGACAGCCGATCAGATCAGAGTTGAGAGGCCCCATGACGCCAATGCTTGGTGTCTCTCTGGCTGCTAATCCAACATAGCAGAATCCACTCTAAAACCATTGTGTTTCTGTATAAATCTAACATGTTTCTCATATATTATGTAGAAGCTAGTGAGAAATAAACACTTCTAAACAAGAAAACGCTGTTTTTGTAACCTCATAACACCTCTGGAGTGACTTACAAGACATCTTATGGACATTAGCGTGTACGCGCATCACCTGTGGTCAAAGGTAACGTCTGCTCTTTTCAAAAGCGCACATCATCCTGCAGATGCCATTAAAAGGATTGATTGATTAATTGATTGAGTTTATTTTGCAACATCATACAGCCAAGGGGATTTAAACATTGTGTTATATTTATACAGTTTAGGTCATTTAAAGCCATTTAAGATGTGCATATTTAGGGATATGGTCAATTTGTTTGACAGCTAACGTCTTTCTGAGGATTTTAATACAAATATGAGATGATATCTATAATACAAATCACTGAAAAACTGTGCCAGGATTTGGGTGAATTTTGATTTGCATAATATTGCAATGCAGAACCAATTTGTTCAACAAATGAACCAGACTTACTCACAAAACAGTCTGATGCAAAAAAAAAAATCCTCTCCAAATAAACTATATTAGAAAACCTCATTTTTGTAGCTTTTACACACCTCAGTTTATTTTCTTGAATACAACTCGAGACCAGCGCAGCTGCTTTGAAACGATCCTTCACAATGATATAAAACATTTGAATTAACAGAGAATTCCCCTTCTATTGTCTCATTAAAGTCAGGCAGTGCAGTGTTTTTGTTTGCAGCATGGAAACGGCGTCTTAAACAATAGTGCTGCATATTCAAAACCCGCTGCTGCTGCTGCTGATTCCTTCATCGATAACGAATGCTGCGCTACGTTGTGTGCCGTGCCGCCTGGAGATTTATGCCCTCAGCCCTGTGATGACCTCATTGTTCATCACCTCATAATTCAAATCTGCTCCGCCATGTTGCATCACATTGTGTGTGACTCATTTCCAAGCACCGTGCTCCTTCCCTCCCATCACACCCTGCACCCCCCCCCCCCCTGGTTCCTTGCCGCGCACGACTCAACCCCACAAACAACATGGTGAAGAATTTCCCAACCTATGTTGTGCAGACTGACTTCTATTCGCACATGCAAAAGCGTGCACGCACTTTTTAGACGGACCGAAGTTGCGTCGGGGGGGTGGGGGGGGGGGGGTGCAGGCACTATTGTAAATGATTTCCTGTATAGACCAAAATAATGGGCAGACCTTTGAGTGAGCTTCTTACAATCATGCCGGCCTTGTGCGCTGATTCTCCATTCAGCTCTCTAATAGCACCTTATCACTAAATATACAGCTACAGGCTGCGTCTGCACTGCGCGCAACATTCAGTGATAGGAGTGCAAAAGTGTGTAGGCGAGAGGGCCGTCTTTCCAGTGATGAGTTGTTGTGTGTTTCAGACAGTGCGTGCATGCTGTGTGTGGAGTGGCGACAGCTTTGAGTGCAGGCAGGCGAAGGGGCGCAGAGGAAATCTGTGCACAAAAGATGTGTTGACTGCAAGGATAAGTATTTATTTCTGCTGTGGAAAGATGGGACAGGGGGGATTTTATAAAGAACAATAGGCTGTAGGTGTAGTCGGCGAACGCCTGTTTAAACAGCACAGTGTTCGGTATGAACTGTGTGCAGATTCTGAGAATGAAATGGAATTAACGAGATGAAAAACTTTTCTTGCCTGGTGCAGCTCAGACGTTGGAGCTGTAACACTCAGAGGTTATAGTTATTGAACTGCTTTGAGCTCATACTACATCCATATTTTAAGATAAGCCCAAAGCAAATCGATAAAAGTATATTATGCAGTTTTTCACATTGTTACCAAGGATGCACTGACCTGACACAGCTCAGAATATATAGACAGATATAGTAACAATCCAATAAGTGAGCTCCTTATTTTAAATCAGTCACATACAGGAATGCAGGGCAGCGTGGGGGCCAAGCTTTTAGTGCACTTGTTTCCAGAGTGGAAGGTCCCCGGGTTCAACACTACCTCTGCCCATTCTCCGAGTTATGTGTGGAGTTACGTCAGGAAGCGCGTCCAACATAAAGCTTGTTTCAATTCAACGTGAAGATCCACATAGGGTCTGCTGTGGCAACCCCAAGGGAGAAGTCAAATCTACAGTACAGTGCAATGTGAAAAATAATGAATGCTCAATTTCTGGTATCGAGAAATAACCAGCAGTCACCACCAAACAAACCTTTGAGAGGCTTTGGAAATGAAATTAACAACCTAATTTCAAGATACTGTAGATAGATACATAAGCACATCAAATTTGCTTTTTTTATTTGATTCGGCGCATTAAAGGTGATCAAATTTTAAGTAGTTTATCCACATCATGCTCCCTTTTAATTTGGAGACTTACAAGGTGATAACATTTGTTGTTTTTGAGTTACCATTTTAAACTCTAGAGGGGGTGGACAAATTCACTCACCGCATGTTGCAAGGTATATGCCTAGGTTTTATGCCAAAACCTAGGAATAGTAAAGAGAGTGTGTGTAGATCTTGGAAGGGGGAAGCGCTAACATTTTTGTTAATGTCAAAAACATAGCAACAGGGCCATTGAAGGATCCTTTCATCTGCCCTAACCAGTCTAATCAATGGCTGTATGTAGCACAATGGGCCATCTAGTTTATTTGAGATGGGCATATTTTAGTCTCATTGTGGTTAAATCCTGATGAAACCCTGGCTAAAACGTTCCTGGCAAGAACAAATTTCATAAAGGTTTTGCAGGTTTAAAAAAAACACAAAATATGTCTAAAATAAAAGAATCACATATTATTTCAATTTCACAACAAAATTCTCTTACAAACATGACAATATGCAATATTAGTTTGATCCATATTAATAGGAAATACAGGAAGACTAAGACTATACTTTCCATTATGTGGCAAAAACAATGTGACAAAATGTAATTGTGGAAAAGTTTATTAAATTATCCATAAATCCTTGTTGGTAGGTTTCTAACACTGACTTCAAAATCTCATCTCTCTTCGACTGTGTTCAGGGAGGTTACTTTAAGAGGTGTGAAAAACAAAGTTGGTCATTGATTCTGAAACTGACACCTCCTTCAAAACTGGTATGTTACTTTGATCTATGTATAAACATGGGCTAATTTGAAAAAAAAATTGTTTCACTTCATTATGCAGAGCAGACACATCTGCTGTAATACAACTTGAGTATATAGTGATGTTATCATCATGTAGGATTACAATTTCCAAGGGATGATATCTTAGAAATCATATGGGTAATAAATCAGACTGAAGTGTTAGTAATCATGATGTAATTACATTACTTCTATAAAAAAGGGGGTTTAATAAAACATCCTAAAACAAGTGTTCAGAATCAATTTGCATGTAATTAATATTGTGCCAATTTTACCCTTATCCATGACCCAAATTTGCAATACTTTGCAACCTAATGTTTATGCCAGATTATCTAAGTTTTTGCCACATTATAGATAGCCTATAAACCATCTTATAATTATCAAACAACAGGTGCACAGGTACACAGGGAGTATATGAAATTAGAGCCCGACCAATATATTGGCAGGCCAATATTATCGGCCGATATAAGCCCTTTTCAAAGTACTCACTATCGGCCGAAGTTTTGCCGATAGATCTCCAATAATTTCTCATAAACAAAACAGTTACTGAAATAATTTTTGTGTCTGCAATGTAAAATGTCCTTGCACCGTTTGTCCAGTAGATGGAGGTCTGACTCCATTCAGCTGAGAGCTGCTTACACCCCTGCTTAAATGTGTTCATCACCGGCCCCCGTAGTTCGCCGTCACACTGCACTGATCGGCTGACAAAAGCATACAAGTAAGTTTATAAGGATGTTGTTTGTAATACCTTTGCGATTACATTCACCCCACATCTCTCCCGTTTCGGGTCAACTCAGTTTGATTAACTCAGTTTATGTAGTAAGATCAGATGTATTTCATAATTCTTTTTAAGGATATGTATTTGCTAATTTCACAAAGGTTTAATTCTTGATTGCATTTTTTGAACTTGAAAATTCTTCTCTGTTTATAAAGTTAATCAATATGAGGACAAAGCTTTTAGCTCATACCTTTTTTGTTAAAGGTCCAAACAAGAACATTTTATTCATGTAAAAAAAATATATATATCGGCTGATTTATCGGCTATCGGCAAATCAGCCAATTTATTGATTATCGGCATTTTTTTCATCCAAATATCCTTATCGGCATCAGCCTCAAAAAATCCATATCGGTCGGGCTCTATATGAAATTTAGATGGAAGTGTATACTAGGACATCATAGGTTTTCGCCAAGGGCTTTATAATTTTCACCACGTTTTCACACTAAACAGGCTAAAATGGTGTTAGGCAGAGCATTGCCAGCTTCCTGGTGAAAACAGGGTTTAGACAGTCTAAAACCCAACCACGAGTCTGCTATTTTATAAAATGTGCTGTGACATCATACTGAAACAGCGACAGATCAAATTCCTACAATAAGTTACAAGTTATTGTTGATTCTGATTCATAGCTGATGACAACAACAAAGGATTACAACCCGTGTTGCTTTGTCACTTTGTTCAAAACTGTTTTTACATGAGAAATACGGATATAAAAGAGGATGTGGTTGGAGCAGAAAGCCTTTTAACAGTTCCATATTTCAACAAAGTAAGACATCCATCTGGAGCTGAGGCTAAAGGAGCAACAACTCAGTGCCCTGGAACCTGACAGCCAATCATCTTCTTCTGGTTTTCCCATTCCAGAGCACAAAAGTAATCGGGTAGCAAAGTCTAACTGTCGGGTCTTTTCACATGAACTGAACCCCTAATTGGGTTGAATGATATCACAGGCGAGTTTCACACATGAAGACTTGAACTGATCTGATAGCTCCGGTCAGTGGAGGGAAAATGTAGAGCCGGGGTTATTCTTTGACAGACGGAAAGAAGGAAGGATGCATTAAGACATGACTGAGTGCTGTAGGTGGATGAGGAAGACGGGCGAAGATCTGGCCTCATTATTTCAATACGGAACAATGATGTCACCTTGTGCAGGAAGCGGCTTTTGAATTGGGCTAAACTCTGCGCTTAGAGTGGTACTGAGAGTAACGTAAATAGTCATCGCATCAGCAAAGGCTAAAAATTAACAGCTGCACATTCAATTAATTTGTACACTAATAATAATAATTATTATTGCAGTATTGAGATTGTTTTTTCACAGCTACGCAATGTGTGGCAAATTATTAAAGGAGAACGGTCAGCTGTCACTTCTCAGCACAAAACCAGTGCCTTCTGCTTATCTGCAAGACTCCAACACAAACTTTATAACTTTACGGCAGGCTGTAAGCGACGAATTTCTACTTGATTGTGTGATTGTTAAAATGTCAAGTCAGGTCTGGGAGCATGTATTATAGTTGGGCACTTCACTGCATCCCATCAACAGGAAACACTAATTTGTCTTTATTGTTATGGTGGCTCATTTCTTATCCTTTATTTACAGAGCAAGCTAAAGCATCCTCATGATACTTCAGTCAATAAAAGTTTCTGCCAAACCCACAAAACATGGTAAAATTGTCGATATTCAAGTCAGGTCTGGGAGCATCCACTGATGCCGGCATTGCAGCATCCACTACGGAACATCCCTTGTGTCCTGAAGCTAGGTGACACCCATTCAGGCAGACAGTCAATCAATCACTACCTCTTGAAAGCAGCTGAAATCAATATTATCAAGAACAACAATTTCAATTTAATTAATTTTATATAGCGCCAAATCACAGCAAAGCTTCCTCAAGGCGCTTCACACAAGATACCCCTAGAGCAAGCACACAGGCATCAGTCAAGAGGAAAAATTCCCTCTGATGATTTGAGGAAGAAACCTCAAGCAGACCAGACTCAAAGGGGTGACCCACTGCTTGGGTCATACTAATAAAAACTGTTTTAACAATCCAGAGGAACATCAACATTTTTGAGAATTATTAAGTCCACGCAGACGTCCAGGACAGAACCAGTTGGTTGAGGAGAAGAGGGGGAGAGTGGGTCTTCATTTGCACTCATGGGTGTATCCGCACAGGCATCAGCACCAGAGACAGGGGTTGTCCACACCGTCAGTGTAAGGTGAAACTCGTGGCACCAGCGCATTCTCCCGGACCTGACCTAACCTAACCTCAGCAGTGCAAGCGTCATTGCGAGTTTCCAACTGACACAATTGTCTCTTGTAAACACCAAGTGTACTTGCAGTCATTTGCATGCCCATGAGCATGTTTGTCCAAAAATGACAGTAGTAGGTGCAGTGTTGTCATGGAGCATCAGAAAGTGATTGCACCATAACTCACCAAAAACCTTCTCTGAAATTGAGCGCATGGTTTTTCTGTTATTTATATGATGCATTATTCAGATATGCTTCACAAGGGTGGATTCACAGCACTCAACTACTTCACCTCAGGGAGCTGTGGTGGATCTGTTGTATGCACAGAGCCTTTCCTTCACCAACAACCTCTCACTTCTGTCACCTACTAAGTCTGCCATGTAAAAAGCGATGTGCCACATTCTAACTCTTGCAATGCAAATGCACCATGGACAAGAAGATCATCAACATAGAGCTTCCAGTATTGATCAGGATGACTGAAAGATTTTCTGGAGCATTTTTAAACTAGTTTGGGAGGTCCTGTGACTCGGAACTTATACTTTGGTGCAACTTCTTCTGTGTATTTTGGGTCAGATGTTTAATTTATAAAATACTATGTATTTTTTTTTTTTTTGACATTATGTTTTTCATAAGGCTTTTTTTCTGTTGAGCTGCATAACACTTTGCAAATTGATCAAGTGGAGAGAAGGAAAATCCCTTTAAATTCTTGTATTGTTCAAGTTGTATTCATTTAGATTTATTTAGAAATAATTGAGTAATATAAAATACATAGCAAAATGGAACTTTTGACATTTTGACCTCTCTTTAATACTCTTTCCTGCCAATATTCATGAAAGATGTCAGAAAGATCAGCCTGAACAAGAAAATCTCAATCAGTTTTTGTGATGATCAGGATGCAACTGTGAATGACTGAAGACAGAGGGAACTTCAGTCATCAGTTTGTCAAAGTTTTCTGTTGATGACCACCAAATCTGGTACAATGATCAGTCTTTGAAAGTAATGAACCTCTCATGATTTAGTTTTTTGTTTGTTTGTATGTTTGTTTGTTTTTGATTTGTTTTGGTTTTTGGAGTTGATTGAGATGCATATGTGGAATTTGGACCAATTCCTTTCAATTTTTGGCAATTTTTCAATAAGATTTTTGCAGATCACCAAGATTTTGAGAAATTACTTACAGATTTCTACTGATCTTAACAAATTTCACTGAAATGATCAATCTTATTAAAAGGTCAAAGTAGTTAAATTTATTTTGGATCTGTTTGATACATTCTTCTATGAGTACATAGCAATTATTTTTTAATTTTATGTTCTCTAAACCTAATGCCATCAGCATAGCTAAACTGGCATTGATGTTTCCTCACAGACTGCCAACAAGGGAAATTCTATACATATCCAAAACAGGATCTGTTGATCTGTTGCCCATAATGTTGATAATCCCTGAGGAAAAGTTTGAGATGACAAGTGCTCTTCAAATTAATGAAAAGAATGTTCAAATGTTCATGTGGAAAAATCAGCTTTTCGATCCTATGTGACCACTAACCACAATGAATTGAGCAAGTGTTGAAGTTAGATTTGACATAGAAAGTAGAGTCTTCTGGAACAAGCATGGTTCCATTTGTTACCAAACTGATTTTATGGCCATTTGTCTCATTACCCGGATGTGTCCTAATGTGTGGCTGCTATGGATTATGCTGCCGTGGTATATTTCATTATCTAGAGGTGTCACTGTAAGCAAATAAATCCTTTGTTTAAATCAAGGGGTTCGATATTGTTGCTGAAGCCATGCAAATACAAGTCAAACACTGTTACGTTTAAAGTGCGTAGGATTTATGCATGTTTGTTTGCAGAAATGGAATATAGCATTCTGACAACACATCAGTGTGTTTTCACAAGCTTAGAAGAGTCCTTAATACTCAGCCTATTATACTCTGGGGGCGGTGCCTATATGCAAAAGTTCCTGGAGTAACGCAGGATTTGCCTGGATAAATCCAGCAGTACACAGGGCATTATTGGCGGCAGCAGAACACCGTCATTCTCACGCGCGTCTTAACCTGCGATTGTAAAGGATAGAACTGGGTACTGAAGCGATCCGCTGACATCACCACTCGTGCCGTTCACTTCTTGTTTACTCCGCTTGACGAGCTGCACGTCTTGTTGGAGATTAGATCACACCACATAGCACAACATTTGTGCGTGAGAGATTTTTTGAACATTTCAAAATTTTCTGTGCGCAATAGCAAGCACCGGCACCCCTCTCGCGTCCTGTCTGCACCCGTTAAAGATGAGTTTACTCTCCAGCGTGACACAGGCCATGATGTGTCGTGAAGCAAAGGCATGCTTGTGTCAGTGCACCTTTAGAAACAAAATCAAACCATCCGATTTCAACAGAATAGCAGACAGACTCAGTGTGTTTTCACTGAGTGGCCAGTCGCGGAAGTACAAATTCTCATCATTGGATTCACCGGATTCACCACTTTGCCGGAAGTGGGGTGTACCCGACCTCACCAGTACTAACAACGGCTGTCTTCTTCTTCTGTTCTGCTTTTTTCTTCCCTCCTATATGTGGTGCTGCCCCCAGTGGACAACAAAAGGTGAGCAGAGGCAGCATGAGAAAGCTGCACCTCATTTACGCTCGCCTCCTTTCTCTATGGAAACAAAATCATAACCACCGATGGCATAGTGCAATCTGCAGCCACACCGCTAGATTGCTCTAAATCCCAGACAGCTTTAAGCAAAGAAGTCACCAGCAATCAACATAATTACAGTTCATGCTAATTTACTAATTTGCCCCTTTTTCCACCATTGTAATAAGTGGAGGGAATCAGAGCTGATTGGAAGAGGACAGAAGGACGTGCAGTCGGCTGAGTGCTTGACTGCTGCTGTTGTTGCACATTGTGCAGCTGCAGGTGCTTGAACAACATCAGCGCTGCACTCTTGTCATTACAAAAACATGATCATAAATGCTCTCTGGTGCACGTGGAGTCCTGTGAGTTTCTGCCATCAGGCCTGTGGAACAACAACAACAACAACAAAAACATCAGCTGCAGCTCACGCTTTTGATGCAACATTCAGTCATTCATGTTCTATACCCGCTTATTCTGATTAAGAGTCACAGGGAGGCTGGAGCACACCCAAACAGTCATTGGTCCAGAGGCAGGGTACACTCTGGACCCAGTCTATCTCAGGGCCACATTTAGACAGATTCACGCTGTCACTCACATTTACACTTTGATGCAACATGGTTTTTGAATTTTAAAATTTTTAATCAAATATTTGAAGCAATCAGCTTGGCAGATCTCCAAATGCAACCAAAGACTCTAGAATTTGATTCGAACAGATGCACCAAGCGCAAATGATTCAGAGATCTTCATATCGTCTGCAAACATAATGATCTCCTTGGAGACCGGCCTATATGCATTAACAGATGCTGCCAAAATGGCAGCCGGGCTGATCTATATAAAATTTCTGTACAGCCGCACACATAACTGCCGACACTGACTATTTCCCAGCTGCTCACCTATCCCTTGGAGACACTTTTCTTATACCGACAGATGAGTCGACACATTTTCAAGCACTCTAATGTCTCGATACACTTTCAAGAAAATCCACACAATGAAGGCACGTGTGCATCGTGCCTTTTCCAATTGCAGGTTGGATGCTGAAAGAAGACAAAGGGCCGGTCTCCAACCAACAAAAGGCTATTCAGGGTCAAAAAAAAAAGTGTGAGAGGTCGAGCAAGCCGCCATTCATTTTTAGACTCTCACATAGATAACAAGTACTTGTGTAAGTGTGTGTATCCATATAAACTCAGTCATACAGGCGTACGTGGGAATTTCTGCATGCGTGACAGAAAATATGTGTGTTTGAGTGACACAGTATGTAAGTGTGATGAGGCACATGCATGTGAATGATGTGTGTGTGTGTGAGAGAGAATATAAGTGAACGTGAGAAAATACAACTGTGTATGTGTGAATGAGTGTGTGTTGATCTATGTGTGAGAATATTTGTGTCAGTGTTAATACAGTTGGGTCAATACGTATTTGGCCACTGACACTTTTTTTGTAATTTTGTCTCAAATGGAGCTGAAATGACACGATCATGATATGTGATTGAAGTGTGGACTTTGAGCTTCAGGAGTTTCACACGAGAAAACTGATCAAATCTAAGCTTCTGTCTCCCATGTGCCTTCTGACAAACTGCAGCTCACATTTCACGTCTTTTTTAAAGAAAATCTTTCTCTTCTCCGATCCACCAGGAGGCCGTGCAGCCGTTGATGAGCCAGATAGAAGATGTACTATACCATTTCTCCGATCACAGCCACAGACGTCAGCCACTCAAAAAATAATCAATCAATCAGTCAGTAGGTAAATAAATAAAATAAAAGATTCATTGGCTGAACTCAGTTCAGTTTTGGACAGGATTTGCATCCAGTAAATACATGAAGCACTAACTCAAACAAAGTATGTCCATTCAATTAAAATTTCATTTCATTTTCAGTGCATCCGACAAGTATTCAAGGTACTTCATGTTTTCTATGTCATTATGTTACAGCTTTATTCCAAAATGGAAATAAATTCTTTTTACCTCATAATTCTGCTCACAACACCCCAAAATGACAACATGACTTTTTTTTAATTTTTGCAAATTTATTAAAACTAAAAACCTAAGGAATCACACGTACATAAGTATTCACACCCTTTGCTCAATGCTTTGTTGATGCACCTTTGGCAGCAATTACAGCCTCAAGTCTTCTTGATTATGATGCCACAAACTTGGTGCACCTATCTTTGGGCAGTTTTGTCCATTCCTCTTTGCAGCACCTCTCAGCTCCATGAGGTTAGATGAGGAGAGTTGGTGCACGGCCATTTTCAGATCTCTCCAGAGATGTTCAATCAGATTCAGGTCTGGGCTCTGGCTGGACCACTCAAGGACATTCACAGAGTTGTCCTGAAGCCACTCCTTTGATATCTTGGTTGTGTGCTTAGGGTCATTGTAATGCTGAAAGATGAACCATCTCCCCAGTCTGAGGTCAAGAGCGCTCTGGAGCAGGTTTTCATCCAGGACGTCTCTGTACATTGCTGCATTTGTCTTTCACTCAATCCTGACTCTCCTCCCAGCTCCTGCCACTGAAAAACATCCTTACAGCATGATGCTGCCACCATGCTTCACTGTAGGGAGGTGCCTGGTTTCCTCCAAACATGACGCCTGACATTCACACCAAAGAATTCAGTCTTTGTCTCATCGGACCAGAGAATTTTGTTTCTCATGGTCTGAGAGTCCTTCAGGTGCCTTTTGGGAAACTCCAGTCAGGCTGCTATGTGCTTTTTACTAAGGAGTGGCTTCCGTCTGGCCAGGCCTGATCGGTGGATTGCTGCAGAGACGTTTGTCCTTCTGGAAGGTTCTCCTCTCTCCACAGAGGAATGCTGGAGCTCTGACAGAGTGACCATCAGGTTCTTGGTCACCTCACTGACAATCGAGGCCCTTCTCCTTTGATCGCTCAGTTTAGATGTGTGGCCAGCTCTAGGAAGTGTCCTAGTGGATCCAAACTTCTTCCATTTATGGATGATGGAGGCCACTGTGCTCATTGGGACCTTCAAAGCAGCAGAAATGTTTCTGTTCTTCTCTAGATTTGTGCCTGGAGACAGTCCTTTGTCTTCATGCTTGGTTTGTGCTCTGACATACACTGTCAACTATGAGATATAGTTTTCATGTCCCATTAACTGAATTTACTCCAGGTGGACTCCAACTAAGCTGTAGAAACATCTCAAGGATGATCAGTGGAAACAGGATGCACCTGAGCTCAATTTTGAGCTTCTTGGTAAAGACTTGAATACTTATGTACATGTGATTTCTTATTGTTTTATTTTTAATTAATTTGAAAAACTCTCAAAACAACTTTTTTCGTGTTGTCGTTATGGGGTATTTTGTGTAGAATTTTGAGGGACAACATGAATTTCATCAATTTTGGAATAAGGCTGTAACATAAAATGTGGAAAAAGTGAAGTGCTTCTGGATGCACTGAATGTTTATAACAGGAAATCCTGCCAAAAATTGCACTGAGCTCATCCAGTTACTTTTTTTTTTACCCAATGAACAAGCACACACTCACTGGTTTTGGCCTTGCTGGTGTATTTCACCTTGGAGCAACTTTTGTTGTGATATGGTGACATGTAACTAAATTTAATACCTCCAGAGTTGTCATGGGTGTTTTGCTGGCTTCCCTCACTCGCCTCACTCTTGCATGAGCCCTCAGTTTTTTAGAACTGCCTGCTCCAGGCAGATTTACCATATTGACATTAATGACATTGAATGTTTTCAGTGCAAAAAAAAAAAAAAAAAAACCTGGTTGTAAATTTGATTATTTGTTTTTAAACCAACCCTTATATTTCATCTAATTACGTATGGCCTCTGAAAATGGATGCACTATGTTTAATGAGTGTTTATTCTGATTATTTTCAGTAATGAATTCAAATAAAATAATGCAGTACAAACACATCTATATTGTTTCCTTTTTTTGCTGTCCAAATATTTATAGACCTGACTGTAAGCCTTTGTACAGCATATATCTTTGTGGTGTCATAAAGGCCGGTGTGGAAACAGACAAAAACAAAAAAGACAGTGATAAAAGAATCTGAGTTACATCTGAATCTGCCACAAAACTGAATCACAGTGAAATGGTGCATGAAACATTTTTGTTTAAGCCCCTTAAATTAAAGCCGAAAGTCCCTGCAACAAGCATCTCTCGACTATTTCATATTGACTCCATTGTGGCAGCGCAAAGACAAAATTGCAAAAATTGTGCCACTGTCAAAACACTTACAGATCTGATTGTAGTTGTGCATGCATATTGATCTTTGTGATGTCATAAAACCAAGTATTGAAACACCCTGAGATACAAAAAAAAAAGAAATGGATAAAATATTTCAAATCACATCTGAATTTGCCTCAGAATTTAATTAACATGCAAAATTGTTCAAGCCTTTTAGATTTAAACAACGATTCTATATGACAAGCACCTCTTGACTCTTTCATTTCGACTCCATCGTGGCGGCGCACAGAAGCAAAATAAAAATACATAAAAAAATGTCACTGTCCAAATACTTATGAACCTGACAGTATATGAATGTGAACGTGAGAGTATATTCTGACTGAAATGTTTGGAAATTTTTGATTGCGATGGAGAATATATGAGTGTGCGTGCGTGCGTGTGCGACAGAGAATATATGTGACAAACAGAATAAAAACGAACTGTTCTCTGTTGCGCTTTGATTGCGAGATTTCACAGTGATTGCGAGGAAGAGCTCAGATTATTCCTTTAGATCAGACACAAAAGCAGGATGTTTATTTTTTTTCCGTAGGGTGTGGGGGGGTGGTGTGTTTTCTCAAATAGCTGAATCGATGTGCCGCGCGCCTTTCAATCAACATCGAATTTGCGCAACCTACAGTGTGGCTTTGCGCACATCAAGGTCATTTTCAACATCCTCTCTTGGTAAATAAAGACTCCTTTCACTCAATAATCCGCATGATTGACGTGTCCCGGTGCGCACTGGCCTGCTGCGATTTTCTGGATTAAAAAACAAAAACAAACAAAACAATAAAACGGTTGATATTCTGCAATCAACAACGCTGCTGCCCGCATTCCAATATACCCAAACATCAGCGAGGAAGATGTGAACGCTGCGTGTCATCCGTCATGCCAAAGCATGCAGTGCGCCCTGCAGATGCGCAAAAACAATTAGGCTCGCAGCGCGGCCAAGAAGCCGTCATAAGATAATGCGATCGCATTGATTATATTTGCAGGAGAGCTCCGAGATTATTGGCCTCACTGCGAGCGACGCCCATCCAGCCGCTGGAGCATCATCTGGATTTTATTTATATATGTTTGAACGTGTCCGTCCGTTAAGGGCCGGTCTCGCAGGTGCCACATTCCCACGGGCGTCCGCGCTGCGCTGCGCTTCGGATCAGTGACAAACACGCTGAAAGATTTGAGCGTTTGTGGAAGAAAAAGCGCAGGCTTACCGTATCACCAGGCGCAGCGGTATATGCGCATACATCCAGCGCAGAGGAGGCTGAAATGCCTTCTTTTTGCGCTCTCTCTCTCTCTCTCTCATGCAGAGCCCCCAGAACGCAGGCGATGGATGGAAAAGATCTTCTCAATCGGTGAATAATGTCACACAGATCGATTGCGGGTTTGTTCCTGTCCCACCGCAAAGAGAAGACGGCAGATTGGATGGGAATAAAGCCCAAACTGCGTGCTTCGTATCCCGATCGGCGCGCACGCAGGAGGCGGTTTGGTCCAAACGAGTCCAGCAGAGCGCAGGAGGACAGAGGCGGATCTTTCTCCGTCTTGCACGCGCTCCCTCCCGTGCGCTCTTTATCCTCCCTGTTTGTCTTTTATGTTCTCAATTCTGCCGACGTCCGCGGTCATCACACGCGCGGAAAGAGAGAGGAGGCGCGCGAGAGACAGACGAGAGGTCAGAAATGACAAACCAATTTTGGAGACGCCGCGCGCGCAGTGGATGCTCGCTTGATCGGCGCGCAGCCCGGCCAGAGGAGCGTTACACGGGGGAGGGGGGGCAGGGGGGAGGAGGGTGACGAGTCCTGCCTGGGGGATGCGGAGCGAGAAAGGGGGAGAGATGAAATGGGGGGGGGCAACTTGGAACTGGATCTGGCTCTGAAATCTTTGGGACGAGGGCTCCACCTGCCGTGCGAACGCACGCACGCACACACCACACACGCGCGTGCACACACACATACATGGGGGGCGGGGGGGGAGTCATAGTTTTAACAGGAAGTGGTCTCCTCCAACTCACTTAAGTCATAACAGCACATAGTGGTTTTCAGTGTTAAATTAACACTACTAATTCCACACTGCAGTAAGTGCCCTCAGAGTCATCATATTCATAATAACTTTCTATGATAGCAGGGGCGGATCTAGTTTCAGGTGAATGGGGGTGGGGGTGACGTGGTTGGGTGCACCAAAGGCACGCTGCTATTGGTGGGCTCCGGAGGCAAGTCACCTTGGAAACTTTCAAATATTTACAACCTTTTTCCTGCTTTCTGGAAAGCTACTGACTCTCAAGTCATTATTTTAGTAAGTAAAGTCTCTTCATTGTTTCACTCAAGTGGATCTGCATGTTGATTTAGCACAAGTCCGGATGGCCTTACTGACGCAACTCCACATTACATAGAGAATGGGCCTTGAACTGAGAACCTTCCACTCTGGAAGAAGATGCACCGAACTGCTTTTCCACACCACCCCTGTCTCTAGTCATTGTTTTAACACACACATTTTTATTTTAAACACTATAAGTCAGTATTCAATCAGCCTTTGTTTATGTGAGACATTTCCCAGTGACATGGAGGTAGTGTGTGTGTGTGTGTGTGTGTGTGTGTGTGTGTGTGGGGTGTGTGTGTGTGTGTGTGGGGGGGGGGGCTTGGACCCTTCTCAACTCTCACTCTAGAGCCACCATTGCATAGTATACATTAACTTTATTGATCATCTTGATTGTGCACTCTACACCGTAAAATCACCAGTGTAAAACTAACACTGAGAGTGTTAAATTAACACTGCTTGATAAAAATGCGTAAGTATTTGGGACTATTTTATGCTAGTCTCAAGATATTTTTACCCTTGGCAACCATTCTCTTCTTCCTTCGCGTCTTCAGTCTTGTCCAGTTCGTCCGATGTTAAATCTTTATGCCATTGTTTTTGCTGTTCTTCTTGTTTGCTCTCCTTCTCTTCCCATTCCACAAACATTTTATTTTGGCCAAAAATATTAAAATTCGCTTGGAAATCCATGTTTTATTGCGTTTCTGTAATTCACCTGTCAAAACACAGCTGATCTGCGCCAACTGATTTGCACGTTGCTATGGTGACGACCAGAGCGGAGTAATATTACAGTGACTTAACTCACCGAACTACATGTGCGTATACACAAAAATAATGCACGCCAGTTAGACATGGAATTCTCACTGACCATGGTATAAAAGTATGGTAGTGTCAAATTAACACTGTGGATATAGTCATATTCAGAATTTTTTTTTTATGTCAGTGTAAATTATCTTTATTAATGATGATCAACTGGATTAAACACTAACAGATTTGTTTTAAAACAGTTTGACTACAGGACCAAATGCGCATACAGCAGTGTTAAATTAACACTGGATAGAGTCATATTCAGAATAGTTTTATGTCAGTGTAAATTATCTTTAATAATGTTGATCAACTGGATTAAACACTAATAGATTTGTGTTAAAACAGTTTGACTACAGGACCAAATGCACACGCTGCGGTGTTAAATTAACACTGTGGATATAGTCATATATAGAGTAGATTTATGTCAGTGTAAATTATCTTTAATAATGTTGATCAACTGGATTAAACACTAACAGATTTGTTTTAAAACAGTTTGACTACAGGACCTAATGCACATACAGCAGTGTTAAATTAACACTGGATAGAGTCATATTCAGAATAGTTTTATGTCAGTGAAAATTATCTTTATTAATGATGATCAACTGGATTAAGCACTAACAGATTTGTTTTAAAACAGTTTGACTACAGGACCAAATGCACATACAGCAGTGTTAAATTAACACTGGATAGAGTCATATTCAGAATCGTTTTATGTCAGTGTAAATTATCTTTAATAATGTTGATCAACTGGATTAAACACTAACAGATTTGTTTTAAAACAGTTTGACTACAGGACCAAATGCACATACAGCAGTGTTATATTAACACTGGATAGAGTCATATTCAGAATAGTTTTATGTCAGTGTAAATTATCTTTAATAATGTTGATCAATTGGATTAAACACTAATAGATTTGTGTTAAAACAGTTTGACTACAGGACCAAATGCACACGCTGCGGTGTTAAATTAACACTGTGAATATAGTCATATATAGAGTAGATTTATGTCAGTGTAAATTATCTTTAATAATGATGATCAACTGGATTAAACACTAACAGATTTGTTTTAAAACAGTTTGACAACAGGACCAAATGCACATACAGCAGTGTTAAATTAACACTGGATAGAGTCATATTCAGAATAGTTTTATGTCAGTGTAAATTATCTTTAATAATGTTGATCAACTGGATTAAACACTAATAGATTTGCGTTAAAACAGTTTGACTACAGGACCAAATGCACACGCTGCGGTGTTAAATTAACACTGTGAATATAGTCATATATAGAATAGATTTATGTCAGTGTGAATTAACTTTATTAATGTTGATCAATTTGATGAAACACAAATAGATTTGCTTTAAAACAGTTCAAAGTGGGCCACATGCATTCACTGGAGTGTTAAATTAACACTGTGGCTATAGCCACATTCAGAATAGTTTTATGAGATTGTAAATTAACTGTATTATCGTTGATCAATTTTAGTAAACACTAAGATATTTGTTTTAAATTAGTTTTGAATAGGACCACATGCACTCACCGCAGTGTAAAATTAACACTGGATATAGTCATATTCAGAATACTTTTATGACACTAAATTAATTTTGTTAATGTTGATCAGTTTAATTCAACAACAACAGATTTGCTGTATAACAGTTTGAATAGGACCATATGCACTCGCTGCAGTGCAAAATTTCACTTTGCTAAAACAAAGAGGGCATAAAGAGAACTTATCTTTCTTTGTCATTGTGACAGGTTATTCCTCTGATTATTTCTACTAGCAGAAGTACTCGTTTTCTTCCGGGTGAAGAGTAGTTACAAAATTGTCAGCCTTTTTCATAAAGAAGTAATCACACTGTTGGAATCAGTGCATCACTGATGTGGTTTTAGATTATAAATTAACTCCAGCACTCAGGCTGCAATTGTTCACCCAACAACAAACATAAACTGTAGCTAGGACAACATTATTTGATCCTGATCTGTGATCAGAGAGGTCTGATCCTCATCGGGAACCTTTAATCATGATCACCAACATTTAAAACAGATCTGTGCTCCTCATCACCCATTGCCAGACTTTTTGACACGAAGCAGAAAGTACAAGCACATTACACCCATTTTGGCATCCCTTCACTGGCTTCCTGTCCCAGTGAGATCAGATTTTAAGGTTCTGCTACTAACCTATACAATTATTCATGGACTGGCACCTCCCTACCTAGCTGACCTAATTAAACCTTACGTACCAGCCCGGGCTTTATGTTCTCAGGGTGCAGGACTACTTTGTGTCCCTAAGGTGGAGTCTGTGGGTCACAGAGCTTTCTCTTATCATGCCCCTGTTCTCCCTGCGTCAGTAAAACAGTCAGATTCTGTGGAGATTTTCAAGTCCAGACTTAAGACGCACTTATTTTCCCTTTCATATGGCTAGCATACTGGTACAGTTTTGTTTTATGCTTTTTACTCTTTTAATTCATTTATTAGTAATTGGAGCGGGCCGCGGCCTCAACTTTACCTAAATTCTGGGTCTTTTAGTGAAGTTTAGGGCTAGTGGCCGGTGATCACCTTAGTATTTCTCTGTTTTTCTTGTTGTTTAATGCTGGCAAATTATACAGTATTTTTTGTCTTTCTGATGCCTGATTCTGTTTTTTCTCTCTGTTTAAGGTGCAGCTCCATCCAGAGATGGGAGTTGTATTCGTGTTGGAGATCCTCCTGTTCTGTGCGCCAGTAGCATTTCTTGTATATTCGTCCGTGAATTGTTCTGTGAATTGTTCTGTAATTTATGTTTGTAGCATGGCCCAAGCAGAGGGTCACCCCTTTGAGTCTGGTCTGCTTGAGGTTTCTTCCTCGGAGGGAGTTTTTCCTTACCACTGTTGCTCTGGGGGTTGGTAAGGTTAAACCTTACCTGTGTGAAGCACTTTGAGGCAACTCTGTTGTGATTTGGTGCTATATAAATGAGAATATATATATATTATCTTGATCACTCATCTTTGATCCCAACATTTAATCCTGATCATCAAGCTTTGATCCTAATTGCTGTCCTTTCATCCTGATTTGTGACCTTTATCACTCATTGTTGATCATTTAACCTTGATCAATATTTGATCCCAACCTTTGATCCTGATTAAAGCGTTGATCCTGATTAGTGACTTTTGATGTTGATCTGTGATCTGAATCAGTCATCTTTGCTCTATGAACTTGGATTTGGATCTCTCACCTTTGATCCAAACCACTGACCCCCATCACTGACCTTTGATCCGAATTGCTCATCCAATATCCTGATTATATTGACTCTGAAAAAATATCTGGACCAAAGATCAAAGGTATTATCAATATAAAAGGAATTAGTATCAATGTTCAAAGATCAAATGCAGAATCCTACTTGTTTGCACCAGATTTGTTTGTGCTATACAGAAGCGCGGTGAACTCTTTGTTTTTGCTCATCAAATGCAGAATCTTTTGATTCAAATCTGCAGCAACATTTAGCCAAGGCCTATCTCTATGTGAGATATAACTGAAACCTGCATGTTCACATCTTTTAGCAAAATCCTGCTGACAGACAGACAGAAACATGGCCACAAAAACACATCTTTGACAGAAGTAACAATATATTTTAGGTGCTAAAACTACATAATTTTTTGAGGCAGTCCTCCAAAAATGGCAAATCAGTCGACCTGTCAGACATGACAACTGTGTTCACTTGTTGATTGGCAGCTCTGAAAAACAGGAGTTCTTTATATATATATATATATATATATATATATAGTAGATTTTAATCTTTAGACCTCTGTAACTCAGCAAAACTGTATCCTCACACTCGATTGCTGTTGAACACTTGGTTGACCTCATTTAACTGCCACTATGCTCGACTCTATGTCCTGAAAATTTTCTGAAAACTTCTATTTTGCTCATATGAGTTCTTTCAGAAGCCATTTTAATGATAATTGATTAAAATAACTCTTCGAAGAAAAATGGCCAAGGTTGCAGGTATTACAACAACACAACCTCACGCCAGTTCATGATGGCATCAAGAAAAGCGATTTAATCTATTAGTGGTGTGCGTCACATTTTTGTGACAATATCACAAAATTAATTTGTGGTGACGGTATGTATCACAAAATTTGGGATAATGCAAGGGTGGGATGGGGGGTGCGGGGGTTATAGTTAGGGATAGTGTTAAGATTGAAAATAGCAACCTAAACTTGACTGCGTCACAAAAATGTTATGCATTTCATGACGGTATCACAAAATAAAACAACAATAACATTAAACTGGGCTGTTAGAGCCAACCAGTTTCTCTGTTTACTTTGTGGCAACATTAGGAAGTGAAGCTGCTAGTTAGCCAAAGAAGAATGCACCATCTGATTGTGACCGTAGGACCTTTGTGGCCGGGACGGCGGTGGGATCGAACCTGGACGGCTCGCACTAAAGACCATTCCTCTACCAGGTCAGCCAAAGGGGAATTCCCCATTAGCCAAGCTAGCAGGAACGTCTTTTCAATCAGGACCTGGGACCTTCATCCTGCTACATAATGATGTAATGTGAATGTTTACTGTTAAATGTAAATGAACACTTATTTATAATTTGTTTATTGGAAAATAGCACACATGACACACAATGGAAACAAGAAATTGTCTTCAGGAAATTGGTGTCACTGACTGCAATACATCAGAAACAAAGGCGCTAAGATTAGCCTTAATGCTAATGTTAACATCAACAGGTCATTTGAATTGACATTAATTAGCAAAGTTAATTTTAGCAAAGTTAGTTTTAGTGCTGTTGTCCAAGCTATGAAGTTCTGAGAAAACAAAACAAAACAAAAAAAAAGCATAAATGTGTATCCAGTGACATTTTCTTCCAAAAGGCGTTTTCAAAGTGTGGGAGACTGAGCCCCCGCTCAGAGAACAAATGAATAGCTGCCCCCCGCCACACATACACACAATTTCAACATCTTTGTGTGTTTCTTTTTATTCTTTTACACTTAAGCACATTTTGAAAGTATTTGTGCGTTTTTAAGGAACCTATGCATTTACACATTTTACAGCCTTTGTAAACATTTTAAACATGTTTTTAAAGACTTTTCTATTCTTTCACACATTTTACACCCTTTTCAAACATTTTAAACTTGTTTTTAAAGAACTTTTCTATTCTTTCACACATTTTACACCCTTTTCAAACAGTTTAAACTTGTTTTTAAAGAACTTTCTATTCTTCTATTTTTACCTTTTGTTATATTTAAACATAGTTTTTTTAAAAATCATTTAAACATCTCTGTGTGTTTTTAAATGTCTTTGGCATAACTAACACATTTTAAAATAAATATTTATTCTCCAGGGATGGGTATTGATTAGTCACTGCTTCGTTGTTTCAAGCTTCAAGAATAGCCGCTACACAAGCGGTTGATAGCCTGACAACCGGCCTATGAATTGGACCGGATGCTGGCCTCCATTTTGGCGTGAGATTTCCCAATCCTAAACAACCAATAGGAGAGCAGTGCTGGAATTCTATCTCCTAAACGACCAATAGGAGAGCAGTGCTCGCGCCACATCAACGTGAGGCTGATGCATCGGCTGACGTCAGCCGCCAACCAGTCACAGGCTAGGAGAGAGAGGCCAGTATCTGACCCAATACAGGGTCAGTTGTCGGGCTAAAGCGGTTGATTACAGACGCGCTGCAGGATCTGCAATCAACATAAGGAAATTATGATTTTCCCGATAAAACACCCTCAAAAACAACGGCCGCTCTGAAAGACCGATAAGGGAACCGTTAAGCAAAAAGACTATTGATGTCGGTGGATCGAATCATTTTTGAACAATTCTCGAAAAGAACTGGTTCTCGATACCCATCCATTGTGCCCCCATGAAGAACTCTGGGCTTTCCCCCCCTCACAGTTTGAAAACCACTGGTTTAAGGAAATGTGAGATTCTTTGGGGCAAAAGAAGCATGAAGGAACGTCATGTTTGAAAACTCACACAGGCACAGATGTACACTTAGAAACACTTCGCTGATAAATGTGATGCCCTAATTGTTTCCTCCCCTGAAAAGTGGATGCTCCTTGTTGGTGTTGGCCTGCGTCAGTTCTGAATTAGAGACTTCTTCCTCATTTATGGTTGCATAATAATTGGGTGCACTAGAAAACTAATGCATGCTCTTCAAACTGGGGTGCAGAAAAGATCATCTGAACTTTGAAAAATAAACCAGTAGATTAGTTGATATCATGTGCAAATGTCTGCAAATTTATTATTACTTCTGACAGTGAAGTTGGAGGAGGTTATGTTTTCACCCTTGTTTGTTTGTTTGTTTGTGAACAGCCTGTAACCCACAACATTTCAGAAATCATCATGATTTTTTCCCCTAGAGTTTTGATATTCTGATAGGCAAGAACTGGTTCAATTTTCAAGGTCATAGGTTACAGGTCAAAGTCAGAAAAAAAATCTTGGAAAAATTCTTATCCTTTAAATTTGTGCGAAATACAAAAAAATTATTATAACTGTCAAAAAAGATCAAATTTCTTTCATATTTGAAAGCATTATGTAGGATGGTATACATTATCAACTGAAAAAGTTTTATCCGGATCGGATACGGATTCTAGATGTTGTGGCCATTTAAATTTAACACTGAAAACCCCATTTAATGTATATTTTATATTATACCTTAACCAAATGTGCCCCAATGACTCTCATATTTGAAAGTGAGGTGCAGACTGGTACTCACTATCACCTGACAATGTTTGACCCAGATCTGATCCGGATTGTGGATTCTGTGGACATTTGAGTTTAATACTGAAAAGTCCATTTGGTGTACATTTTGCATTGCATCTCAATCAAAAGAGCCTCAATCACTTATTTTTCTGGATTTACCTACACCAGCAAAATTAGATGGAGGTTCCAACTTTATCACAGTTTGTTTATCTTCCAGTTATCAGTCAGAAACCAAGTGTCAAAAAGCAATGACAAACTGCATAGCAGAGACAACCAAAGTTCTGTGAAAATGATCTGAAAAACAGTCCAGAAACTGAAAAACTTGAGGGAAACAAAAACTGACAACACCACAAAAACAACTTTGATTCAAGTGCATGAACTAAATATACTTGTATACTCCTTGCATTTGATCACATCTAATTTAGCTTATGAAAAGCCACTTCTAACAGGACTTTGACCTTGAATTTTTTTTTCCAAGTTAAAATTTGCGGAATTGGAAACTTGTGTTCTCTATGAGCGCGGTGCTCTAGTTATTTGTTTGTGATCATTTTATTGTTGAATATCATCCACAGCTATCTTTGTCTTCATATACTTGGCATTACAATTATATAATAAATAAATGTACAAAGTTTTGTTTGATATATATAATTTCATTATATATTTTAATGAAATGTACAAATAAATCTCAAAATTTATCAGTTTAACAACCGCCTAGGTAGACAACTGGTCCATTCCCACCTCTCCAAAATAGCCATCTACCTCATGCTGCCAGGTGAAAAGTGGACGTCCCCTTGGACTTCTCCAGTTACTGGGATCATCAGCACTCAGTCACCTGCGTGCTGGATCATGCACAGAGAAACTGGCTGCATAACCAAAATGTCACAGCTGACGCAATGTCAGCTACAGCTCATCCTAGTCTCTCTACGTAACCTCTCATTTGATACAAAGCCATTCAAGTGGTACCCAAGGATCCTTTGAAGACACTTAGCACCAAAGACATCCGGTCATCGCCTTTGGTCACTGGTTAGTGTCCAAGTCTCACACCCATACAGCAAGAAAGGCAACACCAGGACCCTAAAGACTTGGACCTTTGTTCACCTGTGAAGATATTGGCATCGCCAACGATCTCTGTCCATTGACCTCATGACTCCATAAGCTGTTCTCAAGCACCTGTCAATCTCAAAGGCAGAGGACCCAGAGACGTGTTTCTGTTGAGATATGTGTCTTTTTGAACAGGAATTTGTGGAGTTTTCAGGTTTGGTATGAACCTGAGCAACTGGAAGCAGCCAAAAGCAATAACTAACTAAATAAATAAATAAATGTAAGCTACAATATGTGGGATAGGTATGAAATTTGCACAAAACTATGGTTGGATATGTCCATTTTTTGTGCCCAGACTGCCCAATGGGATCTCTAGTCACGTCACTTTTTCTGCTTCATTTCAATCAGTCAATGAATATCTCTCTCTCTTGTTGCACATAAAGGTCTATCACATTTCTTCGCTTCTGTGATGCCGAAGCTGATCAAATTTGCCGTTTGAGGCTCCCTATGTCGTCTATATGACTTCACTGCAGAAAGCGTATAAGGTGTTTTGTTGCTATATTTTAACCCATGTGGGTCAAAATCCGAAAAATGTCCCCACATGAGGAATATTTTGATCATATTGGTAACATAAGGTGTGAATCCTTTATTTGAAAACTAATAAAGTCATATTAACACACACATACACAAATTCTTTTCATGACTTAAATGGTTGAAAACAATCAAAAGGGCCTCCACCTTTAAATTATTTTCTCCCATTTATTTCAGCTACATGTTCCTTGCATCTCAGAAAGGAGTTTGTTTGTTTGTTTGTTTTTTAAGTGAAAAGGAAGGAAGGAAAAGTTGATTAAATTATGATCCTGACATGGATCCAGAATAACTGTTAATTAATATGTATTAAAGTGTCTGGCATTGATTTTCCATTTAGCGAAGCAGCGCCCCCACCTGTCTCATTCAGTTAAGGACCACTCACCAGAGGACCAGTGGGCCTTGGCAGAGGTGTATGCGCCCCATGAGTACCCTCTATTAATTACACAATCGCCCCCCCCCCCCCCCCAAAGGAATATTACAGGGACACAAACTGTGCCAAGAACACGAGTTCACATGTGGAGTTTTATTGTAATTCGTTTTCATGTTATCTATTAGAATGGGTCACAGGATTACTGTGGCCGCCGCATATTTAATTGGGGCTGAGCTCTGATGTGGCTGAAGAACAGACGATGACATGCGCATTGCGCGCAGCGCTCCCCAGCCGCGGTGCGCGCACGATGACGGACAACAAAGCGCGCAGCTTTTGCTCCTTTTGTCACCCTCAGCTGCTGCTCTCAGACATCATGCCCGTCATTTAAAGTGTCTCTGGGAAAAAGAGAGCAAGAAAAACTGCTGCCTTGGCTGGAGTGTCGTGGATGCGCCGGGCGCGCGCGTTTGGAGCTGACCTGTTGATCACCCACCGACGCTGCAATGGAGGTGAGACGTCGCAGTCGTTCACTGTCATCATGTATCCAGATCATTTTTGGAATCATTTGTGGAGTCCGATGGACGTGCGTAATTTGGAATGTGAAACAGAACTTGATCTGTGGATTTAATAAGCCACAGTGGAGGGTGACCCTAATTAAATTCCAGGCTCGACTTTGCCATTTGCTGCTCAAATCATGTCAGTGGTGTCATGCATTGACTCTACGCGCTCTTCCCCTTAAGTCAGAATGGTCTAGAGGCCATGTGTCGCTGTTAATTACCGTCACATTACCGATAAAGCCTTTTAGAGAAGATTTAAATCCTGCTAAAGAGCATTAACTGACAGGCAGAGTGCTTGCAAACAAGCATGGCACAGGCCCCCGATGGGATGCAGAGCTGATGCAAAATTTGAAGTGCTGCAGTACAAGGGAGTCTTACCCTTTACTTGATGTAATAAACTGTGCATAATGATGCAAATTTGAAGAAAGAAAGAAAGGAAAAAAAATCACACACACCAAAATGGAAATGTCACTATAATGTAATTTTAAGTTTTTTGTTTTGGTTGCCAGGTGCCAGGCAGAGAAGAATGACAATTATCTGAAGAAAAAGAGGCACAAAGACGTGTCACCTGTACAGCTACGATGGAAATCATGGGTAAGGACACTTTGTGGCACCATCTGAGGCCCATGCGGCCACGCAGGACAGAGTCCAGCTGGTGCACCGCTCAGTAGTCGAAACTTTGGAGTGAAGTGTTTAAAGGGTCGTAACCTTCTGCCACACAGTACAGCGCAACCTGCCGCTCCTGCTCCACCAATAAACAGCTCGACTCTATTTATACATCGCTTTAACACCAACGCAGAGCGACTAAGAAGTCAGAGAGAAGAAAAGCCGAGTAAATAATTAAGCAGCTGACAAAAGCATGATGGGAAATGTGATAAAGTAGCTCAAAAGACAAGATTAAAGCTACAGTTTGTAGGATTTAGTGTCATCTATAGTGGTGAGGTAGCAGACTGCATTATGTCATCAGGAGGCAATTTTGTTTCCCTTGTTGTTTTTGGTTCTTTGGCGATGGGGAGTCATGCTTTGGGGGTATTGTATCAATATGGTGGTGCAACATGGCAGCCTCCATAAGGGGGCACACTACCAGATAGATATCAAGAGTCCATACTAAGGTTATGAAAATATATTGATACACTAATGACTAGATGGTTATGAATGCTATATTCAATTTCTCTTAATAAATAATCCTAAATCTTGCACACTGTAGCTTTAAAAAGGCACAGTCACAGTTGAGATCAGACACTGAGTGGTTAGAAAAAGTCAAGTGGCTTATAACTAATGCCAATCCAAAGCTGGTTTATTACTAATCACAGAGGTTTAAAGGGCAAAAAAAAAAAAAAAAAAAAAAGACAAGCCCAGACACTGAAGGAACAGTTAGATAAACTGGTCCATCACCTCCAGTTTTGGAAGATTAGAACTCAAACCCAACAAATACTACACCCCAAATGAAAAATGCATAAAAGAAGGACAATGTGATCCAAATGTGGTGAACTTTGATGCACAAAATACATTAAAAATAGGCACCTTTGTTTTGCTGAAATAATTTTCCATAAACATGTCTCCTACTTACTGAACACCGCCCCCTTCTGCATGGTTTTGGTAATCTATTTTCCACTAAAGCAACCCCCACCCCCACTGCGCAAAATCCTCTGCAGTCCCCAGTGTTTGTACGGCTGTAAACTTTGCAGATGGAACTTTATTAAAAAATACACTTTATCAAGTTCATCAAATTTCATAGCAAGGCCTATCAAGCCTATCAAGCCTATAGACAAGGGGCCTATCCTAGTACTGAGAACTGAAATTTGGGAAGGGACACTAAGTAAAATGACGTCTTACAAAGTCATAGAGAGGTTTATGTCACAAACGCAGATATTTACATAAATACGTTTTAGAACATTTTTTTGTTTTAACGGAATATAGAGCCTGTTGTCATCAACGTAATCAATCAATCAATCAACTTTTTTCTTATATAGCGCCAAATCACAACAAACAGTTGCCCCAAGGCGCTCCATATTGTAAGGCAAGGCCATACAATAATTATGAAAAACCCCAACGGTCAAAACGACCCCCTATGAGCAAGCACTTGGCCACAGTGGGAAGGAAAAACTCCCTTTTAACAGGAAGAAACCTCCAGCAGAACCAGGCTCAGGGAGGGGCAGTCTTCTGCTGAGACTGGTTGGGGCTGAGGGAAAAAAAAAAAAAAAAAAAAAAAAACCAGGAAAAAGACATGCCGTGAAGGGGGGCAGAGATCGATCACTAATGATTAAATGCAGAGTGATGCATACGGAGCAAAAAGAGAAAGAAACAGTGCATCATGGGAACCCCCCCACAATCTACGTCTAAAGCAGCATAACCAAGGGATGGTCCAGGGTCACCCGATCCAGCCCTAACTATAAGCCTTAGCGAAAAGGAAAGTTGAGACGACAAAATAAAAAAAGCTGTAAAATGTCTCATGTTGTTCACAGATCAATTATGATATACTAAAGGCATTAATCATATAAGACAAAAATTGGATTTCAATTTTATAGTAGTCTGTAAATGTTTTAGATACATTAATGAAAAAGTAATATTTGTAAATAAATACAACTAAGTAAAATGTGTGGCTGCTTTTTTGAATTAAAAAAAATATTTTCCATTTCCCATTTGGAACAAAATTGTGCTGAATTTAATTGGGTTTTTAGAATTGTTTTATTATTGAGCGCTGACAGACAATTGTGTTTGCGTTGACATGACATGTTTATTTCGGGCGGGGGGGAGGGGGGGGTCCTAATATAATAATGGATTAATACAAAAGCAAATCTCAGATTTTTTTTTTTTTTTTTTTTAAATGGGAATGTTTGAAGTGTTCAAATTTGATTTTCAGTTGGTCCACTGACAAAGAAAAACCTTTATGATACAAACACTACATTTTTGTGAAAAAGGATGCCCCCCCCCCCCAAAAAAAATTGTACACTGCTACAATTCTCTGCACATATGAGCAAATAATGAAATGAAGTTTTGACAACTTGCTCCAAACTATTTATGAATACAAAAACAATTTGACAACATTTGCATCAGAGCAGATTTGTTATTTGTTCCTTCGATGTTGATTCTTTATTTCCTCTACTTCGTTCTCCATCGTGTGATAATCTACTGCCATCTCTGTCAGCATGTCCATGAGAATTTCAATCTTTAGTTTCAGCAGGTTGTTCTCCTCTTGAAGCTGTTCATTTTTTTCCTTCAGTCTCTGCATTTCCTTATTAGATACAGTTCCTCCAGATTCTGTTGTCCAATGTCCTCCGTCAAATTTCCAGCTTTGGCCCTCAATTTTCATAACAGGAGGTCCACACTCAAGGCCCAACTCCACTTCCCTCAGTGAACGATCCAAGGTGTGAAGGCTCGACAGTGAAGCACATTTACGTGGAGGAGTCTTCTTTGGGCTGAAAGTGTTTCCAAATAGCGGCATTTTCACTGATAGTATTTAAGGGCCTGACAAATGAAACCGCAGGCTGTCTCGCAGATGATTAATCATTGCCGCGCCGCTGGAAACATATCGTTTACATATATAATTTAGCTTCTTACAGGCTGATTATTCAAACATGTCTTTTTGCAATGTCTTTTGTAATGCAGGGAAATGTATATTTGAATGAGCTGGCAAAGTGGGAGCTTGTAATGTGATTAAAAAAAAAAACATACAACAAATTAGACCAAATATTGGTCTCTGTGGAGCTCCAGGAAAAATAAGAGTGGGGGAAGAGGATGCATAACCAAACAGAGACTCAATGTTTACCTTATTAAAATTACTAAGTTATAGTACCTCTGGACATGAAGACAGTGAGAGCTTTGGCCATCTGATATTTGACCTCCATGACCTTAACCTTCACCCAAATGATCACCCTCTGGTTGACCTTTCCAGAGCAGTTGTGGAATCCACCTAAATGTGTGCCACATTTTCTCCAAATTAGGTTGACCTTAACCTTTGTCCAAATGAATTCTTTAAAAAGGTCATTTCAGGGCTAACCTTCAGTGACCAAATATAGTAAAAATCAGCAAAAGGACCAGAGACGAGTTTGGCAACAAT